>NC_047123.1:36425985-36752007 GCF_902500255.1 Thalassophryne amazonica | reverse complement strand
ATTTCACTGCAAAAGCAGGAGAGCGAAGAATCGCATTCGCCGCTCCAAACACAGTAAACGGAAGAAAAGAAGCAGAGAAGAAAAGAAAGCCTCTAGACAAAAGGTATGTGTTTGGTTCAACTTATTTCTCCCAATGCACCTGATTTAGTCACTGACTGATTTTCTGCACGACACGTGATTTTGCTCTGCAGAATCTAATTTCAGCAGGTTTGTGTTTTGTAAGAACGGCACACTGATGTGAGTCGATGCTGTCGGGAGTGAGTCATAGTGTGGGAACACTGTGGACGTGTTTCTGTTAGAGTTACAAAGAGCACAGACCCACCAAGGGGTCGCTCCTCCAAACCATAAGAACAACAAGATGCAGTTTCTCCAGCAAAAGAGCAAATGAGCTCATCAGCCAAAGGCAGCATGTTTTAAAAATGTTAAATTTTAGTGAAATTAATATCTCAAATCTCCTGTTGATAGATGACCTTTTCTAGGCGGATATTGTTTGTATAAAGGATACCTCAAAGAACACGGCGTCTCCAGGTCTTAGACGAACCTGTTGGAGAACAAGGTATCATCAGCAAACAGTCGCATGCCACTCATTTGAATATTGCTTCCTTTTAACCTTTTAAACACAAAATACTTTTTAAATACACAAACATTTGTGTTTGAAAGACTCCTGGGAAAACTCCCGAGGTCACTGGGCAGAGGTGTTTGGTCCAACTCTTTAGGATTCTGGTCCTTCCTCTCTCACTGGTGGGTCTCTTTGGAGGATCCTTGGCTGTCACTGGAATTACTTTTTGTCAAACAAGCACTCACTTAGGAAGACAAAGATGAGGAGGATCACTGACATGAGAAATCATCAGTTTTGACCTTCTGGCCGTGTAACTCAGATCATGATCCAGCATGTAGCTGCTCAAGTGTTTCAGACCCAGTGGCTGGAGAAGGCCAAGGACACGCCCACGTTTCACCTGGCTGCAGCAGATGTACAGTTGGTGTTGAAAGGTGGGGATGAACTGGTTGTCTCCCTAGTTGGTTGTCATCCAGGACTCGAGGTGGATCTGGGGTATGGTGGATGTGGTGACGTGTAGCACCAGCACGTCAGTGCAACCTCACTAAAATCAGTTCTTGAAGGATTATAGGTCAATAATCAGTGTTACTTAAAAGGGCTTTTATTTCGGATGCTCATGTGTCAATTCAGATTAACCCCTTTGCAGCTGCAGACGTTCGTGGTAAAAGACGCAGCTATTTGACAATATTCGGAATGTATGATGTCGCGAGCTTCTGCTTGGCTAACAGCCAGGCTTCTCTTCTGTGTTCCATACAGTATGAAGATGGTTTGCACATCCTGGTTGTTTGTGATTGTGATGGTCCATCTGTGCATCCCTGGATTTGGATCAGTACGCCAGGACAGCGCCAACTGCAGGGACCTGAGTGACAAGAAAAAACTACTGGTAGGTCAGAATCAGATAAAATTCACAGCTGTCCTCTGGCTCTCCAGCTGTTCATCCAAACGTACTTCTGTACCTTCGTTTTTCTCGTTTATCATTTAACTTCCCGTCTTTTCCTGCACTCACTTCACCGCTCATGTCTCAGCAGCCTGAGCCTCAATGTTATCCATCTACTGTTGTCGATCACTGGAAAAGCATGAGAGCATGCTTTTCAAAATAAAACTCAATTTGAAGCTCATACTGCTGTTTATAAAGTTTTCTTAGAGGTCAAAGGTCACAGTTAATGGCATCTTAATTTTTTTTTTTTTTTTAAACAGGACTGCATTCATCAGTGCCTGTCTGCAATCCAGACCGAACTGCCAGAGGTCAACGGCAATGACCTCTTACCCAGCATGCTGCTGGCCGGCCTGACCTCTGAAGATGAGACAGAATCGAACCTGAATGTGCGCAGCGACGTCAGGCGCTCCCGCTCCATGCAGCATTTTCGCTGGGCCAAACCCACCGCTGAGAAACACCTGCCCACCGCTGTGGAGGAAAGCGCTCCTTACGAGGCCGCGTTCCCCCATCAGGCGCGGCGGCACCTGAGCGGCGTGGAGGACCTCGGCCTTCAAAGCCACAGACCGCTGAAGGTCATGGTCAGCCCCAAAACGCACATCCTTCCGAGCCCTCCGGAGAGAAAAGACGCCACCTATCGGATGAGTCACTTCAGATGGGGAAGCCCACCGGCATCTAAACGAAGCGAGGGAAGCTTCATAAAGCTGTGGGAGGATGAGGACCCGCTGGTCAAGATCTTCAGGAACATTATGGAGCAGGACGACAGCAGGAGGCGGGCTTAACACTCACAAAACATCATTCAACAACTGTGAATAAACATCTCAACACTGACAGCATGTTTTATGTTTTAGATTTAATTCTTTAAGACCAAAACTGACAAACTAATAACAAAAATATTTAAAGCTACTGTGGGCAGAATGAGGAGATGTTTATTAGTGGATTAATAACGGCTGTTAATTAAGTTATTAAATTCTAACGAATCAGGATGTTTTTATGAGGTAAGAAAAATTTTGCATTTTTTGATGATTTGAATCCTCCCTGGCCTCATCAGTCCACAAAACAGTGACCGGTGACGGCGTACTGCAATCTGTGAGCTCAGCACGAGATGACACTAAATTCAACATACTGCAGCTTTAACTGAAGCGGGATTCATTTGAGAGCAAAACCTAAAACGCATCATGTTGCAGTGTCTAAACGAGTAGTAAAATTTACTGGCATTACATCTTCGCCAAAAATTCTGAGGTTTTTCATTCCATGCATGACAAAATTTCCATGTTTTCAAAAATTAATTTAACAGTAAAATGCCACAAAATAGTTCTTGAAAGCCTTGGCTCCACCCTTTTTTCAAAAGCCAAAGCATAAAGTAAATTTATTTAAGACTGAATATTTTAACATCAAAAACCTTGACATCGGTCAAACAGTCTAGCTTGCATCAAAAAAACAAAAAAAACAAAAATCTCAAAAAATAGAATTTTTTGAGAAGGGTCCAATATTTTTTGTACAAGATAAATCTCTAACACACTTCAACATTGCAGACATTTTCTGTTCTAAATTTTAGGTTGCCACTCATTTAAACTTTGTTAAAATTGGTTCAGTAGTTTGTTGAATGATCCTGGTGACCCAGGCCACGCCCACCTACTGCCCTGACCTTTTTGACCTTCCCTTCAAAGTTTTTTTTTCTCCTTTTTCTTCATCTCCTTGAGGTTCATTTTGTTAATGACCTAAATGTTTTGAGAAAAGAAAAACTGGTACTTTTTGTAAATTATGTCAATAAAGACTGTTGTGTTTGCTGCAAACCATATTGGTAATTCTTCAACTGGTTTTATAATTAACAGATTTCCAGCAGTCTGTAAAGATCACACGGCCGACGGCGTCATGTGAGACGTCAGCCATCGTGAAAGACAAACTCAAGTGGTCGACAGAAGTCTCGAACAGATTAAAGAACCTGACAGAATGTTTTCAGCGGTCATGGGTTAGCTCAGCAGAACCCATTTTCCAGAGTCTAAAGTTCACGTTCCTAAGATGGCAATTGGCGTTTTCAGTAGAGGCGAAACACGGTGTCCAAGATGAAAGGTTTATTTTACATCAACATCAGTAACATGCGGTTGGGAATGACACTCGTAAGGCATTTTATCCACGTCAAAGCTGCCTTTGTTACTTGGACATCCAGTTTTTAAAGTGCAAAAGTTCACAGAATGAACAGCCTTTACAGCACGACAATTTAAAACAAAGATACCGTCACTTAAAGTTACATCAGGCTGCACCGACATGAATGAAACCACTTTACAAATCCTCACCGCAAAACTGCAAGATGCTGACAGACAAATTTACAGGCGCGGCACCACGGGAACATTTAGGCAGCTGCATGTGGCTCTTAACAGTTTGTTCTTCAGTAATGCAGAAGACAGCGTAAACTGTTTTGGAACCGATTAGTGTCCGTTAACGAGCACAACAAATACACTTCAACAAAAGGAGTAAACGGTGTGTTTAAAAACGCGCAACTACACACACACACACACACACACACACACACACACACACACACACACACACACACACACACACACACACACACAAGAAAAAGACATGATGCTCGAGGACAAACCAGACACCATCTGTCACACTGAAATGAGACGCTAGACAGGCCACGCCCACTGCCGCTGGTTCATATGCAGTGTTCTCCTAGAAGCGGGAAAGTGAAATTTCTCATGTTCTAGTCAGAACAGTCAAACAACATTAAGTAACGAACAAACTTGACAATTTTGTAACCTGACATTAGCTTCAACATGACATTTTGCACCAACAGTAATGAAAGAAACAGCACTTTCAAATTAAACTTTTTTTTTTTTTTTTTTTTTTTTTTAAACAGACGCCCATTAACGCGTTCAGTCTAAAACCTGTCCACGTTTAGCGGCTTCAAAGTGGCGTAAACATAACTTTAAGTGTTCAACCTAGCCAGCTAATTAGATTACAACCTAGTTAGAATATTTCTTCAAATGTATTTGAGGAAATAGTAAAGTTGAATGTGAAAAGCATTTAAAGACAACAGCTAACCAAACTAGTCAGTTGTCGCTAACTAGTCCCTACGACAACACAATGCGCTGTTAGCTACTGTCAAAATGTTTCAGCATAAATACTAGAAGTTTATTAGCAACCTTTAAGCCAAGATTTATGTTAGCTAGTCAGGTGGCTAGTTAGTCATAATATAGGTCACTGTCAAAATACTAATTTGTGAGCCGCGCTTCAGCCAATAGCAAACCTAGCTAGCTAATTTGGTATTTAGCTAGTCACTACAACAATGCGCACTATTCTATTGTAAAAATGCTCCAACACAAGTACAGTTTGAAGAAACAGTAAATTAAGGTTTTGGAGAAAGATTTAAACCAAGTTATCTCACTAGCTGGGTAGCTAACTAGCCAATGTGATACACGCTATTGTAGTCATAAAAATATAAAGTTGTCAGCAGCATTAAAGACAGCAGCTAACTTAGCTAGCCCATTTGGGTAGCTAGCCAGTTGAGACAGCAATGCTATCGTTAGCAATTATCAAAATTCTTCAACACAAGTTCAGTTTGGAGCAACAGTGATGAAGATAACATGGCTCATAACATTAAAATATAAACTGAGTTTAGGATGAGCGCAAGCCAAAGCCTTCCTGGAAGAATTTACATTTTAGTTAACGCATTTGCACAGAAGTTGAAAATGGCGCAAATCTCATTTCTGACTTCTCAGTTTGTAGGAAAAGCGAACATAGAATTCTAAGTACAGAAGCACCAACACCACCAACAGAAGGCGTGAAACACAAAACTGATCTGCTACGATGCATCTGGGGCAAGTTAGCCAGGCTAATGCCAAATTATTGCCTTTATACTTTGTTTTTAACTTTACTGTGTGTGATTGTGTACACGCACACATACACCAAATGGCTTTTCCACATTTCCAAAGTTTTGCAGTGTGAGACAAATGCACTGCTTGGAGGCTGCCACGGCAGCAGTATGGCAGAAATACGAAGTGCAAACTCATTCCAGCACGACTGAGAATATAATCATGAAATGGCCACAAGACATGTCATAACGGGAATTTTACGCGTCCTACAAATGTTAGCTAGTGACCAAGTTAAAAATGGCTATTAAACTTACCTTTCCAAAATCTGACAAGAATGTCAGTACTTAAACAGAACACATCACCGTATGGTTTTTCAATACTTTTGTCAAAATATATTTAGTTGGATATCACGTGATGGCTACTTATTTTAGAACCAAACAAACAAACAAAACAATCAACTATTTCCCTTATCTGTTGACACACTTATTGTAGTGAGTCTAAAATTAGATTTCATTTACAATGTACATAAATCAACCTTATACTGTACATTTAATATATCTCTGTATATACACAATTTTACCCAAAAATAAGAAGTTCCTTAGGGGTCATATTGTACAGATTTTTTTTTTATTTCATCTCCTTTACAGTTACTGGAGTTTCAAAATGTCCTACAATTCTTCAACTGTGTATGTAGAAAATGCTCAGCTATTTATATATTTCAGGTGTAAATTCGTTTGTTTACTCCGTGTGTGGAACAGAAACAAACACTCCAAATTGGGGGGCATGCAGCAGCTCCTTTCCATTTAAAGCAAGAGATACACAGATAGGCATTTCTTAAAGACGCCCCCCCCCCCCCTTGCATCACCTCGATGTCTGTAGCATTTTTAGGCTACAAACTCACACCAGTTGTCAGACTTGATGTGCAGTATTAAAAGCTGTATCAATATGACCCCTTTAAGTTAATTTCTACTATTTGATCTGGTAAACGTCACAGTTCAGATCAGAGCGCGCAGCTGTGACCGTGGTGCAGTTTGTGCATGTTTTAAACTAACAGACAGCTTTAAAGTTTGAGTTACCCATAAGGCATACTCACAAAAAACTAAATAAACAACTCAATAAATTAGATCTGAGAAATGGCCCTCATGAAACAAAAGCACTTTTGGCTAACACTGGAAAGGCAAATGAAAACACTAAGAAGCCGAACACAAATTACTAAAAATGGAGCAGGAACAGCTTAATACGTGCATATAATAACCCAGATATCAGGACGACGACGCTCAAAAGTACAAGATGATATCCAAGTGTCCATAAACTCATCTTGGCAACACAATTAAAAAAATACAACATAAAATTTTGCAATTAAAAACAGGTTTTTGGAGTCTAAAGTTGTATGGCACCCTGTCAGGGGAGAAAAGAGTTAAAGAGTAATGTCAGAAAAATCGCAGTGCCATCGAGAGTTTTTCCAAAAAACACAACATGCAACAAGTTAATTCAGTTAAATAATAATAAAAGTAAAATACTAAAGCTGGGAATGTGGCTTGTTCTCATTAAAATGTTCCATCTACATCTGAAAATCCACTCAGTGCAAGTCGAGATCTCCGCAGGAAATGGCGGTTTGGGCGACTGCTGCATTCACTGACATTAACATCCAAACAGCAAAAAAAATTAAAATAAAATAATAATAATAAAAATGAGTCCTGATCTGGAGTTGGTTTCAAATGACTGTAGATCCCCTGTAGCTGGTTGATGGTAGGGTACAGAGTAAAAGGCTGGTCACAGTAGCATTCTGGCAGCAAATATTGATGCATTTTCCTCGATCACTGGATGTGTTGAAGGGTGTGAAACATTTAAAAGGTTTACTTTACGTTAACTTCAACTCAGAGCTACAAATTTACAGATGTCCAATCACAAACCATCTTGAAACTGTTTGCTTTTGAGGCGACAGAGGCTAACCGTGTCCAAAATGAGGCCAAACATATTAGCTTGCTGCGCTGCATATTCCAAAATTCATAAAATCATGTTTGACTGAAGTACAAAGTGTTCCACAAACACAGAAAGACGAGTTTTGTAAAACAGAGAGTGGATAGTGCAAATACATTCTCTATGACTGGGTAAATTTTTATCTGGGTAGTGACCATGCTAGCTACCAAACCAACTAGCGTAGCTCAGAAAGCGTGGCTAGCTAGCGTATAACTTGTTGAATGAGCTTCTTGAGCTTGTCTGAGATCAAGTCCTCATTCTGCAAACATGTTCGGTGGGAAACATTAGGCTACTATCCCGTTAGCTAGTTCACTAAACGTGTTTAACGCTGCAGTTGTAAAGTGTGAAGATTTTTTTTCTTTTTTTTTTCCTTCTTCAAGAATGGCTTCATAACGAAACCACAGTAACAGCTGCAGGATTTGCAAAAAGACAAAACGCTTCCAGCCACGCCCATTTTCCAAGACATGAAAAAGAAATTCGCCTCACAAACTCTTAGTGTGACCAAGACCTTTGTTTTCCCTCCTAAATCTCAGCGTGAACTCTTCTAGTACACACAAAGATCAGGAAATTTCATCTCGTAGATGGGTACAGATCGAGACTGGTTTTGACCGTAACCTGAGGAGATGGTTCCAGATGGGCTGGGTGGCGGTCTAGAAGGAGGAGAAGAAAATGAAGTCGTTATTATTAAGGCTAACACCTTCACGGTCTTCGTAATGAGCCAAAAAATATTAAACCTGTGGCTCAGAGCCGCTACTGTTCCTGAGCATCATTATGAACTTTTGATATATTCTGATCAAATCTTTCAGAGAACAGTCTCTTACCTGATGGTAATCTCAAAGATCTGATTCAGTTTGCTCTGTAACAATGTGGCCTAAAAAAATAAATGAATAAAAATAAGATAACTGCAATATAAAAGCTTGGTTTAACAGCCAGTAAAATAATAAGGTTCTCTCTGTACCCTGGCCCCACAGTGGGCAGCGATCTCCTCAAACGGAGCCTTCTGGAACTTCTCCACCACTTGTCTTCTCCTCTCCCTCTCCTGCTCCTCCATACCCACACTGTCCACTAGGGGAAACAAACAACATTATTTAAAACTGTAAATTAACTATTTCATATTCAAAATAACAACCTAGTGTTGTGTAAAACTGATTCTTCTCACAGTGACATAATGCATAAAAAGCATGAACGCTAAGAAGTGAGTGGACGTACGCACCGATTGCATTTTTCAGTGTTTCAAATGTGATCTCCTCTGCAGGTGTTCTCTGCAGGAAAACAGAAAAGAGAAACCACAGGAATGAACAGGTCACCTCATGCAGTTGAATGTGTGGTATTGTTCCAAATGTAAGACAGTGCGGATTTTTAAAAAATATACATTCACAACACCAGAGGGCACCAAATACCCGTGAAACAAGTGTGCCTCCTGAGTTAGTTTGCTGCATGACGGACAGTGATGGTCGTGAAAACAGCACAGCTCAAAAGTTGCGTAAGTTAAAAGAGAAGTTATGAGGCAAACGTTAGGCTCATGGTAAAAAATGCACAATGATCAATCAACTCTGAAGCAGCCAAGAAATGAGTTATGTGACACAGTGTTATGTTTGAGCCCAAAAAGACTGCCTTAAAAAGCTAACAGTCAGCAGCATTTTGTCAGCATGTTTTTTTATTTATTTATTTATTTTTTTTTGTTTTGGGGGGGGGGGGGGGGGTAAAATAAAAGGAGCCGCCCATACAATGTTCTTTATTAGCATTATTTTCAAATAACTGCGCTTTTCTTTATTCACAAATAAATAAGTAACAAAAATGTGGTCTTTAGAAGGAATCCAAAAATACGTTTGTATTTGAAACTTCTACAGCATAAAATTTTTCATTGCTCTTTTTATTAGTATTATTTTTTTTTTTTTTGTGCCTTCACCTCCTCTTTCTCTGGGCTGTTTCTTGACTCAACCTCCACTTGGAGCGAGATGGTCTCACCAATGCTTTTCCTCTTGGACAGACGGTCCTCATCTGGAAACACAAACCATTTCCTTTCTTTCTAATGTAAACGTGTTAATAACGTCATACAGCACATTTAATCACATTTATTAAATGGGTAAGAATGACGACTCAAACAGGACGTGGCTTCACCCACAGCAGACAAACGGATGCGGATCTTACCGGTATACTGCGGGACGTAAGGTGTAGCCAGTCGCTCTGTGTTGTAACCGCTGCCTCCAAGGACCTCAGTGATCTTTGACTGCAGGAACAACACGTCTCCTTCCACCTTCTCCAGTGAGGATGGCAGCCTGTGGATATGAGAGTTATTTACCTTCATATCTCAGTAGTTACATGTTAATGAAGAGTTAAATCTCAAAAAAATATTGGTATTAAAGTCAGATTAATCACTGATCTGAGAGACACTGGAAACAGTGAAGTCCTGCTGAGCAGCAGCACGGTGTGTAGAATGAGTTGTGGAATGTGGCGGGTACATACTTGGGGTTATCAACGAAGACATCTTCGGGCAAAAGGTAGGAGCTTTCTTTCTGTCTCACCTCAATCACCTGAGGAACAGAGGAGTTCAGGATTTTAATCAGATGTAACTGGCATTCTAAGAAATGCATCTGCTCAGATAAATTCACAAGCAGACCTCGTGTATGTGCTGACAGAAGGCTGGAACAGTGGTGAGCTGGCAAATGAGGTTGAGGTAGGCAGCAGCGAGGGCGTGAACAGCGCAGCGGTTATAAACAGGCAGCGGCTCTTCGGTGGACAGAGCCAGATCCTACACAAGACACAAAGGGACATCTGAAGACGTATTTTATAGCCACTTAAGCTTTCATATAAAATGATTTGCGAGTTCTGCTCTTAAATTCATTGCTGTGCTTTTCTTTTTTATGATCACTTTTATGGGGCCATTATTGTAGCAGAAGTATTTGCAAATGGGTATTTCGATCCACAAATGTGTTAAAAAAAAAATAAAATCTGTGTCTGTAATTAGATCCACAAATGTGTAAAAAAAAAAAAAAACAAAAACTGTGTGTCTGTAATTAGATCCTGGTCTCTGAAACACAGGAACAACAAACACAGAAACACGCCCTCAAAGATGTTCTTCAAGGGCCCGGCCAGGCCTAAAACAGCAGCAGTGACTGATATCATTGGTGCTTGCGCCCCCTGGTGGTTAGTCTCCACACAAGTACAAATCGCTGCATGCATTTACAAATCTATTGCAGCAGAACTGTAGCAAATGTCACACATCCACAAACACATGGTTACACACGCATGGATTTTTTTGACACATTTGTGGATCAAAATACACATTTGCAAATACTTTTGCTACAATAATGGCCCCATAACTTCACAGATTTGTTTGTTATTAATTTTTTTTAAGCCTTTGGAAACAATCCCAAACACTTGGGTGCTTTTCTGCCAAAGTGATGTCTACTGACTATTTGGTTGCACATAAACTGCAGCAGCTATTAAAAAGATCCATTTAATAGGATTAAGAGACCTCAACAGAATATCTGAACACAAGGCCATTAAAATTGTTTGTGCTGCAGCACTGGGTTGAATTTCAGCCTCATTATGCAGAAAAGCAAAATGTGCAAAAAAACATCACTTTGTATAAAACCTTGCATGTGTGCATGTGCAAACTTCAAAACCTGCAATGCGAGCGTCAGGCGAATGAGGTCCACGACCACCTCTTCGTTGGCCAGCTCCACGCTGAGGAGGCCAAGGAGCGCAAAGAGCGCCTCGTAGTGCGGCCGACCGCTGCTGTGCTCCTTGCAGCCCAGATAGATGTGCCGGTACAGCTGCTGGCCATGCTGCAACGCGCACGCAAAGACAACATCCCAGAAATGTCAACTACACTTCACCTGCTGTGTTTATTGGACATGCAAATCATTTTGTCTGAGTTTAATTTCAAATTACCCGAGCTACCCAGAGTTTGTTTTAGTCAAATGCTGCTGAATGAGAAATGCCTTATGGGTGAGAGCACAAAGAAACCACCATGCCAGAAATGACACAACAGCATTCATGCATTTAAATTTAAACATTTCATTTCAAAAATCAGCAATAAAAGCTCAGAAAGTTCTATTGTCCACAGTGAACCATGTCCAGATTTAGGAAAGTCGATTTACCTTCTTCATGAACAGATTGTCTTGTCTGGAGCACTTATCGACTTTAAGCTTGAGCACAGAGATGTCGGAGATGATCCTGCACAGGAAAGACCCACAAACCAGAAAGTAAGCTCAGAAAAACAGAAATAAATCTCTGAGATGTTTTTGCCCTCACAGCTTTCTCCAGCACACTAAAACTGAGTCCTATAGTAGACAAAGAGTTCCTAATGCACACCTTATGTTGGAGAACTTGGGCCTGTTGTCATGTCTGTCGATGAGACTGAGGAGGATTTGGAGCACCAGCAGCCGGATCTCTGGATCCTCAGTCAGGGAGAAGGACAGCAGCGGCTCCAGAAAAGAACTGGGAAGTGCCGTCAGCATGTTGGTGGTCTGGAAGCCGGATGTCACCTGAGAGCGACAGTAAGAGGGCGTTACAGCTTCACCGCGCCTCAGGCATGATGACCAAACAAGTAGATCACAGATGGGTTATGATGTTAGTTTGTATATCACAATGACAGAAAATAAATTCAGAATAATAATATACTTCTGTTATATGTTGAAGCAAAAAAAAAAAAAAAAAAAAAAAAAAAAAAAGGAAAAATTAAATCAGGAATAACAAAAGAAATTTGCAGTGCACCTGGACTAAGGACTTTAGCAACATAACCTGGATCATGCGGGTCCCCTCGGGCCTGAGGAGAGGAAAAGCAAATTTAGATTAAAATGTAAATTCTCTTTTTGGGTGAAACAGCCACCTGGTGACCTAAAGGAAGGAGATAAAAAACTCCAGAAACACACACTAGATTTGTTTCAACTTCTTCCTGATGGTGGAATGGATCTGAACACGACTGCAAACCGTGTTTGAGCATCTTACCCAGAAGCAGTAGAGGGCAGAGCAGGGTGAATCCCAGGAACGGGGATCTTTCCCATGATGAAGAGCATGACCTCTGACCTCTGGTACGTTGGTAGGGTATTGGCAAATGAACCTGAAAGAGAACAGAGACATGATGGATAAGAGAGAAAAAAACCCGATACTTTGCATTTTGTTACCACAATCGTTGACAAACGTGAGACTCACCGATGGTCCTGATGACGGCCTCCTGCAGCTGGCGCTCCTCGTGAGCTTTGATGATTTTGGTGCCGATGTTGGTGCTGCCATCACAGGAGCCAGTTAGCTCGTAGTCCACGCTCAAACGCAGCTGTCGCAGCAGAGTGTTGAACACCTCCAACACAGTGGGACCTGGACATTGTTACAAACCGTGAGACAAAGGGCATCATGGGAAACTGACTAACATGTTGGGTGGAACTAACGAGTCCATGAAGCCAGCCAGCTACACTCTACTGCACACGATTAATTGCCCCCAAGAGCTGCTCAGTGTTCAGTGAGTAAAAATATGTTCACACGGAGATTTTCAAGATTTTAAAATAGCCAAAAGGTGTTTTGTCTTTTTTCCCCAAGTTATTGCAGAGTAATTTTTCCTCCCCAATGTGTACCATTTCATGATTCCCATGTCCATCCTTGTTTTCTTTCTGTTGCTTCTCCCACATGCACTGGCCGTGCACACTGCCAGCACCCCAAACAGTCTCTGCTGTATTACACTGAAGACGACTGTCTAATTCTCTGAAACAGTAATCAGATGTTGACCTTTAGTCTCCACTTCAACTGTTGATCTACAGAATAATTTACTCTTTTGTACGAACAACATTAAGCTCCTCCTCCCTCACTGTTATTGGACCAGCGTCCTTCATATGAACAAATTGAGCCACGTTAAAGCACAACTGCGACATCATGTGACATGGAATACAGTAATAAATAAAATGTGGCGTGGCGTGCCGTCTCACCGACTGAGCCGCTGGCTGCGATGGCGGCTGCTTCCAGCAAAACTTCCACTATTCCTGCTCGTACCGTGGCAGCGTTCTTACTGTTTGCATCCAGATGACCGAGAAGTTGCTGGATCACTAAGTGAGAGTGCTGAGACTGAAAATGGGGAAGAAACAGTCATTGAAGGGATTAAAAAGCTACATGCTGGAGATTCAGTACTTCATTTCTGTTTTTTCCCCGCCATCTGTCTTCAGGCCCAGGCTGACATACAAGAGGAGGGCTGATGACTATTTCTATTTCTGACTTTTAAAGGTTAACGTGGTAGCTTGAACATCAAAACAAATATCACAGGAGGAATTCACGTTGACCTGAGTAGGATGGATGGAACTAAAGTGGCCTCTGAGGATACAGAAGCTCTGCATCACTCACCTGAATGGAGTACATGATGATCTTAAAGCAGCGCACAGCAAAGGTCTTCCCCTCCCACAGAGAGTGGTTATCTAAGTGCCTGGAAACAGAGAGAGGGAGGGAACAGCAGACGTTACTGTAGCACATCAGCGATGGCAGAAAATAACAGACAAGGCAAAGAGCGTTTGATGAACACGTACACACACAGGAAAGGTGGGAACATTGTGTGCATCTAAAGGAAAATAAAATTATGACTATACAGGCATTACACACATCTGCTCGAGCGTCTTCTGTGACAATAAAAGATTAAAACGTTTCTCCACCAGGGGGCACATCAGTACTGAGACATCTCTGGTTGACTCCTGCAGATCTGACAAGGGCACTTTAACTCATGGTTAATTTAAGAGGATGTGCACAAGAAGCGGTTGGATCTCTTGCAGGACACTTGTGATGTCATGTGCCGAGCTTCAGTGAACCAGAAAGAATATTTCACATCCTTCAGCAAATCCACTAATTTCACTGAAAGATGCTCAGCTGTGTCTCAGCCAAAGTGCTGCCGTTACATCACCTTAAAACCCAAATTAAATCACAACTAACTCTATTCTTACCTACTTTTTAGCTATGATGACAATAAAAAAAAAGCTTCATAAATGAGTGAGAATGACACACACACACACGCACACGCACGCACCCGAGATTACACAGATTCCCCTCAACATGCTAACAGCACCTATTAGGAGACCAGGTGCATCAATTCAGACAAATAAGTTCATTATTTGGTTCATTTATATCTTAGAATATTTAAAACAATACATTTTGAAATATCTGGGTTTCACTCACTCCAAAATTGAAGGGGTTCTGCTTCTTTCACCAGACTTTTATGAACATCAGTTCATTAGATTTTAAAGGTATAGTGTCACTGGGTTTTTTTAAGATTTAAGTTCTAAAAAGAATTTTCCGTGTCACCACTATAATTTTATTCCTTAGCATTTAGATAAGGGACCCATAATATGATATTACCAATATGATCAAAATTCATGTCTGGAAACAATTTAGAATCTCAACCCCTGAGGGGGAGAAATTCAAGGGATCAGATGCTATGACCAACATTTGGTAGCTTTGAAAGAGATTTACAAGAAATCTTATGGATGTTAATGTATGATGGGTCATGGGTAATTTCAAAACATCACACATGCGCACACGCGCTTCCTCCTGTAGTTAATCTGCAGTACTGCAAAGACAATATTCACTATGAAATTTCCTCCCAGATAAATACGTATGTCCTCTTCATTAAAATGAGATGTAATTTTGCAACATGTTACAAAAATAAACCTACATTATAATGCTTGGATTTCAGTAGAAACTTTTCTCAGTTTTGTTAAATTTGTAAAAGCCCTACTCAAACTGCTCAAGAAACACACACAATGGACAATCAGGACTTTATCAGAGAAAGGTTTGTGAAGCGGCCTCACATGAGTACAGGAGTGACGGCGTTCTTGATGTTGCCATAGGCGGCGCGTCCCAGCAGCTCCCTGAAGCAGCGCTCTGTCAGCTCCACCGGGCTTTCTTTGTCCTTCTCCAAAGCCTGCAGTGGGGATGGAGAACGACTAGAGGACGAAGACAGGAAGGGACAGAGCAGGCAGGAGGAAAGGGGAGGGGAGGAGCAGATGGAAACAAAACAAGGAGGTGAAGACAGAGCAAAGAGAGAGTAAACAAGAACAGAAGCAAGTGTGAAATCAATGTGAGTCAATAACACATGTATTTTCCACACAAAAACAGCCACGGAGCTTCTGTGTCAGTGCTGACTGAGTGCACCTGAGGTGAATCGCTCCTCTGCAGAGAATGTTTGGGGCCACAGCAACTGTAGTGCATGAAAATGTCCATATCTGATTTTGTGAGCGTTCATCTCACTAACTGGGAATTCACACCAACTCCAGCTTTTCTTTGTTCTCGTGAATCGTGAAAAATTTCTTCCAAACTCTATCTTGGTCATGATGAGCCTCAGGTGGTCCAACAATGATATTATTTATTAACAGCACAACTCTTTCATCTCTAATGATGCTGCTCGGGAGGACACGTGACTCTCACTGGCATCACTGAATTAACTAAAATCTAAAGCCTGAAATCTAACGTGCAAAATGCAGCAAAATCAAACTATGTACAAAGATACTGGGAAACGTCTTAAAACTACTTAAAAGGATCCTGATTAAAATCCATGACACCATCAAGAGAGAAAAACTAAGATTTCCGGAACACAGGTTTTATGGTTTCTATTCATTCTGTCGTTTATTCTAAAAAAAATTAGTCACAGAAATTTTCTAGACTATAAGCTGCAAAAGCTGTGCCAGCCACACTGGTCAAAAAAAATGTCATCATAAAGAGGGGGGAAAAAAAGCATAAAAGTCATTTATTTCAAAGCATATTTCACAAGAATTCAAGAATAAACATTTTGTAATAATCTGGAAAGCCTTTTCAGTCACATATTAGCCAACAAAAGGGGGGCTAAGTATCTTAAAATGTTGTGTTTCTTGTTTCCACTGTGCTGAAAACGTACCAAACTGTGATTTTTGTGTTCCACTACATCGCTATTCTTTGACATATAAGTCACAGGACTTCCCAAACTAGTAAAAAAAAAAAAAAAAAGTGACCAGCAGTCTGGAAAACAGTTTACATTTTGGCTCTGTCCCTAAACAAAGATCCATGACAAAAATATAGCAGCGCCTACTCCTGTTCTGACCAAACATTTTCATTTTCAGCTTTTCTGCTGGTTTTATGGTTGATACTACTGACTTGCTAAAAATCAGTGTGGAGGCATTAAGATCACAGCAGGGACAAATGTCTTACACAGGCTCATCTCTGCACCCCTCTGTCCATCTGTCTCTCTTTCAGTCTATTTTTTTATCCTCCAGTGTTTGCCTTCTTTTAAGCTTCAGATCTCTGCACTGATGTCAAAGCGAGTATCAATCTGGGGGATCTGGTCAAAAGTGGGCGGATCCAGACGACATTTCTCCCATTGTGTGCATTTCTCAGATTCTCTACCTTCTGTCTCTCGTAAATGTTTTCCCTCCCTTTCTCGTGCATTTTATACTCTGCATCTCAGTGTCGTGTCCTTGAATGCTGGCAGTGGGTGGAATGATGCCCTTGCAGACAGCTCAAAGAGGATAACAGACGTGGGAACACCTGTGCTGGATAACACTTCCCTGTCTTCCACAAAACCATTTCATCATGATTTAAATAATAAGCTGCTTCTTGTCGGCACTAAACAGGCAAAAATGCCATTAGGAGAATCTGGTTGCATGGACCCGTTCAATGCAGATCAAAATGTAAAACTTTTTAAAATGACAATTATACATTTAGCCTTACCTTAGTCTTCTTCTTCTGTTACAGCTCTCCGCAGAGTGCTAATAAGTCAAGTGTAGAGTAGCAGCTCGCTCTGCAAGACCCTGCCCCTCTTCCGCAGTTGACTTGCACTCCCTCTCAGAGGATGACAGCTAAGGTCAGGCTAAAATTTTAAAAACTTAATTTACATATCAGAAGGTAAATGTCCGCAAATTTAGCTCTGCATTAAAGCAGTTCATGCAACTGAGCACTTCTAATGAGGTTTTTTCCTGTTCAGTAGTAACAAGAAGCAACTTTCTCCAAATTGAAAATGCCCAATCCAGTATATCATCCAGCTGTTTACCTTCTGTTTGCTACTGAGGTGTTTGCTTTCTAAAGAATGTGCAGATTAAAGGTTGTAATTTCCTGGAATTTTCATTGATTTTTTTCCAGGCTGTGAACAGCATGAAATCATCATCAAAAAAAAAAAAAAAAAAAATGCATCCCTGTGTGTACGAACCTCTCTGTGCGTTCACCACTCTGCAGGTTGAAGAGCAGTGATGGGACAATCTTGTCCATGTGCTGAGGGTCCCAGATGTTGGCTTGCAGCTCATCATTCACAGTCTTCCTCACCACACCCTGCAGGCCTCTTATGCCGGCCATCCGGATCCTAGAGGCAACAATCACTCATTCAGCAACAAACCAGTCAGTCACGACTGTATTGGCAAAATGTCATTAAGATATTCATAGCGGCAACTACAAAGAGACGCTGGCTGTTGCCTTTTTTTTTTTTTTGCATGAGCCTTTTTTTCGAGTTAAAACTAATCAAGGAGAAGCCCAGCAGACAATGCAGTTCAGCAATAACTATGATTCTGATGCTTCCGAAGTGACTGTCACCACATGCTCAATCTAACACATTTAGAAATAATTTGATTGATGACAATCTAAAAGCAACACAGCATAATATATTTAGAAACATTTTTCTCTGCATCCATCAGCAGTCGGCCGTTCCATTTATTTCTGGCAGGCAAAATATAACTGTTCAAAGACGCTGCTGTGAATATTTTCAGCAGAAGATTTGGCATTTAAAGGATTTAATTTTCTGTCAGAGGAAAATAAAGGACGTGTCGAGGGCCAGCCTAAAAGATAAGAGATGAAAGCAGTCTATAAAAAGAAGCAGTTTAATAAATCCGCCTCCTGCCGAATCAAACATTTGTCCTCTCACTTGGTGCGGATGTCCGGATCCTCATAGCTGGAGTGACACATCTCACTGAAGCGTGACACAAAGAAGTCATAACTGCGGTGGTACGAAGGTGTGTCCTCCTCTATGTTGGCAAATTTGACAAACTGTGAAAGGATGAGAGCAGAGGAGGGGAAAAAGAAGACAAATGTACACATTAACTGGAGATGTGATCTACAATCATAAATGTGCTCGTTTGTTAATCTAATGACAATAAAGGCATTAAATTCCAACAACAACTTTCTGAATCATCCTAAATCCTTGTGGCAAACATTTTAATTAATAATCAATCCACAGCAACATCTCATTAGGAGTAAAAAGATCATACAGGGAGGGGGGCACTCCCACTGGGTCAGAAAATGTCAACGGTTTAAACGCACTGACATTTAGTTTCAAAACACCCTCCAATTAGCCAGTTACAGGAGGAATTTTCTTTGGAAACATGACAGAAAAAAAAAATCTACCTGCAGTGGGAAGTATATTAGCAACATTCATTAACAATATATCATTGAAATGAAATTAAAAAAAACATGATGGGCCAATGTAATACGTTTAAATGCAAGATTAAAAACATTGCAGCATGCATTCCACAATCCATTTCCTGTGAACAAAATGAGCACTTTGACTGGTGCTGAAAATAAATGAAGTGCCCTTGAGCAAATTAAATGAAGTGAAGCAGTAAATGCTTCTTGGAAGCAGCTGAGCTGTATCAGCTGCTGCAGTAAAATACTGCATTTACCTGGAAGCAGACAGGATTACTGGCAGGAGGATGACCCACTATTAGTGCACAGCAAATTATTAGACATTTGGCTTCTTCCTCCCCAAAGCACCTTACAGTTACGTCACAGATCAATGCCAGCAGCTTCCGGACAAGCTGCTGAGCTGCACAGCCACAGTAATATGAGGCTCAGTACCTTGTTCGTGGACACTAACACACAAATAAGAAGAAAAGCCAAACAGACAACCCGCTCAACCAACTGAGCAACATAACATCAAACAACAGGGTTGAAATGAAACTGAATATACGAGTATTACTGGTTCATAAATAAACTCAGGATTCCTGAATGGGATATTTGATCTCTGAGCAAATCCAAGCAAATTAACTGGACTCAAAGTTAATTAACAAAATGTTGGTGTGACTGGTTCCTTAGTCTTTTGTTAAAGTACCGGTGACCCTGCAGAAACAGACTCGTGCTGGTGGGTTGAGGTGGCGGTTTGTGCAGTATCGAAGCCTCTGCGGAATGCGGTTTCTGACTTAACATAGTACAACAAAGTATCAAAAAGCTTGCAGCGTTTACCGACAGAATGCTGCACACTAGAGGTGAATGCCAAGCTTCCACTTTCATACTGTATGTCCTTGTAGTTGTCCTAAATACGCAACAATAACTGTGTGTAAGAGAGATTGATAGCGGAAAGATTATGAAGGAGAGGAAGGTGCGTCTCATCACTCTGTGCAGATGACTGCAGAGCTGTGCCAGTGAGGTCTGTGGCTAATCTCATTTCCTGTATGTATCCTCTGCTGACCCAGCTGATAACTGCTTCCAACATCAAGGAATGCCCGTCACTCCCTCTTGTTGTGATCTGTCTGCAGCACAATACTCCTCTTCATGCCAACACCTCCATATTTGTAGTACCCAGTAATATTTTTCAAAGTGTGTTTTGTCAAATTAGACGCATTTGTGATTCTGAATATGATTTTTAAACTCAAAACAAGGACTCTCAAATTTTTTTAAGATTCTTGTGACCAAGAATATTTACATTAGCAGTTTATTATAATTAGCATTAAAAATCTTTTGGGTATTAAGACATTTACTTATTTATTATTTATTTTTGTTTTTGGAATCTTGAGTAAATTACAACATCTGCTAATATAAGCAAGAGGGACGTCACTGTCATGTCCCACAGCAGCCTGTACTCAAGGCACTTGAAATGGAGCGATAGCGCCACCTGGTGGACATTTACCATTAATGCAGTTACAATAGATTTTCTGTCAAGCGCTGAACTTAAAATAATGTAATAGTGCTTCATATAGTTCAATAGTGTAGTTTGTAATAGTCATATGAAAATTTTGAGTAATAGCACACAAAACATCATGCATCCAATTTACAAAATCTATTGTACATAAGTAAATCCATGTATGACAAACCATTTCAGTGTTCACCAAAATTTCTGAAACCATTAATTAGTTCAGCAGCAGAAATGTAAGTATTTAAAAAAATAATTTGAAGTAATTTATTGAAAAATAATTTTGAATTGATCGACCTCCTCAAATACAAGGATTTGCTACTTTTCCTATTTAGTTGATATGCTTTCAAACAACTAAGACCTCTGTATCACTAAACTTTGAACAGGTTTTTAAAATTTTCTGAAAGTCATAGTTTAAACTAAATTTAGTTTGGTTGAATTAAAAACAATCTGACTTTAAAAAGTTTACAAAATGTTTAGGACTGATTTAAAGTCCATTTATGTGACTTTAAATGAGATTTATTACACTTTAAACTGGTTTAATATAGGCACAACAGTTTATATGGATCATAACTGGATCGATTAGAGATTTAAAAAGAAATTAATACCTGGTCTTGAAAAGTGGGAAAAAACACTACCTAGTACTTTCATGCTCTGTAAAAATAAATCCCTCTATTCTTAGTAATTAACACATGAATCAACAATGCCAATACCAGCTAACTGAAGACATCTTCATCACAATAGTTGTGTAAATCTGTTGTCATTTCGACACTTTTGTGGCACACAGATGATTGTTTGTGTTTTGCAATAATTGTTTACAAGGTCTAAAATATTTCAACATCCACTTTGTGGCACAATTCTACAAAATTATTTCAGCCAATAAAAGCTATAAAGCAAAGATGAACATGTGGCGATTTGAAATATGCTGCTGAGACAGAACTGACAAAAAAAAACAAAAAAAAACATTTTTATTTGCAGTAAACCACACAGGAGGAGGATCAGAGAGATTTTTGGTGTGCAGCGCATCGTCTTTAGACTTCACCGTCACAGCAGAACTATATATGTGATGAAGTAATCCTGGATACTTACAGAGTTTGTTCCCAGGATCTGCAGGCTGGGCTTGTCTGACTCGAGCAGCTTGCGCACCATCTTTAAGAAGCTCTCCACAAACAGGTTGATGCTCTGGCAGTGGCAGGCCATGAGCAGCTGGTCCAATGCTTCCATGGCAATTCTCACATATCTGAAAAATAACAGTTAATTAACCCTGCAAGTACCAGGCAACAGCACATTTTTAATGGAAGACAAAACAAATACGTTACTGTGTTACTGCAAACAGCCAAAATGTGATGACCTCCATCAATCCCACAAACTGCTGATGATGCAAACTAGCCTGAGCTAAAATGTAACACCTTTTCTGGCATCACTGGTGACTCTCCACCATGACTGTGTTTATGCAGTTGTTGTGCTTTACCTTTAATTGCCTTCACCACAAAGGTTACACCCCCCAGGCCCCACCCAATTAATTAAATTACATTTCCATAAAATTTGAAACAATGTGAGGACTTAAGTACACACAAAGCAGAGGAGTGGAAAGGAACAGAAGTCTCAGAAGAGTCACCATTTTTCTCACCCGTATCTGTGTCGAGCCACATCTCTTGACAGTCTCTCAGACAGGTATGCTCCGATACGGTCCAGCTTCTCTGGAGCTGACAGGGCGTAGAATGTCAGCTTCTCCATGTTGGCCTTCACCAGCCCATCCTGTAGAAAAGGAGAAAAGCACAGGCAGGACAAAATTATGCACCAGCACACACAGCTGCATGTCAGCAAATCCATCTCTTCAATTTAAAGGTTACTGTACTGACCCATGAAAGCAAAATTTACATGTGCAAAAATACAGAAGGCAATGAGATGAATACTGCAACTTTAAGCCCACAGTGCAGCTGCATGACATTTGCAGCATCAGCAATGTGCTACTGTTGCAGAGTAAACATGCAAAACCCCGTAAGGACCAAACGTGGCGGCTGACAAATGCACAGTTTGTCTGCATCCAGCCCAGAAGAAACCAAAATGTTTCCTTTTCTGTCAAATATTCCATGAAATGCTGGTGCAATGGTGCATATACACCTTCTAAACCCAAACTGTCAGACTTTAAACAGAGCTGACCTACTTCACGACTCTTCAGTCAGGTCACAGAAGAGCGAGCTACAAATATCTACAGTCTGAGAGATCTCATTCGTATTCTGAAAAGAGCTGAAACACGGAGGAGAAAGAGTCACACTTTAAGAGAACAGAAATTCAAGAAAAACTGCACAAGGCAACCTCTGATAAATGTCAAATCAGTCAAATTTATGGTGTTGTGATGGCGGCGTAAAGACCGACAACACTACTAACATGTTGGCAGAAAGTTTTTAAACACCCAAAGCTAGTATTACAGTTATAACGTACATACATCAGCATTACACACGACAGTGCACAAACCTTTGATGCAGCTGTTCAGGCTTTTGCGTCACATTAACCACTTTGGCTAACACTTTTTTCATATTTTTGCATGTCAAAATTATTTTGTGCCACTGATGTAAGCATAGCAATTTTGGCATTAAATAACAAAGCAGATTTGTATTTAGTCAAAGAATTTAAATGTAAGCATAAGTCTTTGGGAGATTAGAAGAGCATTCATCAGAATGGACCCCATGTCCAAAGTTCAAACACCTCCATTTTGTAATATTAAAATGTTTATAAAAAATTCTGGGCTGACACTTTTTGTATAGCTCTTACAAAATATTAGGAAATTTATTCTAATTTAAAGCCCACCTTTTCACATTTGAAAACAGATTAAATGAGTAAACTACCCATGCTGATATACTCCTACATTTCTTGATTCTCCTCCTTTATGTCTTCACCGTATCCAACATTTTCAATATATTTTGTAGAAATACACGTTTTTAACATCAAAGTCACCAGAAACATTTGCGCCGTCTCTCGAAATGTCAAGAGTCTGAACAAAAATCCCACTAATAATCAAACACACAAAAGTGGGCAAAACGTAAGTGCTATTATAATAATTATTATTAAGATAACTGTAGGAGATGGTGAAGTAGAATGTTCAAACACTGACACATTTTTCAGATAAGAATTTAAGTAAAGGCTTTTGCTCCCAAGCTGCTGACATCCTGGCACTTACAGAGGCAGTAATAGAAGCTTAGAGTCAAAATTAGAAACAGTTTTTGGGAGCACAGACATGCACGGGGAAATGAGGTCTGGCACGTCTCATCAATTCCAGCAGCGGCCACAGATGTGACAAGTGAGCTGCAGCATCAACACAAGCGGCATCGATGATGCGTTTTCTCTGAAACAAGTCTCCTCCACGTGTTGGACCTGACTTCACTGTTCTTAGGAATCATCGGTGTCAGATCCAAGAGATCGTGTTTGAGAGGAACCATTTGGTATGGTCAACACTCCGTTTGGTCTGTTTCAATGACACCACGGTCTATTTGCTCAGATAGTCTTGTTCATTTGTGAAGGACCACGATAAAGTTCAGGAGTGACAAGAACGTAAGCCAAAGCGATGGACCAGATATGAATTGGACATGTTACAGGAGCTTGCCTTGCTACGAAAAGACGTTGCAAAATGAGCCATAGGTTGATGAGTCAGTGAATCAGATAAAAAGAACTCGGAAAACCCAGAAAAACAGTGACGTATAAAGTGCTGAGTGAACCGCTTACACAGAGAAGAGCCCTTATCAGTATGCAGTAAAGTAGCTCTTCACCAAAACAACTTACAACTAAAACTAACAACTCCTCTTAAAAGACTCAAAGAATCATCAAAACGTTTTAAGAGTTTATCCAGCCACCAAATCTGCACATAAATGAAAACTATCATATAGAACAAAGTGCAAGTTCACACAGTTTCCTGTGGGTTTTTTAAGCACTCTTTCTGTCTAAGTTAATTTGTCACAGGATTATCAGTTGTCACCATCTGACATGAAAGCTGGTGTCTGAGTTTCTTACCTCTGGGTCTTCTGGGAAGATGTTGTCTACCAGTCTCTTGTAGCGAGGCCTGAGGGCCCCACAACAACCACAAACCCCTGAAGGACACACAATCAGAAGGGAGAAAAACAGATCATAAATTACAGTTAGAAATAAAAAATAAACAAGAAAAGCACTCTGAATGTTGTCAAATACTTTGATTCAGTTTAAAGTGATCGATCATGGTTATACATGTAGATACACTTTTGTTGGTGCTTTTCTTCTGTGTCTGTACTGATGTCTGGCTGAATGTTTTGCTGACGATAACAGAATTTCTACTACAACAAATAAGTCTTCCACAGCAGCTTAGACCCAGTCTGTTGAAGATGATTTTTTTTGCTTGTTTGTTTGTTTTTTTGGAGGTGGGGAGGGGGGATAGAAAAAAGTTCTCAATGGTGAAACATTCCTTTTAATGTTCTGTATCTTCCCATTTGTGTGGCTCCACCCCAAAATTTTATGAAATCTATTCCAGGCCCAACCCTATCCTTTCAATGTTTTACAAAAATCTGTTGGACCAACATGCACTATCTGCCAAATTAATTAATTTTTATTGTATTTATCATTATTATTTTAATAGACCAAAGCTTCTCGGCTATCCTGCTGTAGGTCTGTGAAAATAGTCAGCTGACAAGATCCGACATCACCATAAACAAAATGGGGCTTATTAATACCTGCAACCCACCAAAAACACTCAATACCACCATTTATAGGTCAGAAATCATGAATATCTCAGCCAGTCCATTGATATCAATCTAATATGGACTTCCAAAATCAATATACTGAACTGATATCCTCACTGGAGAAATGTTAATGGACATACGTATTACACTCAAATGGATGTTTTTTAATCTCTTCATTTGGCATGTGTCTTCAAGAAAGGGCACCAATGACATTACAGATACTTGTTAGCAACACAATGGCATATTTCTGTGTGAAATGTGCACTGCACTACCAGTCTAATTTGAAAAGTATCAACTGAACAGCTTTTGTAAATTCAGTCAAATTTATTAATTGGTAAATTCCTTAGTTTAAATTTTGAAGAAAAAAAATAAAGTTGCAAATTAAATAAGCAAATGAATAAAATGAGAAAATCTTTCCACTGTGCCCGTCTTAGAGCCATAGATGCTGAGTCTAATTTAAAAAGTTTCATTTGAGTACTTTTTGAAACTTCAGTCAAATTTAATCATTAGAAAATTTGCAATTAAGTGTAAACAAATGCAAAATTTGTACAAAAAAGTTCATCTTTGTACTGCACCAAGTGGTATAGAGTATATATAAAACCGTTTTTAATTATTATTCCTTGGTATTACGATATAACCATGGTGCACTTTTTGATTGGGGGTGTGGCAAAGGGAACTGTTCCATGGAGCATCTTAAAATATGAATATCAAATGCCAAAATTACTAAATGCTGGCCTGACAAGTGTCAGAGTTTGACACACTTTAGGACACGTACAACTCCTCGGGGCTCCTGGGAAACAAACTTGTTTGGCATCTCTGGCTGCTGTGCAGGAACAATGGTAGGTTTTATGTTCTTACATAAACAGGTGAAGGTCTGATCAAGAAATAATAATAATAATAATAAAAATCCCCACACTCAGAATGTAAAACAATTCAAAATAAATAAAATGTTAGCACAGAGTTTTGTTTTGATTTTTCTGATTTTGCATTGAAGAGACGGAGCAGTGAGTGCCGGATTCTGATTGGCTGACGAAATTCAGCAGTGATGAGTCATAAGGGGACTATGGAGGGAATGAGTGGAGGAGTAACCTCCAAAACAACATTTCAACAAGAATTACGACTGGAAAAATAAAGTGTCATAATTTTGTCAGCAACAGTCATGTTTCATGAGGTCAACCCGAAACTTCAAATGGAGATGTCTTCCCTTTCTTCCTACTTCTTAATATTCCTTTCTTCTCATCAGTTCTCCCTCAGAGAGGAAAAAAATGTTTATTCAGTGTTTGGTGTCAAAAAAGCGAACCCTTTTTTTCTTCCCCTTGAGGTCTTAAAAACCTATTCTGAGAACACATTAACAAGCTGACTGAATGCCCAATCACAGGGCCAGGAGTCAGTCTGCACTGTCCAAGTAGGAGACGATGGCTCTCATACAGATCAGGTCATTGATGCACCGTCACAAATGGAGAAAGCCCACTGACACCCCCACGCAATGGAAATTAAAAGTACACACAAGCTACGTGTCAAAACAGATTTGTGAATTACAAACAACAAATCACATACCGTACTTAAAATACAATGAATACTTTTCAAAAATGGTCTTTTTTGGTCTCCCTCTTAATTTTCCAAAATTCACACTCAGACTATGCAAGCGTGATAAATACAAGAAAACCTCATAAACATCTAACAAACATTTTCATGCAGTAAATCTCACGTTGCTGAGTTTCAAAATTCAGTTTTTGCTGACAGTCCACAAATAGATTTCCTTTACAATGATGAAAAGCCTTCAAACGATTACTCAAACATCTAAATACCTGACAGTTATTTTCCATTGCCTGGCTAACTGACAAAAGGATTGAGCTCTATAAATATATTTATCAAATGTGGTTGCAGCTTTTGTTAAAACTGTATTAGTCATTGTGTACTGTAGCTGCAAGAAGTTTTTTTTCAAGCCCAGGCAGTAATCCTACATTCACTACTTTTAAGGTACATTATCAATGACCTTCACTGATGAAGTGAAGGTCAGTCACTGTCAGTGCATGTACGAGGTCTTTCTAAAGCTTTTAACATTTTTTCTCACTTAAGGGCCACTGTGTGTCAAACTTCACTCAAGTGCGCGGCAGGAGCTCCATCTATTCAGAGAGCTGCTCCTCCATCACTTGGATCACTAAAGAGGCCTCTGCATCCTCTCTCCCTAATCCACGCAACCTCCCCTGCCTCCTCCTCCTCCTCCTCTCATTGTGGTCTCGGCCCGGGGCTTAAGTGTGGGAGTGGCCAATGAATTAATGAAAATGCTGCAGGTCCCCAGAGTCCAGAGAAAAGGGCGGAGCACAAAGAGTGACCGGGACGGATGAGAAGATGAAGCAGTGTGGTGAAGGTGGATTGTGAGGCAGTGAGTCACAGATTAGTGCTACTTATGGCATCTTCTGTCTTCAATCTGTCCTGTCCTCTCTGTCTGCACAGACAAGACAGTCAAAGACTCTCATGAGAAACAGACACACAACATTTATAAAACAGACAAAAATGTCACTTCCTTTTCCATTTCAAATCCAGGCTAATTTTAAACAGTTTAGTGGGCAAGAGCCCAACATGTGCTCCCACCCTCCCAGCAGGGGCAGCAAACTCACTCTCTCTCTCTCACGCACACACACAAATTATAATGTGCAGTTGTTCACATTTTTAATTTGGAAGGATTAATGTGGTACTGTTGATCAGGGGTGGTGGTCAAGTGGTTAGTGCGCTCGGTTTCAGTGCAGAAGGATTCCGGTGTCACAGACCGAACGGTCCCCCCTAAAAATCAGTCCACCCTGCCTTCACTGTGCATGCGTCATCAGCCACGGTTTACCGATTATCACCTCGTTTCTGCTTCAAACTGCCTCCAGTCATCATCTGTCTCAGTGACAGGTATCTGAAGCTTTTGTACAACAATCATTTCCACATAAATTGAGGATCATTTCATCATAAAAGACTGAGGAAGCGATCAGAGTGCTGCAGCTACACGGGCTGCTAGCTGTTGCGCTCACTGAGCGTCGTCATTTCAAAGCATCACAAAATATTGCCTCGTTTCTGCTTAAAACTGACTTCAGAATGATTTAAGAGGTTTTACTTTGTCATCTGATGGTTAATAATCCCTTTAATTCATTTGGTTGCTTTGAGTGAAGAGAGTCTGTCTTAGACGAGCAGCTGAGTGTTGTGTGGGCCGCTGAAGAGGAGGTACTGCTGGCCCACCACCACCAGTCGGCGCCCTGCTTGGAGTGCGGGCTTCAAGCATGAGAGGGCGCCGAGACAGAGAGTGACAGCTGTCACTCATTTACACCAGCTGTCACCAATCACCTGCAGCTCTACAAAAGCCGGATCATTACTCCACCTCCTCGCCGAGAAATCACCTACCGTTGAAGGTAAACCTCTCTGCAGTTTTGGTGCCGATCGCACAGTGAGTTTTTGATTGCCTTGCAGGCGTTCCTGGACCTTTCCTCAACTGGAGGCTGGGATTGCAGATCCAACAGGAGACGACGTACTTCTCTCCTCACGGATAAGTAGTATCAGGACCTGCACGTAGTTGTTTGGAGGTGGAGGTTTTCCCTCCTTGAAGATCTGTAGAAAAAGGATTACTGGGTGTGTGGATACACACTCATCATAACTGTTTTTGTCATCTTCTGCCAGCAGTACCAGGGTCTGCAACAGAAGACGGTGACCACCTGGGGACTCAGGACTTGGCGGCTCCGGTGTTCTTCAGGCCGTTGGTGGTGGAAGCTGTGTGGGTCCCGGCTCTCCGATCACCAGAGGTCTCCTATCTTCGAGCCTGCCCGCACGTCACCTTGTGTACAATTGGCATTATCTGTGTCTGTATTCAGTTGTGCGTTTCACAACATTAAATTGTTACTCTTTGTCTTATCCATTGTCCGTTCATTTGCGCCCCCTGTTGCGGGTCCGTGTTACGACCCTCTCCCAACACTGAGCTCCGAAATGATGCATGCGCAGTGGAAATAGGGCGGAACAATTTTTAGGGGGGGCCATTTGGTCTGCGACACTGGTTCAAACTCCACCCCTGCTACACTTCTCCATGCACTTTTTCTGATTTGGTGTTGAATTAAAAGGATTGCTTTTAACTTAAACTGCTAAGTATATGAGGAATAACTTAATAAATCCCTGTGATAGCACCCCCAACCCCCCATTGGAGTAAGTGGGTATACAACATGAATGAATGAATAAATACACTTAACAAAGCAAAGTGCAGGCAAAATAATTATTATAAAAAGACTGTAGACGATCAAATACCTCATTTATAATGTTTTTTTTCCGTTCAATATGTTGGCAGTTTGTGCACCGACTCGGTTTGAAGACGCATTTTGAGGCTGCACTCTGTGGAACCTGTATTTAGTACTGCATAGTAACTCATGCTGTTTGAACACATGAACTCGCCACTAATATCACACATACAGAACTGAAGAGACAGAATCGGGTATCAACACAAAACAGTCAGAGAGCAGGCCTGATAAAGTTTTCTCACAGTTATTATTAGCATTTCCAGTCAACCCTTCAATAACACGCTCTTGTGTATATTATCAACTCTGAGTAGTTAGACAACAGGCACCATTAAATTAATGGTCTGTCCGTGTCACTTGCAGGTCGTGAGTTTGACATGAGTCTGTCAGTATGCTGCGCAGGCCTTTCAAAAAAAAAAAAAAAAAATCAACAGAGAAACTGTGTTAGAATAAAGACAGAGTTGTTGCACAGATTGTTGTCAGCAGAGGGTTAATATGGAAACAGCTAATGAGACAGTGCAACAATGTGGGTGGACAAGAACTTGGATGACAGCGGTGTAAAGCACACACAGCAGGGGGTCTCACGACATCCACCCACTCTGCATGGTGAGCTGCAGGACACTGTCCTCCTCCACACACACACACACACACACACACACACACACACACACACACACACACACACACACACACACACACACACACACACACACACACACACACACACACACACACACACACACACATAAAAAAAGAGCAAACAACAATAGAACAAAAACACACTGAAACGTGGGATCTCTGCAGTGTAGCACGTATACATCCATCTGAAATTAATTTTAAATTTATGTTTACACCTGTGTGGTCAGAGCCTTCAAAACCAGCTCATTAACATGCTGCAGAACAAGGAAAGACGCCGTTAAACTAAGCAAACGTTAAAGTCTTTAACAGCTGATAATGATTTCACTGGCTTTAAAAAGTGGTATTTCCTCACATTTTCACAACAAACACCAAAACATGCTTATTAGAATGATGCAATAAAACAAAAATAAAGCTACAGAGATGAAAAAAATAAAATAAAATCAGATTTTTTTTTTTTTTAAGGATTACAATGATGTGCTACTTAAACGGCTCTAAACAAATAAAAATGTCGTTTGAACTGTATTTTAAACATACTTACGCTGCTTTTGAACTGGTTTATTTCAATGTAAATAACTGGACACCAGTTTTGATTTGAACTACACCAATTTTAAATTACCTGGCTAAACCAGTTAAAATCAACTAAATATGTTATGATTTCAGCTTCTGTTGAAAAGAAAGAAGCATTTGTAGGCATTAAAATGGTAACATTTAACAGGCGCCTTTTAAACAATCAGACATTTCAAATTCTAAATGAATAATAAAATATAATAGACAGAAGAATCGATCATGAGGGTAATGTTAGCTTCAGCCTTATTTTTATCTCTGCAACAACAGGCTGGTACATTAACAGATTACACACTCCATTTCCTCCTGTGTGGTAAATGGTTCCACATCACGGTGAGAGGGGGAGATTAAAAAAGAAAAAGGGAAAAATAAAGTCAATTCGGAGAGAAAGTGAGGAAAACTACACACAAGACATGTTTGGTCCTGACAACAAAAACACACCGACACAAATATGGTAGGTCTGACACATGAGCAATGTGAGGACGTTTTGTCATTTAATAGAATGAGATTTAGGTCAATACTGCAACACAAGAACTATGTTTAAAAGAAAAATATTTGTGTGATACACCTGCCGTCTCGAAGCTAAAAAAAGATCATAATCAGAGGAATAATTAGCATTATATACTTTGACGTCACCTTTGATATGATTCACGCAAGTTGCTCTCTTTTTGTTTTGGAGCAGTCTGGCGTACTTCAGTATTATCAGGAGTTTATGACATGATGACCACGTCCAATGTTTGCTTCAACAACCACACACACATAACGTCAAAGCACATCATGTCATTTTTCCATCATTTCTGCATATAATGTCAGCTTCAAAGCACACATTCTACCCACTGTGGTTAGCAGAGAGGACAAGCGGTCTGGTGTAACCAGCCACAAATCCTTATCCCTGTAACACGAGAGCCAATCGACACGCTACAAATCAAAACAGACACCAAGACTGGGATATGTACTATTTCTAATCACTCACCAACACACAAACCCAAACTGTTAGAATGCAGTGCGTTTTCTCAAAATTCATCAGCTCACCTCGACCAAAACAAAAAAAGGTGCCGACATAATGTGAGGTTTATAGCTGGCTGACGTAGAGCACCTTGAAATGACTCGTGCTGTGACTTGGCACTGTATAAATTGAAATGAGTGACAGGAAAATGATCATTAACTCTTCTAAAATTGCTTGGTTCAAGGTCAGTTTCTCAAATGGGAGGATTTGCTCCTTTTCAGTTTTATTTGCAATAAGGTGCTTCTGATTGATACCACGGGGGGTTTTGTTTTCTCTACACTGGTGGTCACGTCCCAGCACTTCTACAATTCTACTCACACCTGATTAAGCAAATGTGACGTCTGTCAACCCCTAAACTGACTCAACACATCGTAGCTGCAAGTAAAGCAGGTAAGGAAAGGTGAGGTTTGTAACCATTGTTCTACACAACAATAAATAGTTAAGACTGCTTTAGAGTAAGTTCAAGCAGCCTTTAAAACTAGTTAAAACAGGGTTAAATCATGTTAAGTCTCATGAGCTGGGATTAATCAAGTTAAATTATAGCTCAGCTGGTTACAAATAGTTCTACGTTAATCAAATATGAGTTTTAATAAGTCGTTATAAATCAGATCAGATTAATGTGGACTGTAACTAATTTGAACAAGTTACACAGAAATGAAAAACTGCCATTTGCCCAAAAACAACTAAATATATTTGGACCCTTATTTGGTCATAAGGAAATTTAAAGATGTTGAAATAGTTTGTGAAATATTTGTAATTGACAATTTTCTACCATCTGATCTGATCTTTTACTTTACTGATTCCTTTTGGAACATTATGCAACATATTAATAATGATAACGTTAATTAGCTGGAGCGTGACACTTGACCCCACTTTCAAGGACGTCTGGATTATCATCAGAAGCAGAACATTTACACATTAATATCTAAAACATGGCATAATCATTAAGATTAAGTCTAAGGCTAATATTAGTCCATCACAAATAATGGACTAATATTGGACTAACCCAAGTGGTTAATGCGCTTGGTTTCAGTGCAGAAGGTTCCGGGTTCAAATCCCACCACTGCCACATTTCTCCATGTAATGTGGAGTTGCGTCAGGAAAGGCATCCGGCATAAAACCCGTGCCAATTCAACATGCAGATCCACCTCGGATTTGCTGTGGCGACCCCGAGTGCAAACAAGGGAGCAGCCGAAGGGACTTACTTTACAAATAACAGCAGAGGTTAGGTGAATATACTACAATATAATGTTACCAACGCAAACATAACAGCAGGAAACTACATAATAGAAAAATAAAAATCGAGAACATAATTTACACCTACTGCCACCAATGAAAATATACATGATCAAAGCTGTGCCTCCTGGTAAGTGTCTCTGTGAACTACTGTGGTATCCTGAAAATAGTTCACATTCCCATCATGTGCTTTTGTGAGATGTTACAGTTTAGCAAGAAGTCTACTGCAGGAAACATCTGAGGACACATTTGGGGAATGTAGGAAAACAGGCTAGGATGGCTGCTTCACAATGCACACATGCACACATGAAACACACAGCGTGAGTACGACTGCATTCTTACCGTACATCGACTGAGATTTGGAGTGGATCCCTGTCAGCACGCGCGCTTCCTCAGGGCAGCTTCAGCCGTCAGACCCGCACAGTGCTGTGCATAAACCGCTCACTCTTAGATAAATGACTGCACGTGTGGTGGGAGCTGAAAAAGCCTATGATGATGTGCACCGTGATTCATGCGCAGCGGGTTCAGTGCGATGAATTACACACACATGCACGCACAAACAGGGGTCAGAAAGAAACGTGCTGTGATGCCCTTGGATTGTCTTGTTTGTCTTGAGCACGAGCGCTCCTTCTGAAGAGCGTAGTGAGGGTGCACAAATACGTGCACATAACCTCACAGCCCCTATAAGAGGGAGAGCGCACAGGCAAAGGGAGAAGACCTCCCTCCCACGCAATCTCCTTTCGTCACCTGTCTCCGCCCCCTAACAGCAACACCCCCCCCCCACCCCCAGTCATTAATCTTGCCATGCGCCCTGTCATACTTTCAGTATTTTATATTTATATTTTCTCTGATTTAAGCCCCCCCCTAAGGCTTCAAATAAACATTTCAGTTCAGCAGCCCCAGCAGCTGGTGCTCACATGCCACATTTTTTTTCTTCAAAGAAAGCAGTCTTTTTTTTTAATGCAAATAAATTGCAGAAGACTTCTGATTATATAATCGCACACTTATGTAACAACACACATTTTGTTTCCTTATTTTCTCCCAGCTTGGATTTTCCAAAACCAACACTCTTCTAAAACACAAAGGTGTCGGGCAGCCAGCCTGCCTCTCACAGATGGTGGAGATTCTCACCTGCCTGTTAAGGCAGCAACACATGAACAGAACGCATCACACCAATATACAATTTTATCTGTGTTGACTTAAAACATAGGTGACACATGTAAACCTTGATGTGATATTTGTATAAAAGTCTATTATGCACCAGTTTACAAGAAAACAAACAAAAATACAAACGAAGCTCTTAACCATCTCAGTGTAAATTTTTAGCACAGCTTGAGTCACAGGACTTGAGGGACAACCGTCCTACTTGTTCTATAGACAAAAAAAAAAAAGGGGGCCAGCAAAAACTTGACTGATTTCAGTTACTACAATATTTTCCGCTGATACATGTCCACTGAAACTGTGCCTATGTAGCCTCCAGCATGTAACATCACAGTCCAAGTGCTATATGTTATTTGACCAGTAGATGTCAAAATTCACTATTCATATTCAATATTCACCTTAAGCTACGGTCACATTAGCTAAACGACGACTTGGCATTCATTTTAAAAGGGGATGTTTTGCAGCAGCAAGAGGCAACGGTTGCTTTGCCACCAGCTAGGCGGGGCCAAATTTGACTAAGACTATTTTATGCAAATGCTGAGCAATGCAACACAGTGACTGCCAATCCAAGTAAATAGGCACCGTAAAGTCAGATGGTTGTTCACTTGTAGAAAATAATCCAGGATGGTGGAATACGCTCTGAAACACCTGCGTTTCTGTATAAATCTGTTTCTCATATATTTTGTAGAAGTCAGCAATAAATAAATACTTCTAAATCTAAAAACACTAACCAAATAACACCTCTGAACTGATTTACAACAATCTTATGGCAATACAGCGGGCATGCCGTGGGAATGCCCATCAAGTGATAAAGCCAACTGCTTGTCGTAGTCATTTGTAGCTAATGTGACCATAGCTTTAAAGCAATGAAGCTTGTGGTGAATTAAATGGCTACGAGGCTTGCTGAAGTATCACAGCCTCAATACAGAGAATTAATCTTGACATGCCAAATCTTCCACAAGATTCTACAAACTTATACTCTATTAGGATTGGGGGATATGGCCCAGAAAAATACCCCCCCGCCCCCAAATTTCATAATGCTGCTAATTTGAAGAGTACAAAGACTGAGGCTTGAAGAAACCACATCATTTACTATTTGAACTTTAGAGTAAATTATTAACAAAAGAACAGAATAACAATGTAAACATTCAACTGTGCAAAAAAAGTGTTGATCTGCCTTAAAGCAATACACCTTAGCCTGCCAGGTAACTTATCAGGGCAGCAAACATCTCACATACTTGTAGTGGTATAGCTGCAATCAGAATTGGGTGTGTAATTTCACATGAAAGCCAAAAACTGCAGACTGCTTATGGTCGCATTTAGTCTGTGTTCGTATAGCTTTTTTTTTTTTTTTTTTTTTAAACCTATCTGGCAGAAAAGCACTAGAAAAGCTCCATCTCTGTGCTTTCTTAAGTAAAAAAACACTCCTCATGGGATTTGTTTCTGGGACAATAAACAGCTAACTACTATCTTATAACGTGTATGCTGATAAAAGCTCACACCCTCAGCAAGAACAACACAGTGTCTGTACAATCTGCAATCACAGATTCTTTTGTTTCTGTGTTGCTGTGTTTTTGGACAGATTTCCTGTAACAAATCAGCTAACTGTCGACAATGACGTCAAAAACCACTTATAATTCAGATCAGTGGCAAAAACAAGCTGCTTCTGTGAGAAAGTTTTGCTCCGTCCGATTGGTTGCCTGAAAAGACACTGCAGTGAAGACGCAGTGTTTGTCTGAAAAGATCAGAGATTTTCTACTTAAAGCACTCAAAGCCGTCACACAAAAAAAAATCTGAACCAATCTGAAAGAAAGACACTGGCGGCTGTTTTTCCCTCAACTGCCACATGTGGCCCAATGAGCTCTGTGCTCATTCAGTGCGGGGGGGGGGGGGGGGGGGGGGGCATTATGCAGACACTGTGTGAAGCTGCTATGTGATAAGCTATTAGATCTAGTCCTCATCAAGTAAAACTGAGCAACGCTTATCACAATTGGCAGATGAGATCCTGGTTCGACAATATGATAAAGTATGTTGTTCACCTTTGTCCCAAAAGAAAGCCGAACACAAAGTCGTGTCGTGTTCTCTTGAGACGCAAACATACTAAAAAAGTAACCGTTACTGACTGCCACAATTATTTTTCCTGATTTCTTATAGTGTTTCTTAAAGCCAGAAAGTTGCCATTTGAAATGACTTTAGTTTTGTGTCATGTCTGTGATCTGCTTTTTTTCTACAAAATTAAACAACTGAATGAACATCCTCCGAGGCCGGTGATTCCATAATTTTTGCCAGGGGTTGTATAAAGTACAATGCATCGTCAAGTTCTGTGTTAACAATGTAGAGAAAATAACAAATTAGACCACTTTAACCAAAAAATAAACATCAACATTGCACTTGGCTGAACAATGTAATATTGTAACACTGTTGTCCAAACTGCTTTTCTACTTGTGCTGTGCAATGGAAGAAGTGTTCATGTTGTACTCTGAAACAGATCTACAGTAATTGTAGTAATATTATAGGGTGGCAGAACAACTCAATACTGTAACGGAAAATCCAAAGCATTCTCAGAGGCAGTACAGTTTATGGTACTTAAGTCAATACTGTTCGAGAACTCTGTGTCAATCGCTGTGTGTCTCAGTCTCACTCAAATAGTCTCAACACGCTAGAAAAAGACAATCACTTTTACAGGAATTCCCACAACAGCAGTTCCCATGATGTGAGGTGATATATTTTTGTAAGGCATAAAAGTAAAAGATGTAGAAGGCAACTTCTTCAGAAAAATGCTGTTTTCTGATCATGCAAGCGGTAAAGAGAAAGCTTTAGACAGATGACAGCGGAGGTGGTGATGTCACTTACCCGTGCCAGTGTGATGGTCCAGAACAGTATGACAGTCCAGTGCCAGCCTCGGAGAGGCCGGGACATCAGGCGCTGGCAAGGGCATGGCAGCCAAAAACAAAAAACTACACAACAGCCCACATACAAACACACACTCAAGCAATTACGACCACTTTAATATAGACAGACAAACCCGTTGGACCAAAATCTACATCAGTCACAGAGATGAACCACTGCAAACAAACTAAAAATCTCTTGCACAAACACAAATCACCAACAAGATGCAAATCATACACAATAATCTATAAAAAGCTGCTGAACCTTTACCCACAAAGCAGTTTTGCTGTGTTCAATTTAATTTCTTGACAGATCAGCTAAATGAAAAGTTGTTCTCTGTCAAACACCTCCAAAACTTGTACCACTTGGCTCCCATAAAACACTAAAATGTCAAAATCCACTTGTCTTCAACAGAGCCTGCAGAGCAAAGCTAACCTCCGAATAAAGTTTCACACAGGAACAAACTCACAAACTCTCCAAGGATCCACTCTGAACAGCAGCATTCACATCCCTGCCTCCAGACGCGTTGTTCATTTATGTTCTACACAGGCTGCTTGAGGGTATTAATGTAGAGATTAGTGGTAAATCCTTCCATAGGAGCTGTGCGTGCTCATGAATAAACATCTCACCAAGACAATGAATCTCACTATCCACCCATCGTTTCTCTGGGTGAGAGAGTACAACTGTGGGACAGCTATTCAGTCACTGCATGTGAGCTTCAAGGAATAGCCAATAGTGGCAAAACACTGGGTGAGTCATCTGTGTGAAATTTCACCAAACGTGCAATGGGCTTCAGGCACATGAATAAACACATGATAAACTGTTTCAGAAACAACCGCTTTTTCCCTGTCCTTAATAATTACATTTTAGATATTTGCAAACGCATTATGATTTGTCAAAGCTGAAATGTGACAATTCCAAATGATCATTGAAGATATCTGTAACTGTCCAATTCTATGGTACAAATTACAATCAGAGAAACGACTAATCAAGAAAATAACTGATCAATTAATCGATTATCAATATAATGTGTTGAAAATGCATTTAGAGGCGACCCAGGTGGCACACCACAATGTGTATTCTCAGTAATTCTCTGTATTATGAAATTTGCAGTAGATTATGTAGAGTATTGCAATATGTATTACATGGCAATGTACCGTGACAGAGTCATGGGACATGATGCTAAAAAGTGGACGGCTTGTGACCGGGATTCTAAAGTTCAAATTTGTGTTGAACCAGAAAGTCACAGTAAGGTCTTTAATTAATACCCCAGTTGTGAAGTTGAACAAAGTGGTAGCTCGCTCACATCAGTGTGTCAATGTAAAGCGCTTTGAGCATCTGCTTCAGATGGAAAAGTGCTACAGAAACTCCCATTTTTTTAATAAATAAAAATTAATTTATACAAACATATTATGGTGTGTGGTATCATGAGGTCCTCACTGATGCCCAGCCTTACATATTCACATTTCATTGTCAAAACTTTACTCAAGATGAATTTATAGGTATCTTAAATCAGAATCTGGATTTCGTTAAACGAGATAAAGCACCGTGCTGCCCACCTGTCATGTTGCTTTCTTGCCACAAGGTGACGCTATTGTTCCGAACTCACAGAGGCAGGGAGAACTCTGGAACTTCAGAGGCGCGGAGAGTCTCCAGCGGCGGCTTGAAAACTCAGGAAACCGGCTGGATTACGTTTGGCCTGTGGAAATAAGTATGTTAGCCCGTGCGCTACTAAACCAGGGCAAGTGCGAAACTATAAAAACACCTGAAAACCATTTTAACAGTAAATCAGACAGTAAAATGCTCATGTCTCACGAATTCTAGACAGAACACAAAAATAATGAGTTACCATTAATGTAATTTTAACACCGCCGATGCTAGCTAATATTACTGGTATTTCAGCTTTGTGTTCCCAGAACAACTTTTAGCTACTTTTTAAACAACTTTCACATAGCCATATGTTTTATGTTAACAAATACAACAAATGACACTCAACTACAGCCGTAATTTCAAAAAATATCACGTAATTCTAAGTCTAATCTCATAGCTAAACATGCTAAAAGAAGCCACATCACTTACCATGAACATCGTTAAAATTCTTAAAATGTGCGGCATCCAACCGCCTTCAGTAAACTTTAATAACGTTAAACTAACAATTAATTTAACTAAATATACCAGCGCGGATGAACTCGTTTGCTGTGTTAAAGGGTCGGAAGCACATTTCCGCCAAATAAAAAGGAAACTCCTATTTTCATCTCCTCGTCGGTCTTATGTATCCTTTTTTTTTTCTATTCATCTTTTCAAAAAGCTTACTTTTTTCTATCAAATATTTGGCATGTTGGATGTGAAATAAATGTAAAACCACGGAAGGATTTACGAAGAACCCCAGCAAAAACATAATAAAATGATTTACGAAACAAGACACCCCCCCCCAGCAAAAACATAATAAAATAAAATAAAATGATTTACAAAAAAAGACATCCCCCCAGCAAAAACATAATAAAATGATTTACGAAACAAGACAACCCCCCCCCAGCAAAAACATAATAAAATAAAATAAAATGATTTACAAAAAAAGACATCCCCCCAGCAAAAACATAATAAAATAAAATAAAATGATTTACGAAAAAAGACATCCCCCCAGCAAAAATAAAATGATTTACAAAAAAAGACATCCCCCCCCCAGCAAAAACATAATAAAATAAAATAAAATGATTTACAAAAAAAGACATCCCCCCAGCAAAAACATAATAAAATGATTTACGAAAAAAGACATCCCCCCCCAGCAAAAACATAATAAAATAAAATAAAATGATTTACGAAAAAAGACATCCCCCCAGCAAAAACATAATAAAATAAAATTTAAAAAATGATTTACGAAAAAAGACATCCCCCCCAGCAAAACATGAAAAAAAAAATCTGTCAAAAAAATTTAAATATGCTGACCGCCTTTTTAGATATAAGTTTTAAATGAAAACCAAGTCCGTTGGTGAAGGTAATGTCCAAGCAGGTTTTTGGTACCACTTAAGGGGACTAAACAACACTTTGGTGGCCATCAGAGGTTGGCAACTATAGCCAGGTAGGGGTCAATGAAGGATCCCAATCTGGAAGGAAAGGGTGCTTCTATAGACTGCAACAACTATAGGGGTATCACACTGCTCTCTGTGCTGGGCAAAGTGCTTGCAAGGATTTTTCTTAATAGGATTCAGGACTTTTAATGTCTGGAACAGTCTGGTTTCATGTCTAAGAATTAAACTATCAACTGCATTCTAGCCCTGCCAGTCCTCATAGAATGCACGTGTGAATCCTGGCAATGCTCCTATGTTCATTTTCACAAAGCATTCGATTCAGTTGATCGGGCTGTTCTCTAGGACATCCTGAGAATCGTAGTCAGCCTGGACACAGACACCGCAAGTGCTGAAAGGAGCAGAGGAGACTCAAGAGTTTTACCCCATGTGACATTCATCAGGGAAGTGTTCTGGGTCACACAGTTTAATACGTTCAGTCACTGGGCATTCGGTTGGGTTGTGGAAACCAGTGACTTTGGTGCTTTTGTTGGCGAGGAAACGTTTACTGACCTTGATTTTGCAGACTTTGCTGTGCAATCATTGTGGAATCATTGAATTCCCTTGAGGAATCAAGCGTGACCTTGATGAAGATGAAGATCCAGGCTTTTAATGCCTTCCTGGATTTAGCTATCAGAAGTAAGAAGAGACATTCTTGTGTTTGCATCCTGAGCGACTTCAGGTCACTGGAGTTTGATGCCATCCAGGACCTGGGGCAGGTCCGTGTGGTGGATGCGGTGATGCCTGTGCTCCCAGACTTGGTGATTTAGTCAGTACTTGAAATAAAAATGTCACAATATTGATTAATTTTTGTTACCTCTCAGTTGAAATCAATAAACCTTAACTCATCAAAAAAAAAAACCTCAAACTGACTTGCATCAATATCAACCTACTGCGGCACTCAGATTGCAAACCTCAGCCAGTGAACATGTTCAGACTTGTTCAAAATAGAACTAAACCAACTTTTGATGTTCAAGTACATGCTCTAATAATGTTTTGTTATTGAAATGATAAATGTGTTAAATGTAACTAAACTATAACTTTTTAAGACGTCAAAGGTCAGATATGTATTTTGATACTGTGGGCTCAAACTATGATTTGCTTTTTCTTTTTCTTCTTTAATATTTATTTCATTCATTTAATCTTTTTGCTTTTGTGTGGAACACTTAAGTAGATGGATGCTGTCCCCATTTGATCTTTGACTTGGATGAAAATGAGCCGTGTTTTATTTTGTTTTTAACAAGTTGCTCATAAGGGCAGGGACACAACTGTAAGTTACGTTTGCCTGCCAGTCCATCTTATTTTCATCAAAAGTTAACTTCTCTCTCAAATGAATAAACAATTCAGATCTTGCCGCACATTTGTCGCCATCTAGGGTGTGGTGTGAGCATTTCAGGTCTTCTGTACATTTCCTGCCTGAAAGCCAAAATTCAGTAAAAAGGCATTTATAAATGTCAGATATGCATGATTTCTTTCTTTCTTTTATTTTGGTCACAGAGCTTTGACTTCTTAGTATTAATGTATAAAAATGTTGATTTTTGAGAGTTTTTAGGGTTCTTGAATTTAAAGATTTGTCAGTTTGTCTGAAGGATGGAATTTCTCTTGAGAAGCCCAACTTAACAGTTGTGAATAATCAAATCAAGGCTGTATGTTGTTTGGGTGCTGCAGCACAGTTACTTTTTCTTTTTTAAAGGTCACAGACTAAAAGTATCACATACCCAAACAGGTTCTGTGTTTTCTTCTGTACTGTCATTTTCAGATTTCACGGATAGAGGGAAAACTGTTCCAGTTCGCCCTCTGTGCTCTTGGCTCATCAGCGTGGTATTAAATATATGGAAATGTTCCAGAGTGAAGTTTTGGATGGCAGCACTGGGGTTAACTTTTTAAATTAAAGACAAATGAATAAATGCAGCAGAAGCTGCATGGTGTTGCTGTTGCTCAGCACTTTTTGGCAGCACTGCTGACTTTGGCTGACTCGGCATTTCACACCAGCGTTATTTATGAGAAAGTCTTTTGTTTGGACTCTGCAGTGGAATCTGGAAATGTGATGTTTTTAAACTTTGGCAATCAGCCCCATGTTCCTCATTTAGAATCATGTTATCAGTATCATTGTGTGAAAATGCTTCTTGTATGTGTGTGTGTTTGTGTGTCTGGTATATCTACATTATTTATCCATTTTTAAACAATAAAGATGGTTTTTTGAGACTCGGCTGAAGTTTGCACTCTGAGTGCTCTTCTGGCTTTAGTCACATTAATTTAAAGAAGCCAAAACCTCATATTTGGCTGCTTTCTCTCAAGTAGTGACAAGGATATGGTGCCGAAACAAACAAAAGCAACACTGGTAAGTTTAGAAAATTTAAAATGTCAAAATTAAGGTTGAAGATCAAATATTCAGACACGCAAGTTACCAAATGTATTTGTTTCTGGGTCAATGTTATATTTTGCATGTACTTCTATGAAGACATTTGTCTCTCCTCCATAAAATGGTCCATATTTTTTATTGCTTATACCATCAAGTCATCGTTTAGCATTTCTTTATCAATCAAAAAATAAAAAGGGTGCTTCCCCCCCTCCTCAAACTAAAAACGAATCTTTACAAAATGATCTAAATTCATTTTTTTTAAAAACCTGCCACCTAGTGGGTCACGAGGATACTGCAGGTGGGCCATTAGAGGTCATAAAAAAAAAACATTTTTCAGAATAAAGTTTGAAATTACCAAAAATATTTTTAAAAAGTAATCAGAACTAATAAAACCAAACCATGAAATTTAAATTGTTAGTCTTCATATGTGACAGTTTCACATGTATATACAGAAAAATAATCATCTTAGTATTATGTTGATCAATATGCAATAATTTTTTGAGATTAAAAAGCATATATTTTTAAATATTTGCGTGTCGAGAAGCCTTTTTTTTTTTTTTTTTGCTTTTATGTTTTTCTTAAATGGAAAGCTGCATCATTTGTCCAGTTTTTACTTTTGTCAATTGCGAGTGACGCCTGCATTTGGCCACTAGATGTCACTGTGGCGTGTTTCAATGTGCCAGGAAGAAATCTTTTTCAGAACCATTGGTTAAGTTTAAAACATCATAAAAGCCTTCCATCACAAGCTGATATTGTTACCTGGTTTGGTTTGGTTTGTCAGAAACTGAGATGAGACTAGAACATGAGACTTTTGTTTTTAAATAGATGAATTTAGCTCTTTATAATAATAAAACTCAATCTGTAAAGTGGTTTATTTATGTACTTAAATGATATAAACACTGTATTGATTGAAGTTAAATGTTCAGAATGTAAAACGTGACTTCATTCAGAAATATAACTTCATCACATGCTCTAGTTGTTGCTGTTCTCCACTCGTCTTCGGGTGGATGAAATCCGTCCTTTTCCTTGCCACTCCGTCTTGTCCTCGCTCACCTTCAGATTGATATCTGCTGAGCTGTTGGTTTTATTTGTGGCAGAATTGTTATCATGTTCACAGACTCTCAGCAGAAACGACACGTGCTTCAGATCAATCCGCGACATTCAGCGAGGTGCAGCACGCGGTTTGAATTCCTTCAGGTCCGGTGGAAATGCACGAAAATACGTTCAAGAAGTTCGATGATCATGATGCAGTTTGTGATGAAACGACATGTTTGTCTGCGGGATCTTTTGGCAGGCTGTTTTGGCCCCAAGCTGGACGACGCTGGGGTCACCTAGGGTCACCACCACCCGTCTAGTCTCATCCAGTCTTTGATGTACTTGGCCTCATACATCTGTTGGTTCTCTTCAAATGTATGAAATGTAAGCCAGGTGAGTCAGGTGTGTGAGCAGGTGTTGGCGCCACGTTGTTGTGTCCACAGTATGGAACTATCTTGGGTCCTGGATGGCAACCACACAGGTAGACACCCATGATCCGTCTATCTGCTGTAGCCAGGTGAAATATGGGTGTGTCCTCAACCTTCTCCTCACTGATGCACCTGCATGGTGGACTACCCTCACACTGCACGCTATGCATCTGACTACAATTTATTATATTTGTGAAGATATAAAGTACCAGAAATTAGACAAGCAGTCAAAAAAAAAAAAAAAAAAAAAAAAAAAAGAAAAAGGAAGCACCCACAAGACAGAAAATAAAATCCAAATAGGGCTGCAACTGATCAATTTTCATTGATTAGTTGCAGCTCTTAAAGAAAAAAAAAAAAAAGCAGATTAACTGATAATGCTATTAAGATTTCATTATCAGTTAATCTGTTTTTTATTAGACCTTTTGGTTATAAAATGTAAAAAAAAAAAAACTGAAAAATATCAGTTTCTCAAAACTCAAGATGATGTCATCAAATATGTCTTGTTAACGAGCCAAAGTCATTCTGCTTGTCAGAGTAAAAATAAATAAATAAATAATCACATCTAAGAAGCTGAAATCAGAAAATTTGGACATTAAAACGGAGGTACGTAACATCTCAAACTGACGTACGTGAGGAAAAACATCTGATAGGCTGGAAATACAGAAACAAACTATACTGTGGGACACACACAAATCAAAAAGATCCAACAAGTTACACACAATGGCATCATTCAAGATCAACAGGTCACTGTTGGCAACCATATTAAAATATTTACCAAAAATGATAAAAGCAATTTTCATTATAAAGATTATCAGTTTATGCACAGTGAGAGACATTTTAATCTAATTGATGTCAAAAATAAAACCCAAGTAATCACCTGGCTTTTTTTTTTTTTTTAAATCGCAGTTGATTCCTATAAAATTTACCATTTGATTTCTAATTTATCCACGAGACTTTCTGCTGAGATCTGTGTGTCTTCTTTTTGTTGCCTTTGTGCGTTTCTGCTGCATTAAGTCCACTGAATAATTCTTGAGGATCACTTGGACAAAAGCCCAGCGGTGCTTCATCTTCTGCACATCTTCAATCATTCATGTCATTATTCTTTCATGTCTGTTGCTCCCCTGAACAGTTTCTCAGAGTAAAGCTCAACACACTCGATGACCGTTCAAATCTTCGTCTTTGTCATCTACATGCCTTCATTTTTTAATTATTTTTCATAATCAGTGACACGTTCGTCCTCATTTTTCTACCTGACCTTTCTCTCTCTCATCTCAGCCTGAAGACTTCCAGTAATTTAGAATCTTGGCGGGATTTTGGGCGTGTCTCTTCAGAACACTCCACGTGTTGTGGTGATGACATTTGTGAGGATACATGAGACGTGTGCGTGCTCGCCGATGGTCCAACATAAAGCTGGACTGTGACCGCGAGTCCTCCTCAGACGTCCAGCAGCAGAGACGGAGGAGGACAGGGAGGGTGCAGGGGGGTAAAAGATGGCCTCTGGAGTTCTCCAGATGATGGAGGAGTGTGGGCGCCATGGTAACCGTGCTAATGAGGAGGTGATTTGGGGTGTTGGCTGGCAGATGGCTGTTAATCAGACACGGTCAGCCAGAAGAAGTAATGATGCAGAAACTCTTTTTAAATATCATCTTTTATTACGGAGACGTACACAAGCGCACCAGCAGGCCGCCTTCGTCTCGCTCTAGTTCACGACTTCGCTCTTTTTACAAACTCACTCGGAGCGAGACGTTAAACAGGTCCCGGTCCTCAAGTGATCAATCACGACTGAGTAGAGCCAGGAGACAGCCTTTAGTCCCATGTGATTAAACCGCCACGGCTGTCGTCTCAGGCCACATTTACTCAGCTGGAGGGACCAGTGAGGGTGGAGCAGAAAGACCGACTTTATTCTGATGTTCTACAAACACCTTGAAAAGAGCAGAAACCTGCTGGTGTGACAAGCGCAGTAAATGTGGCTCTGAAACGTCGTGCTCATTCCTACACATAGTTTTCACTGACATCATCACAACCACAAAAACCCGGCTGCCATGTTGGAGGCCAAGTGAGATGGCATGTAGCATAGTACACAAAACAAAACGTGGTGCTGCAGACATTTTAAAGACCATTGAATCCCAGAAGAAAAAAAACCATTGACTTTCAGTGCGCATAAAAAGGGGAAACGCGTTTCACATTTTTTGGCTGATAACATGCATGAAACCGCAACGTGTTGAAGCATTAGCCTGAAATAAACTGGCCATATTTTTAATGTGCTCAATCTGATTTTCCGCTGGAAAACCAGTGGTCCTATTGGGAATTTCATACGTGTTTTCCTGCCTGTGTACGTGACAACAAAGTGAAACTTTTGCAGTTTGAAAACAATACCTTGAACTCGTAGCATTAAGAAAAATTCCAATCAGTCTGTGTTTAGTACGATAGAGACCAGTTCAGGCATCCTTAAGTTGGTTTTACTGAATCTTAGGCAGCGGTGAAGACAAAAAAAAAACAAAAAAAAAAAACACAGATTAAACTTTGCACCAACAGTATGACGTAAACATGTTACTGGAAACAGTTTTTTAAAGCAAAACAAACATCAAAATTAGTGGGATGATCCTTTAAAATTAGCTTTGCAACAGCACTTTTTAAAAAGTTTTATAATCTGATGTGGAAAAAATCAAAACACTTTGCACCATTTTTCCCTAAGCGATATGAAATTTGTAAAGTTTCAGCCATTGTTCTGATCGTTCCTTTGGTTGACTGTAATAAACTGTCCCAGTTACTGCAGGTACTAAACCAGAAACATTCGGCCTCCAACATGGCGGATGCGAGAGAGATCATGTGACCGGCGTTATCAAACCAAAACTATGTGCGGCCTTGATCGCCTGCTGAGCAGGACGTCGCTACTTTAAAATAAATAATCTACAAAAAAACAAAAACAAAAAAAAACAAACAAACAACAACAAAAAAACCCCACAGGAAACCACTCCCGTCCAGCCAACAGAGGGCCGTGAAATGTACAAAGTTGTATTTTACGTAAAACACATCTTTTTTTCCTCTCTCTCTATTTACATACAAAACTGCATAAAACTGCAAGAAAGATCAACAGAACTGGAGTCATTTATAACAAAGGAAGGTTGTAGGAAATCACGGCGTCTAACCTTTGAGCTCTTTGGTAAGCACACAGATCAGAAAAAAGGACCGTCAAAGGAGCATCTCAGCTTTTTACAAACACTTAATTCTCAAACAAACAGACAATATATTTGTTTTTATTAAAACAATTATAGAAAACGGATGTTAGGACAAAACAAAAGCACAGTGCAAAAACCTACAAACTAAAATTCATCCAGTAGATGTTTTAACTTTTACACCCAACCGCTGTCTGTCTGCTCACCACTAGGTGGCAGCACTGAACTCTCTGCGCTTCAGGGAACCTACAAGCAGAAGAAGAAGCCTGCCCATAGCTGTACCTTGGAGTCACAGGTTGTACCACATCCAGGACAGAAGATTTACAAAGTGGACTTCTTTAAATTTTGTCTAGTCGTCTTCACATTAGCATCATCTGCTTGTCCTCTGCGCAGCTAAAACGTTTCTGCGTCTGAATCCGCAAGATGTGAAGAAGAATCTATGACAGGGCACCAGGCTGAGCCGAGAGGATATTCTGTCACACAAAAGCTCACCAAATGAGAATTGTAGGAATCTGAGTTTCAAAAAGCTTCAGAAGAACCTGCTCTTCATCCAGGTCCATTGCAGGCTGACATCTGGACTTCCTCACAGGTTGGGCTCAGGAAGGTGTCTAGAGGGCACTCCATGTTCTTAAGTCCTGCTAGCCTCAGAAAAAATGCCACTGGAGTCCACAGAGAGGGTCTGGACTACAGGCTCAGACATGTTCTCTGCAGCGTCTCCGTTCTCAGCCAGCTCACCCTCGCGCTCACAGATAACGGTCATCGGGCTGCTGAGGAGTCGGCTGCGTGCGTTGTACTTGCTGCTGGCAGCAGAGGGCGGCGTGCGCGACCGTCCGTACTTGGACCCACTCATTGAAAAGGATGAGGAAGTCGGTGAGGAAAGCGCCAAAGATTCGTAACGGTTCCATTCGTCAGCGGTTCTCTTCCCACGGCCGGGGGAGGTGCAGGGGCTGAGCGGAGAGGGAGGGGAGTCCAGTGCTGACTCGGAGCGCGTCCGCTGAAAGCGTGGATCAGTGGAGCGCAGCATCTCGGCAGCAGACATTCTGAAGCTGGTCTCGGAGCGGCTGCCTTTCTTGAGGAGGAGGGCTTTGAAGGTGTCACTGCTGGTGGAAGACTTACGGAGGTTACGCTGGATAGATCCCGTCTGGCGCAGCAGAGAGGACACCAGGCCTGGGCTCTGGGGCAGGGTAGATGATGGAGACGGGGAATTACTGCCACACCGAGACTTGTCCTCTTCAGTCTCCCTGCGGCCCAAGACCTTCCGCTTTGACCTAAGATGAGATGGTCACCAGACTGTCACATTTAAATTGTAATTAAAGGATTTACTTTTTATCTAGCATTGATATTTTTCTCGTCACCACTGAATAAGTGAAGATATCATAAGAAGTGTGGGGCACCAAGAGGATCTCCACAGCGGTAAATGTGCACATTTACTTCACCAAAGTAAAAAAAAGTTTTAAAATAACCAATTATGTCGTAAGGTACTTACCTTAGCCCTATGATATGCAACTGACTTGTGCCTGATTGGCGACTGTGGCTACAGAACTGGCAGGAGACAAAGGTAAGTGGCTAACAATATAACGGTTTCTGGATATTTATCGAGGTAAACATGCACACGTTGACCTCTGTCGGAATCCTCCACATGCTACACGTCTGACATTTTTGCCTCTTTGATGGTTACAAGAAGCAGTTCATTATGAGTGTTTTTAGTTCACACCTTAAAATTACACTGTTTGTGTTCTAAATCAATGCTGACCTGATTAAAACTGTTTCTGTCTCAAAACAAAGACAGCCCAGAATGTAAAAGTCGGGCATTCTCCTTTAACGTGAAGGCACAACTAAAAAAATAAAAAACATTCATAGAAATAAATATATTAATATCAACAGAAACAAAGCTACAACTTTTAACATCTTTTGAAGGACACAGGATAATCTGAGGCAGAAACAGCAATCTACAATCTGACACCTTCAAGCCACACCCTTAATCACAGGCCACACCTTCTTTTACAGACAACACCCCTTGATTACAGGCCACGCCCATTTGTACAAGCCACACTTTCTTTCCCCACAGACTGCACATTATTTTCAGACCACGCCCCCTTGACAGACCATGTCCTGATCATAAGTCACACCCTCTAATTTCAGGCCATATGCAGAATCACAAGAAACATTGGTAATTACAGGCTACACCCCTTTAACAAGCCACACCTCTAATCTTAGGCGATGTCCCTTTTCTACAGACCACACCCCTAATCATATGCCATGCCCCTTTATCATGCCACACAACTAAATACAGGCCTCTAAGTCACAGTGCACGCCCCTGAACACAAGCCACACCCCTTTTGCAAACCACATCCCTACTTTCAGGTCACACCCCTGATCACCATCCACTCCTCCAATCACAAACCCCTAATTTTGAGCCATGCCCTTAATTTCAGGCCACACCCCTTTTACAAGCCACACCCCATTTACAGATCACATCCCTTTGACATTATACAGTTAGCCGCTTACCCTCACGTCCTGCTCGTCCAGCATCGCAGGGCTCCACCTCGTCAATACAAATCAATTTCTGATGTAATCAGAACACGACGACTCTCATCGGCAATCAACTTGTCATGACTCAGTGGCGACGCACCACTGCACGTGCATGAGGCTAAGGTAAGCTGCTAACTCTATAATCAGCCTTTTTTTAAAGTTTCTTTACATTCAATGAGGGACACATGTTCCCTCTCCATGTTGACAGACATTTCTATTAAGTGGCGACACGCAGTGTTACACGTGTGTAGAACGTATACGAGAGACTGCAGCATCCAGGAACAGCGGCAGTGAACGCTGCCGTGTCTCCAGTGGCCTTTAACCCAGATAAGGACAGAAGTTGTTGAATTCATCAATAATGGATGAATCAAGAACTGTCTTTTTTTTGTGTCATGCAATGACTATATGGAACGTCAGATCTAAAGAACCGTGGAGAGAACTGTGGCCATCACGGTACCTGTGGATGACGGCAAACAAGTCCTCCGTAGTCCGGGGTTGTGTAGGTGAGGGGGTCACCATGTTCTCCTGGTGGACTCCGTTGGCTGCCGGAGAAGAGTCAGCTGCACTGAAGTCAAACACCTCACCTGAGAGTAACCAGAAGAGAGAGAAACCAGTCTCATGACCCGTAGCCTCCAGGGAGGACAGACTTTAGTGGTACGGTGTAATTTCTGGACAGTCTCACATCATCTCGATTTCTCCTCCTCGCTCGCTGCTGCAGGCACTCTCACTTTACACTCACCCCGTCCTCCCCTCACTATATATGTGCTCTCCCTCCCCTCCAAAGAGGCCCCTCCCCCTCCCTCACCCCAGAGAGAGAGAGAGAGAGAGAGAGAGAGAGAGAGGGAGAGAGAGAGGGAGAGAGGGGAACAGACAGCAGGACAGACGGAATGAGAGATAAAAGAGGTAAAACCAGAGAAATGAACCACCAACTTATCCCGCGCAGGACAAGTAAAGTAATAACTTCCCGTAATTTAAGGCAACACACCCACAACATAACTAATCAGGAGTTACCACATGGAAAAAATAAAAAAATATGTTGTCTGACAGATTATATCAATCTTCATGTCATAAAGATATCAGAATGATGCAGCTCACTATATTAAATTGGAGAGAATAAAATCAGAATTTTGCATTTTCATGTTGGATTTTTTTTTGCTGGGATCTCTAAATAATAAAAGTTGTTTTAAGTTATTTATCACTCCAACACTGCATCAACATCAATTTTCACACAGAATTGCTTGATTTATTGATTGATGCATTAAAAAAATATAAATTTTCATCAAATTCTACTTGCCAGCAAATAACTTTAATACTGCCACTAATAATAAAAATTAAGAAAATCAATTCTTGATTAATGCATTTTTATTATTATTATATTGAAATAATCATAATAATTTAATTAAATAAAATCTTAAACATTTTTCATTTATTTCTTAATTATTACTACTATTGTTGTTAATAATAATACTCAAAATTAATTCTTAATTCATGCATTTTTGGATTTTTTTAAAATTCTCATTTTGAATTAATAACATTTTTTAAAGAGCTGTAGTTCATGAAAATGAATTTTTTGTGTAGTGAGGGTCAAATGAGGAGTCAGTGTTCATATGTTAACATTCAGGGAACTACAAAGCGAGCGAGGATACTGACAAACACATTCAGCAACTTTAGCTTCAGGAAGATTTTTTAAACTTCTGTCTGCATCTAAGACAGAAATCATATGAATAATCAGGTGCAGAAGAAGCTTGGAAAAACTGGATTTTATTAAAAATAGTAAGATCTAACTCACCACTGTCATCCTCCTTTGAGCTGACAGATCCAGTGGTGCTGCTGGTTCCATCATCATCATCATCATCTTCATCTTCTTCATGGGCTTGTCCGTTGATACATGGTTTGTGGTCAAGTCCCATCTCCTGTCTGGGTGAAGCTGAGAGCTCATCTTGGTTTTCTATGGATGATTTACTGCTTTGTGGTTGTGTGTCAGAGCTTTCTGATGTCACATCGTCTTCTTCCTGATGTTGTTCTTCCTCCTCTTCCTTTTCTTCTGTTTGTCGGGCGTCTACCTGGTCTTCTGTTTGGGACGGGCTCGCCATACTCTCATGCTGAGAAGGAACCTCCTCTTTCTCTGGTTGAGTGGTAAATGGTGGAACAATATTGAGTTTGGGTTTCTTGGACACTGCTGGAGGTTTTTGTTTGACAGGTGAACTTTGGGTGGTGTCTGATGGATTTGGCAGTATTTCCTGCCATTCCACATTCCATTCATCCTTTTCTTTTCCATTTACGACAGCATTATTTGGAGTTTTGCCGATTATATCATAGTCCTCTGACAACAAGAGCTTTGAAACAGGCGATGGTGAGGAGTTTTGTGATTCTTCTTCAGGAGAGGAGCTTATCAGAGGCAATGTATCAGGATGCTGTTGAGCCTCAGATTCCAGGGTCTGGGGTTTTAGGATTGAATTTATATTAGTCTCCTGAGGTTCCACATCAACCGTTTGGATCTTCTCTGGGCGTCTCATTGAGCGTAGCTTCACACTTTGCAGTTCTACCGGGGTGATGAGTGGCTTACACGACTTTGTAGGGCTGTTGGAAATATTGGGGCTCTTTGGTTTTGGAACAGGTTTCACTGCCTTTACTACAGACATGTTGGCGAAGGCCAGGGTAGGCGGAGGCAGTGGAGGAGGTGACGGTGGTGGAGGTGGAGGACTAAAACTGCAATTGAGCAAGGAGCTGGGGTGCATTAACATTTCAGGGGAAGGTGGAGGAGGGAATTCTGGGGAGGTGGAGCAAATGGACGCTGGGCTCGCTGGAGAACTCTGTGGAGTGGTTGGTACCACTGTGCTCAGAGAGTCCGTTCTGGAATTCGGAGGTAGGGGTGGAGGGAAAGGTGGAGGTGAAGTGAGTGGGGTAGCTGGAGCTGAGGAAGATAGAGGCAAAGGTGGTGGGAGTGGTGGAGGAGGCCCAGAATTCTTAAGTGTGTCAGAAGTGTTGGAGGAAAGGGAGGTGGAAGAGGAGGACATGGACACAGACGAGAGGAGGGATGACTTCCTTTCAGGCACTTTTGGCTTGGGCCGGCTGCCTGAAGGAGACCTGGACCTGATAACTGAGGGCACTGGGGTTCCAGCTGTTGGGGTGTTGGACTGACTGGAGTAGCCGCTTGATGGGGAGGTCAGTCTGTGTACTCGGTCTGGGGATGAGGTGGCCGTTTTGGGCTTCACTGCCAGAACTCTTTCCTGGCCTGGACCTTCAATGGCTTGGCTGCTGTTGGAATTATGAATCTCTGATCCATTCTGTAGTTTTTCTGCGTGAGTAACGACTGGCATTTTATCTGCAGAGTTAGCTGGAGGGGTCAGCGGCCTGTGGTCTGCATAAGTACGCGGGTCCTCCATGTAGTAACCCCAAGAATCGGCGTAGTCGGAACGTAAGCTGCTGGTGTCACTTTGAGACGGTGTCACGTGGACTAACGAATACAGGTTGGAGCCGCCGACGCAGTTTGCATTAGCACCTAGCGAGGCTGCAGAGCTGCCCACACTGATGCTGCTCTGACTGCGTGGCCGTAGGACCCACGGGTCTTCATAGTCACTGCTGGGGCTGTGGGAGGTCGACGAGGGTGAGGCTCCCTTTCCTTTCCCTCCTCTCAGCCCCATCTGAAGACTCTGCTGCAAGCTGGCAATCAAAGTTTCATTGAGCAAGGCAGCATTTTTATCTCCACTAATAGCATTAACACCTCCAAGGGGCTTTTTTGTGGCTGGTTTACGCCGAAGAGAGTCCGTGCGAGCTGGAGGCATCGGAGGGTTCTTGGGCTTTCGAAGGGAGATACTGCGGGACAAAGAGCGGTCATTGTACAAACTTCCAGAGTCTTCCTGGTTGGCGAGCTCACGGCATTCATACATGCTGTGCCTGGTCGCCCGTCCGCCCGCTGCACCATGCCCCTGGCTGTTGCTATGGCTACGTGAACGCAGTCCTGAGTCCAGGTGCATAGACGTGAAGTATCCATCATTATCCTGTGAATAGAGAGAGCTGGAATCTGTAGTGGTTCTGGAGGAAAGCTCAAGGCTACTATACACCTGGTTGATAGGCGTGGAGCAGCTGGAGGTCAACAGGCGGTGTGGTACAATCACATTTTCTGGCGTGTCATAGATCCATTGCTCCTCTGTCAGACACGGCGGTGGGGTGGCAGCCAAAGTGCTGTGGTTTTGCACGCTGCTGTCCAAGTGCCTCGGCTCACTTGTGGCTGCTACAGACTCCAGGCCAGAGTCCTGTGGTGGGTGTGTTGGCGTAGAAGGGTCCAAGGCCGGGCAGGTGGTGGTGCCAGAGGTCAGTGGGTCAGTTCTGGCAGACTTGGATCGACTGAGTCGTCGGGCTGGGGAATGAGACTGATGGTTGGAGGTGTGCAGAGCAATGACCTCAGAGGAGCAGGACAGGGTGGCATTGGGGATGAGTGAAGTTGAGTAGGCAGCATGTGGGGAGACCATACAAGCTGGACTGTCGTCCCAGTCGCCTGCATGTGTTCCCCTCAGTTCCTGTGACCTGGGCCTGTGCAGGCTGCCTGTTTTTGGGGCACTTCTCATGTGGACGACTGTATTGTCAACTTGAAGCTTTCCAATCTGCCTCTGGTTTGTACTTTGTTCTCCTGACTTGATGGGAGTGCTGTAAAAGATGGGATCAGAACTGAGGGACACCCTGGCACCGTGTCGGGGCAGACTGTGAAAACGAGAAGCGTCTCCATTCAGCTGACAGGACAGCCCCAAAACCCCCACGCTGTCACTAGTGGAGAGCGACATGTTTCCTGTTGAGGAGGAAGCAGCCATTCCAGCCATCTGAGCAGCAATTCCCTGTCCTTTCTGTGCACGGATTCTTCTCACAGATGGAGGTACAACCTTGAATTCTTCCGTCTGACAACTTGAGTCTCGCGTTACAGAACGTCTAAGCGTAGAGTTGACACTCCCAGCTCTACCCAAGGTGGAGTACTGACCCGGGATGAACATGGAATGTGGTCGGAGTTCTCCGCCGCGTCCATTTGCTGCTGCGAGGAAACATCAGAGGAAGACGAAAAAAGAAGGTAAGACTCAAGCAGATGGAAATATGTTTTCTCTTCTTTATCCTCTACCTCTCAATGACTTCTCCTCCTGTGACCAGAGGGAATCTAATTAATTTGACTTTCTGCAGTCCTGCTTCATGCGTTAATTTCTGCTGGTCTTCATTAAGAAGGAAGGAAAATGACTTCTAATCTTCCTCTCTCATTCTGATTCTGACTCAGTCTGATCGAAAGATGAATCATCACTGGGGGTCCGGGACAGACAGCTGATGAGCTGCAGACAGCCGGATGTGCACAAATGTGTACGCACATGGTCATGCACAGTCACACAAAACAACAACACACAGGCACATTTACAAACAAGGACACACACACACACAAAGACAGAGACACTGTGGCATACCGTCCAGCAAAGACACAACATGGAACATGGATTGTTTAGCACATGTCCCATCTGTGAGGGGCGTCCCGTAGATACTCGTATTCCAAAACACATAATCTTTGGTCATGTCTTCACCCTGCGTCCTCTCTGAAAGCTGGCACACTCCGTCCTCCCTGTGCTCGGAGCTGGAGTGACAGCTTGGCTGCTGTTGCTGCAGCGATAGATTAAGCTGCAGGTCGACTTTGCAGGCAGCTCTGGTGCACAGAGAGGGAGGGCGCAAGTACCGGGACAATTAACACCCTGCACAGTAATTACGACATTCAAAGGCTCACATCAGCTTCCTTCTTATCAGTTCTGGTGATCTTATGGCTTTGAAAAATGAGGCTCTGCTTAAATGCTGCTGTCATGCTGCAGCGCAGAGCGGTGTAAATAAACATTAGCCACGCGGTGCTGGCAGCAGGATACGGGGACCTGTGACGCTTTGAGATTAGAAGTCCCACATGACACAAGAGAGTCAGAAATAGGAGGCCTTTTATGTGTCTGCATATTAAAATGATCAATAAGGCTGCAGGATTAAAACACACACACACACACACACACACACACACACACACACACACACACACACACAAACACAACATCCTGCAGAAAGTCCAACACAACAGAAACCTCGACACTCAGCTTCTACTCAGTGACTAACAGGAGATATTATTAATCTGTGAGGTTTGTAAAAGAGGAAACAAACAAATAAACACAAAATTAACTAGGAAGTGCCAAGATTAGCCATCTAATTATACTGGCTCCACCCATTTTCCAACTGAATCTGCTTCTGGACAGCCCAATCTTTTCACCAGGTTTTATGAAAAGCAGTTGGGTTGAAATCTTCTGCACCACATCTTGACTTCTGTCCAAAATTTTCACTGAGTTTGAAGGAAGACTGATTCATTAGTTGTAGTTGGTCTATTCATTAAACAGCAAAAATAATTTTAAAAGGCCGTGACTCTTTTCAGACCAGGCCCAAACCTTCTATCAAGTTGAAGTTAAAAATAATCAATGCAATATTAAACTGTTCCAAATTTAATGGAATCTTTTTCCAGGATGGGCCCAATGTTTACACCAAGTTTCAGGTTTTTGGTAAATATGATTATTATTAATAATAATAACAAATAAATAAAAGCTTAAAAAATCCCAACACTCACTAGCAAAATCCTCATCACTGACATAAGAGAAGTACATTTTTAACTTTCAGAATGGTTGATGAAACTTGATAAAGAGAGAATGTGGACTTTCTACGGAACAAATTCTGGACCCTGAACCTACACTGGACTCACTCTAACTTTACTGTCTTCACTTTGCTTCTGTCACCTCAGTTATGATGTAAAACCAAAAATACATATATAATAAAAAGAGAAAGGAATAGTTTGTTTGTCCAGATGTTAGTGCAGGTCTGTGGACAGTAGGGGGCAGCAGCACGTTGTCCCACAGTGATCCATACCTAGGTCCAGGTTGAAGTTGTCAGGCAGCCCTGATATAGTCTTTCTGCGTTTGACCTTCTTGGACCGGCGGGACACGGTGTCAGTGTTAATGAGGGAACGCCGGATGCTTGCCTGTCGGTCAAACACCGCCCCTGGTGGCCGGGAGGGCGAGAGCAACGCAGGCAGACAAACAGGCAAACAGCAGTCGGTTAGTAGAAGAACAATCTCAAAAACATGCAGGTTTATTTATTTTTAAGTGAAACATGCAGCGCCAACAGAGTGGGAATCAACCATTTACACAAACACCAGCCAAAGAAACACTGCTGAGAATTCTCTTCCCAGTCTGACCTGATTCACACCAACATTCTGGAGAACAATTTATTTTTGGCTGCTGGATGCCGTTAATTCCCAACTCTGAATGTGAGTAACAGAGTGTAAACAAACACATGAGGCAACAAATATTTCATGCTCATATCTGTCACACACACACACACACACACACACACACACACACACACACACACACACACACACACACACACACACACACACACACACACACACACACACACACACACACACACACACACACACACACAGAATCTGAAGTGAGGCGTAAACTCTTCTTTGTGTCCTGTTAACTGAAGGAAAAGCCATTTCTCCCTGAACTGTTGCGTCTGCTGTCTGATGAGCTGGTGACAGCCTGCAGGCTTTAGGGAAACAGAAACTGATAGGAAGGCAGAAACCTGAGAGAATGTCCCTGATCTGTCTCCATCACAGAGATCCAAAGTGACGGGACACCAAGTCAACAGTTACTCATGGAGAGCGAAAATATTTCTAGCTTACAGGCATGTAAAGGACGACGGGTTTACTGGAATAACAACAGCTTTGATACCCGCAAAATTCAGATGTTGACATCAAACTGGAATCAAATTTTAAACATTGATGAACTTTCAGAGCGAGACCTGCCACCGGTGACGATTTAAGTTTTTATATTTCTATCCAGGTCCTGTTATTTATTCCAGGAAAACCAAGCGGCAGCAGGAAAATAGAAACACTGACCAAAGGTCATCTTTGTGTTTGTAATAATGGAGGCAGCAGCAGCAGCTGTCAGGAAGCCCCGTTTCCTCCGTCTTACTGATTGAATAACGTGACACGCTACCCGGGGACTAACAGTGACAATGTGACTGTTTTTATCTGTCAGAAGGCTTGACCCGCCCTGAGAAACTGTCAAACTGTTTTCACACTCAAACACACGCTCACACATGCATAAAGGAACACGAAGGTCAGTTTGTAAGAAACATGACGGGAGGAAACGGTGAGCAAACAGGCAGACGTGTGTGACTGGAGCATCCCGCGTTTCCTCTGTGGACGTCTGGATCCGGCCAATCATCATCTCCGACAAGACCAGGTTCTTATCAGCATCTGTTACTCAGCAATCTCATTTAAACTGGGCACGTGCAAAACCGCGTCATGCTGCTTGTTTTCACTCTAACAAGTCTGAAGTGTTTCATTCATTTATTTCACTTCGTGTTGTGCTGAATTACAGTGACCCTTTAAATATCAATTTTCACCAATCTGTGAGGTTTAAATGCCTTTTTTCCCTCACTTGTGCACCGCTGCACTTTGATTTAAGATAGCGCAGATAAACGTCTGCATTTGTTTTCATATGCACATCACCACCAGGTCGCAGTGAAGGTTTATATTGCCTAATAAGCACAGTGATTTGAGATGATGCCGTAACCACAGCAAAGGTACAAAGTCAGATATCTGCAGATCCAGGGGGGTTATGATGCATGAGAAGCACAGGGTATCACAATACGTATCCAGGTTTTGGTACTGGGGCAGACACGGACAAATTTTCTAAGTCTCTGTATCAGGTTTTTGTGTTAAATATTCCATAAAGTCAGTGATGGGAACAGCTAACCACAACCTTAGCTTCGATAACCACTAATCAGCTAACTGAAAAGTTATCTGTTATAATGCTAAACCGATAAACCACCAAAAAAATTAGCGGAAGATACAGCTAACTGCTAACTGATAACTTTCAGTATTGTCTCCGGTACACTCTCAACTACTAACAAGTTTTGATTTGAGTTTAAACACGGCCAATGCTTCTGACAGAATCAAAGGCGATCACAAACCCAAACACAGCTAATGAGTCAGCGCTTCTGTGCCGTGAGGCAGACATCTTGAAAAGGAAAGCAGGTTTGACTTATGGTTTTGATTTATAAATCAAATTAATCTGGATAGAATAACTACATTAATGTCAACTCTTAAAATGGGCAAAGTGAAAATATAACACATATCTGTCAATTTTAAAATAATGCATGTATTCTGAAGATTTGAACACACACAGTAGGTGGCAGTGTTCTATGCATTTTGACCCCGGTTATATCACACGGTTGTCAATCTGAATCAGAGCTTAACAAACAGACTTTTCGGTTTTGCAAATGCCTTTTTTTTAACAAATGGAAAAAAAAATGACATTTTACAAAACCCATTTATTTGTAAACACCAACACAAACATTACATTAATTTGTGTTGGTTTTTAGATAGAGTGAATTAGTCAACCAATCAGTGTGAGCGAAGTTTACCCATACTCCCTTTGGGCATCTGTGTGTGTTAATGTTCAAATCTTCAGAATTAGTGCGTTATTTTAAAATGAACAGATATGTGGTATATTTTCACTTTGCACGTTTTCAGAGTTGACATTAATGTAGTTATTCTATCTGGATTAATTTGATTTATAAATCAAAACCATAAGCCAAACCTGCTTTCCTTTTGAGGACTTCTGCCTCACGGCTGAACTGCTGTATGCTGTCAAGGGTAAGGACTTTTTTTTTTTTTTTTTTGTGGCAGCCTGGCGGCCAGGCCCCTTCTGCTGGGGTAGCATTGAGCTCAGCTCCTCTCAGCTGCCTCACTGCTGCAAAATGCATAGCAGACAGGAACCAACAGGGTTTGTAAATGTTTTCACCACTACTAACCATGTAAAAGAACGTTAGCAGTCTAAAATTTATCGGAACTAAGTTTATCGAAAGCTAATTGGTCTGCTGATGGCTTTTGAAGTTAGCTGAAAAGTTAATCCGCTAACAAAAAAGTTAGGTTTGATAATTAACGGTTAGCAGAACTATGAACACCACTGCATAAAGTTTATTTAATCCATTAAGCACAGAGGCAACATATGTGTGCAAACCTAAACAAACTACACTTCCTATGACTTTAAAGGCAGAAACACACACAAAGTACCCGATCTTAAGGGGTTAAACACAGGATTTAAAAATAACATAAAATAAATATGAATTTGTTTTAATGTGCTGAAGTCTTTGGCTCTGGTTTGGGTCAGATGCTGGTATGTGACCGAGTAAATGTGGATAAGAACTGTTGGGGTCTTGGAGGAGACGTGCACTTTAATCCAGTCAGCCACAGAGGGATTATTAATGGAACATTCTGACATTGTTGGTGATTTGGTACATTCTCCTGAATGCTGTTTGTTAAGATTAGATCATGTGCAACTCAGAGTGTGGATTAGATGCACACAGCTGAAGGTTTATTATCCCATCATAAATAAGAGTCAAGCTGTAAAAAAATAAACAAACAAAAACACAGGCATTTCTCAAGATTTAGGTAGCATTCAAGAAAACAGAGTGAAAGTGGTTACTGGTGGATCACAGACAGACAGAAGGGATGAAACTGGAGGAGTAACATTTGTTTTTTTTGTTGTTTTTTTTCCAGTCAACAGATAAATAAATAAAACGGTTTTCAGCGGGTGTGTCGTACCTGTGACATTGATGGCGACTACATCTGTGGCCACGGCCTGGGCCACCTGCCTCATCTTCTCCTCTGGAGTTGGGAGGGGTGTGGCTTTGGGACATACCACCTGTCCATCAGGCCCATCCCCATCCCCTTCCTGCGGTGTTTGGGGCCTCATGGATAGCTGAGACTTGCTGTCTTCGACTGATGAAGCTGTGGACTATGATGAAGAAAGGTCGATTTAGAAATGTTGAATAAAGGACAAAGTCCACGTCATATGTTGAGACAAACTACAGAGCAGCTTTGTCTGTCCAAAAGAGCCCTTCACTGCAGTGACTCAGTGGACAGAAGCACAGCCAGATGGCTATGAGGCTAAGGTAAGCAGCTAACTGTATAATATGTTGTTTCAAAAATTTATTTACAGTTAGTGAGATGAAAATGCGCACATTTATGGTACGTCCCTTTAGATCTTGTCCATGCTGGATCAAGGATGTGCTTACTGATTGTTCTAAATCAATAATGCGCCCATTCTGTGCCCAGGCTGAAAATCTAAAACTTCCCCTTTAAAGCAATCAAACATACTGAAGATTTATGATTAAAATTTTAGTTTTTCATCCATGAACAGTATAATTAAAATACACACATCAAATGGAATATAAACAAATAATAAATTAGAATGTTGGTCATATGATGTACTTCCACTTCTGAACACTGGAGGGCAGAGCGGCACCGTTTATGGCCAGATGATGTGCTGTGCACGTGTTCTCCACTTGTAGTGATGTTGTTCTTGATGTGCACTGATCTGAGAAGCCCTGTGAACTGGGAGTGTGTATCTGTACCTTTTTATCGTTGTCGTCATCGTCGTCTTCCGGCAGGCTCCTGGTGGACCGTAGCGGGTCAGAGAAGGTGGGACCCTGAGAGTAGTACTGGGAGCTTCGGAAGCCATCTTTCCTCAGCTTGTCACATTCTGGAAAACAAACATACAAACAGGTTCCTATTTTTGATAATGTTTGAGGTATAATATCAAAAGTGGTAATTAAAACCTTGTGGTTGGTTAGCCTTTTGTACTGAAATGCTTCAAACTTTGTGTTCTTTAAGTTCTGCTTCCACTGTGCTGCAAACCCTGACAGAGGGAAAAACCACTTTGTTGGGATAATAAGACAGTGATGACGAAGTCTAAAATATTTAACATGGGGTGGACAGTCAGGGTGTTCTGAGTGTCGGGTAAATAAACTGTGTCGCACCAGGAAGTGCCTCCATCGTTTGCCAAACCAAACGTGCAGATCACAAATCAAATCCCATACCGGCTCAATCAAAACCGACCACCACTAATACTGTTGTCCAACAGGGTGTTGATGTACACTGGGCTACTGTTGGAAAAATAATAATGGTAATAATAAGTCATAGTAGTAGTCTAAGATATTTAGACAGATGACGGTTTGGTGAATGTGTGTCTCATGACTACGGAGCCAAACCGTCTTCACACCTCGTCTCGTGACCACCTGCTGTGATGGGGTGGCGACCGCAAGAACAGCGTTTCTAAATGAACGTGTGGAACCAGAGACGGGGCGTCTGTTCCAGTCTGTCACACACAGATGGCAGAACAGCTCTTTTTTTCTCTCCTCATCTGTCGTTCTCTCAGGAGGCATCCAATCACCTCCCCCCCCCCCCCCCCCAAACTACCCTTCTCTAAAAGTAAGTACGTTCTTTTGGCTTCTCCATTTTTGCTCTGGGGCGCCACGGCAGATCTGAAATGGTTCTGCACATTGATTTGGCACAAGTTTTACACTGGATGTGCTTCTTGATGCAACTGCAGGTTACATGGAGAATGGAAAGGGGTGGACTTGAACTGGGAACCTTCTGCTTTGGAAGCACTAGTGGCCGGATCGCCGGCCACTAGCCAACCTTCTGCTTTGGAAGCACTAGTGGCCGGATCGCCGGCCACTAGCTAGGGCTAGCGGCCGGCGATCACCTTAGTACTTCTCTGTTTTTCTTGTTGATTAATGCTGGCAAATTATACAGTATTTTTTGTCTTTCTGATGCCTGATTCTGTTTTTTCTCTGTTTAAGGTGCAGCTCCATCCAGAGATGGGAGTTGTGTTCAAATTCAAATTTATTTATATAGCACATTTAAAACACAGCTGCAGCTGACCAAAGTGCTTCACAATAATAGCAATACAAAAGTGTAAAATATTAAAGGGAAAAAATAAAAATAAATAAATAAATAATCTAAAAATACAGAGCAAAATAGCAGAGCAAAGCATATACCACTTAGCCAGTGTTGAAAGCCAGGGAGAAGAGATGAGTTTTCAGTCTGGACTTAAACTGTCCCACAGACTCTGAGGACCTGACAGTCAGCGGAAGATCGTTCCAGAGTCGTGGCGCTGCGACAGAAAAGGCTCTATCACCTCTGGATTTAAGCCTGGCTTTAGGAACAGCCAGGAGAAGCTGGTCAGCTGACCTCAGAGCCCTACGTGGAGTGTACGGCTGCAAGAGCTCACTCAAATACATCGGGCCTATACAGTGCAGACACTTAAAAACAATCAGCAAAACTTTATATTTAACACGAAAGCCGACAAGGAGCCAGTGTAAGGTGCAGAACACGTGTTCGCAGGAGCAGGAGGATCGCCAACACATGTTCGTGTTGGCGATCCTCCTGTCCTGTGCGCCAATAGCATTTCTTGTATATTCGTCCGTGAATTGTTCTGTGAATTGTTCTGTAATTTATGTTTTGTATCATGGCCCAAGCAGAGGGTCACCCCTTTGAGTCTGGTCTGCTTGAGGTTTTTTCCTCAGAGGGAGTTTTTCCTTACAACTGTTGCTCTGGGGGTTGGTAAGGTTAGACCTTACCTGCGCTTTGAGGCAACTCTGTTGTGATTTGGCGCTATATAAATGAAAATAAATTGAAATTGAAGCAAGCGGCCTCCACACCGCCAACTAACAGCAGGTCATATTCAACATATTTTAACCAACACAGATCTATAAATCCTCAAAGCCCATTTCAGGATTCTAAATAAAAAGCTGGTGTGTCTTTAAATGGAAAGGAGGCGGGGACAGGAGCAATGATGAGTCTGTACTTCAACTACATCTCCTGATGTGTACAACCTGATTGGTTGAGTATTATTGCTCAGCTGAGGTGTGCACTCTGTTCAGTGCGAGTGCCTCTTCCACTTTAAAACATGTGAAGCACAATTATTATTCCGTTTTGAAGAGTGGCACACACACTTCACTTGTATCTGTGCACATCAGGCACGGCGTTTTGATCTCTCTCGCTAATTACAGTCGGTCTCTGTAGAGAGTCTCGCTGTCTGTCCTAACGAGGACGGCAAAGGTAAAAAGACACAGCGGCGGCGTGGAAGAAAGGATGATGATAATGAGAGTGATGGTGACGCACAGATGATTGGTGTGAAGCCTGATGAAATAATAAATAAGTGGTAATGAGCTGAGTGCTGCTTGTTGCAAAGCAGAACAGAAAACAGCAACAGATGACAAGCAGAACCTCTGAAGGATGTTCAGGACAAAAATAACGTGAAAGCGGCTGTTGCTGTGCACACCGCCTCAAGATTCATTAACTCCACAGAATGTGTTGTTTTCACAAATAATGAGCTTATTTTCATGGAGAACATTGAAAAGTCTGAAATTGATAAACGTGTGTGTGTGTGTGTGTGTGAGATAGAGATGGCCTGCCATGTTGACAGGTTATTGATTATCTGGTTTGCAGGGTGCAGCGGGGTCACACACGCTGCTAATCATGTTGTGTCACTTGGTGATGTGTGCATGAAGGCGGAGCCATGCACTAGTCAGCTGTTTGGATCCGTGACCTGCCTGAGAAACTCATCATGAACTGTATGTTTAAATTGATGTCTGTAAAACGCCTGCAGCTTGATATGAAACGGTTGTTGGTTCTTCACGTGGACACACCACCTGACAGTTGATCAAGAAACCACCAACACATTTTAAATGCACCAAAACTATAAACTAGACATATTTATTCTCGGTGGATGTGGTGGGGTAATGCACGCAGAGCTGTAAAGCTGATTGGTTTTGTTTTAAACGGACAGCACAGGTGCTCTCATCAGACACCTGCTGGCTTCCTCTGGGACCCCTGGGGTGATGACAGGATGACAGGACAGTGACAGAATAGCCCTACCGCCCAGGTGGTGTGTGTGTGTGTACACACTTGACAGAATCAATATTGCAGGAGGCAACGTGCAACAGCAAAGGGACTAAACATCAGGTTACTGCCTCCTCTTTCATCGCTTTCCTCTTATCTTGGGTTTTTGTTTTTTTTTTTTGTTTTTTTTTGTTAAAGCTGCTGGCACAAAAGGCCACCACACCATGTACACAAAGAGGTTTCACTGTAACAGCCACTGATGTAAACACTTTCTCACACATGCAAATATTTTAGTTTTCTCACACCTGCCTCTCAAACCCCATTATCTGTGAAACGGGTATAAATCAAAATGTTCCTAGGAAGCTCCAGTCAGACAGGTGCACATACTTTCTGCTGTCCTCGTTTCCTCTCTTGAGCACACTAGCAGCCGTTTTAAAGCACCGTCACGCTTTCTCCCCTTTCTAATCATTCAGGGCAAACAAGCAGGAGGATCTCGCACTGTCGTGTCATGTGGTTAAAAACAAACTACAAGACTGAACCTCACTAACATGATGACCCTGTAACACGTCACATAAAGACTTCAAACAACGTTCCTATGAGCAAGTTAATGTGGGCGATTTTCTGGAGATATAATATCTAATATTTGACCAATCAATTCCTTTCAGCAGACTGCTGCAATCACTACAATTTTAATTTTATTAATTTTCCCAATTTAAGGAAAACATTCCCCAATTTGTATTTCCTTCATAATTCTGATTTGACCCAAAACTTCAGAACAGGGAATTGCATCATTTAAATCTTTTGTGTTGGTGCTAAAACTCAACACTGGGGCCTCCATTAAGGTTGATGTCTTCTTTAATTTGTCTTCATTTCCGGTTAAGCAAGGTGACAAATTTCCCAAATAAATGTCAATGCATTTAAGCCTAATTGTCCAAAATATGTAGACTTGGCAAAGAGACAAAATATTTGCTTGACCAATCCACATCAACAGTTTATATTGTGGTCATCTTTGCTGAACACAGAGTTTAATTTCCATTAACATCCAATCATAATGATTTGAGCACTGAATGGATGTCTTTGCTGAGTTTCTCCATCCATTCTTCAAACCCGATTTGAACCTTACCTCGTAGCGCGGTCTTGAGGTTGACCTTGGCCTGTCGGTGGAGGTCTTCTACACATGGTGGCCTGCTGCCAGGGAGGAAAACGTTCTCCTGCTGGTGCCACGGAGCCGTGTAGTGAACTGTCCACTTGCTCTCTTCATCCAGGTTAGAAACCGCTGCAGGGACACAGACCAAGTTTTTAAAAATTCTTCAGTTTAATCCACCTTAACCACAAATATCTGCATCTGCAAGAAAATTAAATGACTTTTCATTGAGGGGAAAAAGTCACATCATCTGAAAAACAAGTCGATGAATGTTGGAATGCAGTAGGTGCAAAGTGAAAGAAGGGAACGGTGAAGAGGTGCTTTGTATTAAGGTGTCGATCTTTACACCGTCGAGATGGACAACAGAGATGTCACGCTGTAGGCAGGGAACTCAAAGCTGACAAGCCCCTAACCATTCAAAAAGACAAGGGCTGCATAAAGGAATAAAGGAATGATTTATGACAAAATGTTAAGTCTACTAATAACAGGGATTTTTCTAAAATACTCAAGAAAGTAACAAGTGGACACCAACTGTCCTGGTTGTACAAATAGTGTCAGAGTCAAATAAAACAGGAAAAGTTACACTTTTTTCTCTTGTCAAAAGAAAATGAAGCTAAATTTCTGAAGAGAGATTTAAAAGTCCAGTTAAAAAAAAAAACAACTTATTGCCAAGGTAACTTGTAAGTCAGATCCAAAGACATGTCAAAGAAAACGGCTCAAGCAACATGCTAACACTGTAAACCATCACTTGACCCAATCGGTCACAGTACAGATGTTTCATTTCATCCCTCATTACTCCTGACTTATATAATATTAATCATCCAGCAACCAAACCTGAGTTGTTGATATCAACATAGTAAAAGCGTTTAGTCTCACCCAGTCAGCACAACCAAGACACCGTCGGTGTTGTAACTCTCTGACCAGCACAACTCATCCACGGGACAGGGACAGAGAACTGGACAAACCAGGGATGAAGGGGGCTGGTTTTTGTTAGGCTCCCCTCACAGGTGCAAATGAGGGACAGCGGCATGCACGTGAGACGGGGGAGGACTCTCACTCACCTCTGACACGGTGATTACAGGGGTTGGGCCGATGGTTACAAACTGGTCTTCAGAGCAAGTGTGAGACTGTGTGAGAGCGCTCTGGTTTCAGGACGTCTCAACACGGATCTTTTATTGTACAACAATTTTATGACAAACCTACATTTATTCATTTGTGACAATAAAGGTGGAAACAACAAGTACAGTGAAGCTGGCAGGGTTGGACTTTTTAAGTCACACCCCAGTGACAATGATCTGAACATGGGTCTGGTCTGGTCACCACGTGTCCGACTGGTCCAACCGGTAGTGCTGAAAGTAAAGTCAGAGTTTCTCATACATTGAATTATTTGTGGTGGCCAACCACAATAACAAAACGTCACCATGTTTAACCGTAGCAACGTTTCAGCTGAGGAGCAGAGCGACTGAATGCTCTGCTCCTCAGCTTTGGAACTCACTTCCTCCTGACCTTCGCAATACTCGGTCACATTCCCTGTTCAAATCTGGTCTCAAAACATATTTATTTTGTGTTGTATACATTGTAATGTTTTGATTTTATTGCTGTTATTTTAATGTATGTGTTGTAAGGTGACCTTGAGTTCCATTAAATAAAATGGATTATTATTATCATCATCATCATCATCTCAGGTGCAATAACCAAATAGGTAACGAGGCGTAATGTCCATGAAGACATCTGCAGAGTTACACAATGCCCACAAACACCACAACCCCCCCACACAGAGCTGATGGGCAGCACCACTTGCAGAAGGCTAGCTGCTAGTTTGAATCTGGCGCTGCCACCGTCACCACAGCGCCTCCTGTTTCCTTTTTTCCCCTTAATCTTTTTTTAGGCTGCTCCTGTTATGGATCTGAACGCTGACGTGGCACAAGTTTGGTGCTTCCTGACCAACTTCAAATCTAAAAGGAGAAACAACATTGTTTTTTTTATGGTGGTAGGAAACCAGAGTACTTGGAAGTCCACTGAAATTCCACACAGAAAAGAGTCGGGCATTTGTGGGCTTGAACCCAGGTCCTTCTTCCTGCGAGGCCACCTCGTGTGCCACTGGTGTTCCCGTTTAGCTCAGTAAAAATGTATGAATTTGCTCCCGTGATGTTGGGCACATGTGGACAAATTTTGAATTTTCTCACTCAAACACCCAACAAGCAACAGGTAGCCCCCCCCCCGCCCCGCCACCCCACCTTCTGAACATGGGTTTGAATAGACCTGAGTCAGGTAGGTAGACCAAGGACAAGAGGACTGTGGACACAAAGCCTGTATTGTCTGTCTTCGTCAGGCCTTTCAGGGCCACAATACGGCCCAGCCCCTCAAAACACATGTGCACGTACACGCACACATGATTATGGGACAAAGGTCTTTCAAAAGTCTACTAATAACGTGGACTGAAAGCAAAGGGGTTATTTTTCAGTCGCACTTGCGAAATTCACCAGTTTATGTTGACAGAACAATCACCAGGAGCCAATCATGTTTTATAAAGACCTCAGAAAAAAAAAAGATTTAGAGAAAGAAGAATAAAAAGATTTCATTGCAGTCTGGTACACAGGAGCATTTTTCTTAAAAAAAAAAAAAAAAAAAGACTTGAAATTTTTCCTCTAGTTTCCCAAAAGATATGTGAGATTCGAGCCTAGATTCAAATCCTTCTCTGCACCACTCAACCATGACACAGTATAACTGGACATACGACACACAGTTGTTGCACACGCCACACTAACTAATCCAAAAAGAACGGGGTTCAACAACAGACCAAACAGAGTAAAGCACAAATACACGCCCGCTGAACAACAACCTGTTTTCTAATTACTCATCATTTTATGTTTCTAATGACTCTGCACGCATTTAGAGAAGGTCAGAGTTTGATGTCCCTGTGCAGGTTCGGGTCACCAGCAGGGCAACGCCTGCAAACCCTAAACTAGAGAAACCTGCACACGCCACACTAACTAATCCAATCCAGGCTCAAACCCAGCACAAACTCACTAACTACTTCAAACTCATGTGACTCCTCCCACAAAAAGAACGGGGTTCAACAACAGACCAAACAGAGTAAAGCACAAATACACGCCCGCTGAACAACTCTGAGCTAATGATTAATATCAGACCTGACTGTGACACATCCACGCGTCCTATAAATACACCTGAGATTAGAGTCAACACAAGCAGCTTGGTCCGCATCCATCAACGTCTTACATGCATGTGACTAAAGCACAGCCATTGATAAAACAAATTACATTTAAATTGGAAATACATGTGAATGCACTATTCAGCAGAGCAGCAAAGTCTGACCAATAACAAAACACAAATTCCTGTTTTAATCTGACACAATTACAAAGTGCATTCGTGCAGCACAACCAGTGCACACGTGCATCCCAATGACATGCACATAAAATGTTTTACTCTGCTGGAGTGGTAATAATCCAAACAAGAGTCATTCAATGTATGATCCCAAATATTTCCACGTGTGGCAAAAGCAGGTTTTAGATATTTCATGAGACAACCCAGATCAAGGGTTGAAGAAAATAACATGCACTTTGACTAATATATTATATATATTTTTTACTTTTACATGAGTCTGTTTCTCAAAGAGGAATTTTCACTTTTACTTGAGTAATTTTTATGGTAGTAATTTGACTTTTTCCTTGTGCAAATCTGCTTTCAAAACAACTTGAGTTAGTCTATTTATATGTGCAAAGACTCAACTGTGGAGAACCAACACTTCAAATAAACTGGTAGAAAACATGGATGGTAACTAAGGATGTAGCTCAGTTGTCAAGGGCACAAACTAAAAAAAAAGCCCTCAGTATTACACACACTATGGGGTCTTTTAACCAGCAAAGATACCCCTCAAACATTCTTAATCTGTATAGAAATCTACTAAACATTTTGGGACACCCCCCAGGTTGACGACCACGACAAACACATTTCCATTCTGTTGGGAAACAGCAATAAGTACAGTATCTTACCCTTTCTTTTGAAGTACTTTATCACAGATTTTAACGAGGTCCCAATGAAAACCATTATTCCACTTCAGAAGACAAATCCAGGGAATAAACGAGAAAATGGTTTGAACAAGTGCCGGTGTCTCCACTCACATTCTCACATCACGGCGATTTGGTTGAGTGTGCACATCCACCGCACTGACAATGAGCCTCTGCGTCTCTCTCTCTCTCTCCCTCTCCACATGGTCTGCTCCCTCCCCATCATCACTCCTCCCTCCACAGAGACAAACACAGCAGGAGGGGTGTCGGAGCGGCCCCTCTGTGTTTTGGTTACCAAGGAGTCCTGGCTGCATCTCCCTTTATGTCTCATCAGTTGTTCGCTCTCTGCTGTCGTCCCGTGTTTCATTTGGACTTTCTTTTCTTGCTCTGCGGGACTCAGACTATAGGTGGAGGTTAAATGTGCTCTACTGGAAACATCAGACAGTCCTACTGGATCATTATGTGTTCCCTGCTCCTTGTCTTTTCACCAATCTGACAGACTCACCTCGGGAATATTTATGCATCCAATTAAACTATTATCTCCCCCTTCCTGATTACTATTATGCAAATATGAAATACTCCGTGAGATACTACAAGTGTTTCCAGGAAGACGGATATTCTACCTGCATGCAAAGTACAAAACAAACATCATCATCCATATTTGAATTCAGTGTTATTACAGATTACAATTCTATGCTTTTAATGTCGGGCCATTAGCAGGATTACTCAAACACAAAAGTAATTTAACAAAACTTGGTGGGATGGTTGGAAGGATCATGAAAAAAAGCTCAAAAGGGGTGAAGCAGGAAATGTGAAAATATTTTTTTTATAATATAAGAAATATGAATACAAGTGGTTTTTATGATACGTGGTTGAAAGGTTGGACCATTATTCCAAACCGAAGGTGCACGGAAGAAGTGCATACTATGTCCATGCAAATGTCTTTGAAAATGACTGATCCTTAGTGGCCCGCTGCGTCCACATGTCCCCCGAATCTGCGGCGTGCATGAATACGGATCCCATACAATCCTCCTATTGTACAATCTGCTCACAACCTATCGCTCACAATCATGTTCCAAACCCATTCAAACATATGCACACACCCTCATAAACACACGCACACACACACACACACACACACACACACACACACACACACACACACACACTAGAGTGGCACAGCTCCCCCCTCTCAGCCATATCTCTTTTCAGGCCAAATGGATTGGGGCGGAGGGAGGAGGCTCCAACAACAGCATGAATGGGAGTGCAAATGATCCTTGAATTTGGATAAAACAGGTCCCCCCCCACTTTATTCATATGGGGGTGGGGGTGCGGGGTGGGGTGGAGGTGGAGGTAGGGTGCTGACCAGCAACATGAAAAAAAGTTAGTTTTGCCAAATTAAAATTTACACATGATTAAAATGTGATAATGTGAACGTGCGCTTTGATCTTATGACATTGTAATGGGCACTTTTTTCTGGACAATTTTATTAGATGATTTATCAATCAAAAAAATAATTGGCACATTAATCAGTTATAATAATTGTCAACTACACCGCCAAAACTGTGGCAAAAACCGTAAAATGGCACTTGAATTTTTATTTGAGAAACAGTTTTTAATCAAACTCCATCATCAAAGCTGCTAACTGACCTACAAGACCTGTGTCGACCGACAGGGGGCGCCACAGTGCAGAAACTCTGATTGTCCGAGTGAGAAGCGATGACACACCTGAACATTCTGAGTATCCGCGTCCAGTCAGCGCACCACACTGTGTGACACGCGTACAGTATCAGGATAATACAGAAGAAGTTCATTAAAGAGCTCGTTGTTGTTGGAGTAGAACACGTGAACAGTAACAGACAGGTCACCAGCTCGGTCTGCTGCAGGATAGGTCCATATGTAGGACACCTGTCGGATTAGGGCTATCTATCCATTCATCCATATATCCTCCTGTGCATTTCCAAAGAAGGACAGACTCCTCCCCCTGCCCACGTGTGCCCATGTGCCCTCGGCTCCACAGCCCAAACAATATCAATCTTTCATCTGCTCGTAGTCCAAACAGTAAGAGTGCAGACTCTGTGGATGCAGCTCCGTCTGGAGAAAACTAACACAGCCGAGCAAACATCAAGGATTATTATAACCAGTCAGTCCCAGGAGTTATCGGCAACGCAGTTACCAAGAGGTGTTCCCCAAAAAGTATTCTTCTTCTTTTGTTTTTTTAACCCTCTTGAATCAGCACAAGCTCATGAAATTTTGAGTAAAGGTATGTGAAAGTGATGTCCTTACGAAAACCAGTTTGTGCGCGTTCAAAAACGGCAACATGACAATCCAACCAAACTGTGATTTTGGTCTTCAAATATATCACCCCCTGGAGGAAATGAGGACAAATACATGGATGATGGCTCATTACGTTAAAAATAACTGGAATTTGACAGTTAAAACCCTGTGTGACTCCAACATTAGAACATTATCCAGTTTCTTAATATCCTCATTAACTATTCTGGGAACAGTGCTAATGTGAAGGAAAAAAAAAACCTCTGTATGCTTGTTTCAATTTGTAATAAAATAAATAATTAACATTCATCAATATCTTACTCTATTTTCATTAGCGGTAAACAAACGATAAGAGTGATGACGGCTATTAGAATAGCTAATGGAGTGTTTAAGTGGGAATGGCTGCAGGAAGAATAAAAGTGGGATTGGTGTTGATGGGAATTATTAACATGCCACGTTAAATTACAAATTCTAATTAAGGCTGAATAACCGATGTGACAGTGAGAATGGAGTGATGCTGAACGTGTTCATCCTTTTTCCCACCTTGCTTGGTTCCAGTTGTAAAGCAGCCAGACAGATGATGCTACACAATCTCACTCGCACTTACACAAAACCCACAACATTTAAATCCAAGACTGTAACACCAAATTCCCTCCAGCTCCGTCATTCCAAACACTGACAAGATAACCCCCCCCCCCATCCACCTTATCCACTGTCAGATCTCTCTGTTCCCTGATTCTTCTATCTTTCTACCCCAGTTCTCCTCTTCCTCTCAGACGGCAATGCTTTCCTGACTTTAATCTCGCCTGTATCGATTTTCCTATGCTCCTCCTTCATTTTCTTGTTCAGCTTTGACCTTGCACACCTTCCCCTTGCTAGAAAACCTGCTAAATGGAGATAAGCAGGAAAAGGAGTGAAGCAGAAAACAGGTCAAGTATTTGTCTCACATACACGTGGATACACACAGACGCGGTGGACCTGTGCTGATTACATTTGTTACCGAGCCAATCGGGTATGATATTAAAAGTGTTAAGAGAGACACACCTAAAGGGTCACCACATTAAAAAAAAAAATCACCTTACTGTCAACAGTGAGGGAGGCTCCAGCTAACAAGGTTGACCCTCGGCAGCTCAATAATGGGTCTGGAAAAGACACACAACCGTAATTAACACATATTAATGCTTGATATGAACTGAATCCCCCCCCCCCAAAAAAATCACGAGAGAGTCAACACTTGGAAACAAAAGGGGCAATTAAAGTTCTTCAAAGTCACCTCCTGAAAACACACCGAATCCCTTCACAGAGGTCAAGGTGAGAGAGGTTAAGCTGAATAAACACAAAGTGATGACCACTATTCAGTCACTAATGACTTTAGCAGAGGCCAAAGTTCCCACGTGGACTGACTGACCTTCATCTGGCACACAAACCCAAAGCAAACATTGGGGTTGTCTCCATACACCTTTTCAGACACGTAAGAGGAACATTTTGAATTTCAAACATGCTCTCTGTATGTGTGTGTGTGTGTGTGTCATACACTTCATCTTGAAGTACACAAACCCGCTGTAACGTACGAGGTCTGTTAGAAAAGTATCAGACCTTTTTATTTTTGCAAAAACCTTATGGATTTGAATCACGTGTACTTGCATGAGCAAACCTTGAACCTCCGTGCACATGCGTGAACTTTTTCACATCTGTTGATTGCATCATTTTCTGGTAAGCAGCCTTTGTGTGAGGACATGTGCAGTGCGCTCGGTGGATTTTCATTTCAAGGAAAAAGACGGAACGACTGGAGCAGCGCTGCATCAAATTTTGCCAGAAACTGGGCGACAGCCAGGTGGAAACCATTCGGATGATTCAGACGGCTTTCGGTGACTTTTCAGTCGTGTGACTATCCGAAAAATTGTGGAAGAGGTGGGCATGTCACAGCATGTCCTGTGAGACTTCAACACAAAGGCGCTTTTGCTCCGCCGTCAGCTTCGGCACGAATTTCACCTCCACTCTTTCATGGCCAAATCTTCTGTCACAGTGGAATGTACCGAAAAAGTGCTGATGTCCACCTCTTCTGCAATTTCTCGGATAGTCACACGACGGTCCCACATCACCACAGCGTTCACTTTGGAATGATCTGGTCATTTCAGCATGTTGATGGCCGACCGGAGCGTGGCTCGCTCTCCACTGTTGTGCGGACATCTTTAAACTGGTTGTACCGCTCCTTAATCTGTGTGATGCCCATAGGATTGTCACCGAAAGCCGTCTGAATCATCAGAATGGTTTCCACCTGGCTGTCGCCCAGTTTCTGGCAAAATTTGATGCGGCGCTGCTCCAGTCGTTCCGTCTTTTTCCTTGAAATGAAAATCCCCGAGCGCACAACATGTCCCACACAAAGGCTGCTTACCAGGAAATGACGCAATCGACAGGCGTGAAAAAGTTCACGCATGCGCACGAAGGTTCAAGGTTTGCTCATGCAAGCACAGGTGATTCAAATCCATCAGGTTTTTGCAAAAAATAAAAAGGTCCGATACTTTTCTAACAGACCTCGTACATTCCTATGGCACTATCCCGCTGTGTCCATCTGTATTTACACTCTGGTTCTGACAGTTTGGCTGAGTCTCAATTCTACCCCTCTGCCCTTCCCCTTACCCCTTCCCCTCCGTTTTGCGCGGGCACGAGAGACAGAGGGGTGTCTCAATTCTCTTTTTGGAGCGAGACGGAGGGGTAGGTAGAGGGTTTCAAACCCCTCCGTTTGGAGTGAATCTGGATGCACACTCCGTTTGGAGGGGGTAGGAGGAGCTTACTGTTGTCTTCGAAAAAACAAACATGGCACCGAAAGAGCCCCACAAATGAAGCGGCTTTCATTACAAATTACGCTGTTTAGAAAGTTAGAACTTGCCAAAAAACTTTACAGGCAGTTGTCTATGACAGTAACATGTAGGCTGCTGGATGCATGTTGCATATATTGCCGTTCTGAAGAATATCGTAACTTCGCTCGTGTGCTGAGGTGTTATAGTGCATATACACAACGATACGATAAGACACTTTTATATCTCACAACGGAGAAAATCATGATAAAGGATAAGCACGTTAATTTGTATGTTCATAAATCTTTGGATAATAGCGACCCCTGCTTTTGGATTTCAAGGTCTGTAACGTGTGTAATTAGTAAACAAACGGGGAGCCCTGAACACACTCGTCTCCTAATAAGCTTTCAGGAAGAAAATGAGAAGTTTCATCAATGTTGAAAAATATCTACACACATATGTATATGTGTAACACATAACCTGACGTCCTAACAGACTGATATTATTTGTCAAGGAAATTTCTAAAGAAAATAGAGCTGGATGCAAAAAATGGGAGAATTTGAAAAAGAAATATAAGGTGAACAGAACTAGATGCAGCCCAAAACATACATACAGATGCTGGTCATATAATTAGAATATCATGAAAAAGTTGATTTATTTCAGTAATTCCATTCAAAAAGTGAAACTTGTATAATGTATACATTCATTGCACACAGACTTATATATTTCAAGTGTTTATTTATTTTAATTACTAATTAACTAATTAGTAATTAATAACAAATCAATCAATGATTAATCAAACAATATTACTATTATTGATTAATTATTATTAGTATTATTAACAAAGATTAATTACTAATTATTTATTAATACTATTAATTATTGTTAGTTATTATTATTATTATTATTATAAATTACAAATTAATTACATTAATTAACATGACATGATTGCGATGCGTCAAAGAAATCTGCAAATTCCTCTATTTCTTTGCATTTACACAGAAAGGCGAGAAAATAAAAAGAGCAAACAGTCTAACTGCAACAAGTTGCATTTCAGTTGCCATGTTAAAAAACAGTGAAGACGGCAGTTTGACACAGGCAGTTTTTTTTTTTTTTCTCCTAAGGCAGAGGGGTGTCTCAGTTCATAGGGCTAGAGGCATACCCCTTCACCTTACCCCTTGTTTTAAAGGGGTAGACGTAGGGGTAGGGCCAAGGGGAAGGGGAAGGGGTACAAAAGAGAATTGAGATTGGGGGTTTGACTCTAATAAGTGACCTCAGACTTTCTGGATATTTTTGGGGAAAAAAACAAGCTCTGCTAATCTGGAATCAAAGTGCAAATGACTGTCTAATGAAATTACTGAACCCCACCTAGAAAATGTTTGCCACCACGTTAACTGAAGTTTCCCATCAAACGTGACATGTATCTCTAAAGTGAGGGCAAACTGGTGTCAAAGTGTGTGTTTCTTCCGTCTCTCTGACTCTTTCATATGGAGGTTACTGGGCCACTCCGGTCTGCCTCCCACACCTCTCTGATGGTGATTCCGTCTGACCTACTCCATTGAAACAGCTGGGAGACAAACCCATAGATGCCCCCCACACACACACTTAAGAGAAACACGACTACGAGCTTTCACAGAACTACACTTTCCACTCAGTACCGCACATTCATTCATGGAACATCTCAAAAGTGGTCCAAACTGTTGGATACCTGAATTGCGAGTCCACAATTAAGAACATTTTCAGGAATAAATTCTTCATCATGAATTATTACCGCAGACTGTTACTGCCGCCGTCTACTAATATTTGACTGCAGAATCTTTGACAACAATGACAACCTCTAAACATTTCTTGCAGCCATCTGCTTGAATTTTCTGTCACTCTTCCATTGTAAGTTCTTCTTGCAGTGACACAGGAAAGGACTTCAGTCGGATTTTGGTTGGGACTCATTACCGGCCCGTTTAACACAGTCCATCTTTTCCTTTTCAACCATTCTTTTCTGCTGTTGGATGTGTATTTTGGGTCTGTGTCCTGCTGAAAGTACCAAAAGACCTTCACCTCAAAGCTGGTGTTACTACACCTTTCTCTCTAAGATGCCGTGGTAATCTATTGGCCTCATCGTTTCTTTGAAACATTCAGTGCCTCCACGATCAAAGGCAGCAAAACACTCCTGGAGCGTGATAGAACCTGCACCATATTTTACCGTAGGTAGGGTGTTTTGTCTTTATAGACTTAAATCACTTGTCTATGAACTAACTGATGCTCTGCATTCACATAGTAGGAGAAACATGCCCATATCATGATGCTTGCACCACCATGCTTCACTGTCTTCACTGTGAACTGTGGCTTGAATTCACAGTTTGGGGGTCGTCTCACAAACTGTCTGTGGCTCTTGGACCCAAAAAGAACAGTTTTACTCTCATCAGTCCACAAAATATTCCTCCATTTCTCTTTAGGCCAGTTGATGTGTTCTTTGGTACATTGTAACCTCTTCTGCACATGTCTTTTATTTAACAGAGGGACTTTGCGGGGGACTCTTGCAAATAAATTAGCTTCACACAGGTGTCTTCTAACTGTCACAGCACTTACAGGTAACTCCAGACTGTCTTTGATCATCCTGGAGCTGATCAATGGGTGAGCCTTTGCCATTCTGGTTATTCTTCTATCCATTTTGATGGTTGTTTTCTGTTTTCTTCCACACGTCTCTGTTTTTTTTTTGTCCATTTTAAAGCATTGGAGATCATTGTAGATGAACAGCCTATAATTTTTTTGCACCTGCGTATAAGTTTTCTCCTGTTCAATCAACTTTTTAATCAAAACCTGAACTGCTTTACTGCTGTTTTATTTGATTTTATTAGATCTTATTTTACGTTTTATTTATCTTACTAGGTCTTATTATACTTCTTCCTTTACTTCCATGTATTTTATGTATCTTATCTTTGTTTTATTCGTGTGTTTGTATGACTATGTTTGTATTTTAGTGTTGTCTTTTTTGTGCTGGTGAGCCGAAGACAATTTTCCACATCGGTGGACCATAAAGAATTATTCTATTCTATTCTAAACTACGCTGTTCTTCTGAACAATGTCTTGAACATCCCATTTTCCTCAGGCTTTCAAAGAGAAAAGCATGTTCAACAGGTGCTGGCTTCATCCTTAAATAGGGGACACCTGATTCACACCTGTTTGTTCCACAGAACTGACGAACTCACTGACTGAATGCCACACTACTATTATTGTGAACACCCCCTTTTCTCCTTTTTTTTACTAATAGCCCAATTTCATAGCCTTAAGAGTGTGCATATCATGAATGCTTGGTCTTGTTGGATTTGTGAGAATCTACTGGTACCTTGTTTCCCATGTAACAATAAGAAATATACTCAAAACCTGGATTAATCTTTTTAGTCACATAGCACTACTATTATTCTGAACACTACTGTACATGCAGCAGTATTCTTCTGAGTGAAAGGCAGCGGGGCCTCACGCTGTCTTTGTGTGCCACGAGAAAACCCTTTAATTCCTGGTGACACCCTGTAAACTACATCCTGAATCATGCAAACACCATCACTAACGTGCTCAGATGCTATTCAGTGTTTAGTCTAAAGAGACAAATAGAGAAAACAGAGATGTTATCAAAAGCAAAACTTTGTATAAAGGGCAAGAAAGAAAAAAGATGAGCAATGGGAAGCAAAGTCTGCATCCGCAGAAAGAGTCTTTGATGTGGTTGAAAACAGTGAAATAGCAGAGCAGCAACGTGAGAGCAGATAGAACAGGATGCATTTGAAAGGGACAAAAGAAAGAAGCGAGAGGCCACAAAGGCAGCTGGAGAAGAAAAGTCAGACGATGGAGAGTGAATGCAAAAAGCATCTGTAGGTAGAGACTTCATAAAAATAGATAATACACACAGGAAGACACACTGTCTTCCTGTGTGTATTCTGGCCTCCTGGGACTGACAAAGACCCAGTAGGCTTGGCCGTCATGCCTAATTTTCTCTCCCTTTGGGTCTGACCCGCGTACTCCTGACCAAATTGCTTTGAAATCCAAGCTAGGATGAAAGAGAGACAGAGAGCAAGAAAGAGTGAGCAGCCACAGAATGGTGTCTGCCTGAGACATAGTGACACCTTTGTGTCTCAGCACGGCGGCGAAAACCATCAAACGTACAGCTAAGTAACAGAAACGAGAGCTGGAAGAAACACAATGAAACACAATGAGCCAAAACTGTCAGGGAGGACTGTGGACTCATTCACGACTATAAATCCTGAGGCACAGAGTCGGCGTCAGTGGGATTAAAGCCGAGCTGCTCTTAAAATGTATGTGACTGTTGAACAGGTAGCTGCCTGATTTGTGAATCTGAGCTTTTGGTGGTGACAGAAGAGCATCAGGGCCTGATCCATGTAACGCCCCCCCCCTTCCTTGACTGCCAGCATCTTCATTCAATGTTTTTTTTAAATGAGAATGGCGTATAAACGGCCACATGTAGCTGCCAAGAGGGAAAAGCACCACATCCAGTGTCTTATTTTTCAGGGCACTACGCTTTTTTGTGCGGTCATAGCGAATGTGAACATCTTTGATCTTTTCAGAAAGGTACCATGTCATTACTGTAGCACCTTTTGAGGTAACCAATCGGACAGAGCAAAACTTGTCACCCTCACAGAAGGCAAAGCTTGTTTTTGCAGTCGTTGTCTACAGTTAGCCGATGGGTCATAAAGGTCTATCACAACAGAACCCCCCCCCCCCCCCCCCAAAAAAAAAAACCTCATCTGTGATAGCAGATTGAACAGTTCCTGCTGAGGGTGAGTGCTTTTATCACTGTACGCATTATAAAATAGTCATTCGCTATTTACTGTTTTCATAGAAACAAATCTCATGAGGGGCAATTTTTATTTTAACATTAACATTTTTATTTTAATATTAACAGCTTTTACTTTTTAAGCAGAACTGTAATTTTACAGGGGTTAGTCTCTGGACTCTCTAACACACAGGGATCCGTAAATGGAGGTGGCACATTAAGCACTACAAGCAAGTATTTAAATATAATGAGATTCTAAATTTTGAATGGGCATCCTGACACAAATTATCTCCTCCAAGGACAGCTCCATCCAGTCAATGAGAGAGGAGGACAGACGCAGACTACATCTATTAAAAGCCATTACCATCCAGCCAACTCGACTCCACTCGTATCGACTCCTGGCCCTTGTCACGATCCAGTGGAACCTCTGAGGACCTCCCGCATCAATAATGTACTTCTAGGTTTGGGTGAGTACAGTTCACATGTGTTCTCATGTTTCACATAGGCTGACATCATTCTGCAGGTTTTTATATACAGTTTACGGATGTAGAGATGTCTCATCCGTCCACATCCAATGTCTTTCCCTTCAGCTTTGAGTGGAACGTACCAGCTGTCATTAACATTTTAGGGGTTATATCATGTTTAAATGCACAGGAAAATGCAGTTTTAGGAACAAGCTTCAAAGTATTATACTGATATCACCAGCACAGAATGTTTATATACATCCTTCAGCTCAAATGTGAAAGGGGGCTGGAGTAAAGAAAGACCTCCTACAATATCTGTAACCTTTACTGTGGAGTTCTTCTTTCTGCTACATTATTAACAAACCTACACACATGATCTCACCCTAATAGGTTGCAAGATAATAAATATATATAGTACGTGCATGCAAGTGCTGGTGCTCACGTGCACGTATATGCACGCAGTGATGCCTTCATGCACAGTATGCTGGCTGCCACACTGGTTTCCTGACCTACATTTCAACACCAGGGTCTGTCTGCTTCTCTCTCCTTAGGGCTTCGTGTACGTGTTCGACCTCCCTTCTATTTTACTGCACCACACCATCATTAATCCAATTTTATAATTAACGTCACACATATCTGCTATAAATCTGACACAAAAACATAGATGGACCATAATGTGGAGTGCCCCACTTGGAGTTTTCCCCTGTGTACACTGTGTATAAGCACGTGTGTCTATGTCATCTTCCTACGTGTTTGTTTTATGATAGTATAACTTAAAGAGTCGGACATAAACCTCAGAGCTGCTTAATTAAAAAATGTGGGATGAATGATAGCCGAGCTGAAATAATGATGGCAATCGATCAGCGTCAACTGCAAAGTCACTTCATCTACATTAGCAATATGGTTTACGAATATCAGAATGTTACTGCGTGTTGTAAATCAATCTGGAATGATTTACTAAAATACAGCAGTGCAAAAACTGTTAATCAGTCAACTGACACCCCCCACCACCACCACGGCACCAAAAATAAATAAATAAAATTTTGCCAGTTATCAAGCATAAATGTGAAGTTTACTATTTTTCCATTTTGTTTGAGGTAAAAATAGTTTTGAACTCATTTAAAACACTTTCAAACATGTTCCATGTGATTAGCAGGGTGGGCACAGGCAAGATAGACTCAGTCAGTGTGTGGTTCCGCAAAATTTCTGCCAGTAAAACCTTATAAACTACTGCATATGCAGCCCGGGATTCTGATAGACAGATGTGAGGATTAGAAGGAGAAGCTCATTTTTGGGATCTCTTCTACAGTCAGCTGGCATGTCACAAAAATCAACAGAGGCGACAGATGCCATGCTCCTGCTCAAGGTGAGTGCCCTTTATCATTATACGCATTATAAATTAGTTGTTAGCTAGTTATTGGTATTATTGGGACAATCTCACAAAGGGTGTTTTTAATTTTAAAGAAGGCACTAAGATGAGCCACTGGAGGAGGCGCTTCTCATCTATTCACATATTAATTTGCAAATAATCTTTTCTACATTTACGTAAATAAGAATGTTGGAACAGTGTAAAATATGTAAAGAAGTCTCCTTTGTTTGCATGTAATTTGTGATGCACAGTTGCTGCGAGGCAGCATGTTGGCTTAGTGGTTAGCACTGTTGCCTCCCAGCAAGAAAGTCATGGGCTCGATTCCCACCTGTGGCCTTTCTGTGTGTAGTTTGCGTGTTCTCCCCGTGTGTGTGTGGGTTCTCTCCGGGTGCTCCGGCTTCCTCCCACATCCCAAAGACATGCAGGTTAGGTGTATTGGAAACTTTAAATTGAACAGCATCCTGTCCAGGGTGAACCCCGCCCTATGACCTCTGGGATAGGCTCCAGCGTCTCCTTGTAACCCTTAATAGGAGTAAATAGGTATAGAAAATGCATAGATTGTTGCTATAACTTGCAGGGCTCCTGGTGACCACTAAAATCGCAGTTGCTCATTTAAAACTGGTTTAAATAGATGGCTCATGGTGGGAATTTTTGTTAATTAGTTTCTTACAGAATTAGTGAATCAAAGTTAGTACATATTCCAGTCTTTGTGTTGCTCTGGGTGTGAGCCTGACCCTTGCATGCATGCAGGCACACGTGCAGATCTTGTTTGAGTCTAACACACGGGCACAGAGGCAGACTGAGTTAATTTAGGTTAAGTGCCTCCAGTAGCTCAAAGGCAGAAAGCAACAAGTCACCTGGGGCTCGTCTGCATCACAGCGTGGAGAAAGGAACGCGTTTGTGTGAGTTTATATCAATGGGAAGTCAATTAAAGTAATAACTACAGTGTGTGCATGTGGCTGTTTTTTTAACCGGCAAATATTGATTGAGATCATGTTCTACACTGGATGATCTTTTCTAACGCAACTCCAGATCTATCTATGTTTTGGTGGTGGAAGGAAACCTATAAAGACACGGTGTAATTAATAAAACATATATGACGTGCCATGACCCGTTACAACAACCAGACACCACACCGCTGGACCCGCTTTAACGTCAACTCTGAGGGCAGACGAGCAGACAATGTATTTTATTCATCAAACTGAAAAAAACAAACAAAAAAAAACAAATCAATCACAAATTCAACAACGTGACCAGCGGCCACAAGCTCAGGAAGTCTGTCAGACAGTCTGCCCCGAACCAGTGGGACATTCAGGAGGTTACAGCTGAAGTCCTGGTGGCTGACATTGATTAGTTTGATTTCCCAATAAATTTACACTGCATGACCGACTCTGCCGCCGTTCATCCTGTGCATCACACTGATTTCATTTGCATCTCCTGTTTGTGAGGAAGTAAACAAACCTGAACATGTTACCACAGCTTAGGAACAAGTACACTGTGTGCAAATCCCACGTTCTGGAGTCTGCTGACGTGTTCATGGTTTTCCCAACCACCTTTCAAAAAGTGGCCAGTTAAATATGAAAGGAGAACTCGTGGGTTCTTGCACCTTGGCCCCTATGAGCATTAGGAACCTTAAAGCGAGACTACAACATGCTTCCTCCACTGATACATAGCAAGACCCCAAATCCACTTTACCCCACCTCCTTTCATAGCCCGCTCCCTCCTCCTGCTGTCCCATATGAGCAGTAACGTTGGATCAAGGCGTTATTTGGGAGCGATCTCTCTTGGATGCAGCGGGTGCATCCATCTAATTGGCCCCATGGGGAGCCAGACGAGCCTCCTGATCAAATACATGCACAATTTACAGCCTTCATGATTACAAATTAAATTGCTGCTGGCACCTCATGTGGCTTTTTGGTGCAGATTAACATTCATATTCTCTCAAAAAGGAAACTGATCTGAAGCAAAATTAATTTATTTGGTAATTACTACAATACTATCAACATTGCTGATTTAGTCAAATGCACCAAAGCATTTATTTTATTTTGGTGCGCTTCGGTTGTTCTTAATGTTTGGAACACTAGAAAAAGGCCAAAGATAAAATAATAAAAGCGCCTTCATTCACTGACTTAAACCTTCTGTTTGTATGCATTACAGTGCCACCTTGTGGCAACAATAGGCAACGACTAGATATGTGGAAAAAGGTAATTCAATTTCCTTTCTAATGACAAGCAAATTAAAAACAAGAACCTGTCTGTGGATTTCTTATCTGCATTTTTTGCTCCATTTCTGTTTTGAATCCTAAAACATCTAGTGGAAGACGTCAAAACGAGATGTTGCCATGATGGGGACAACACATTAACACCAAGACTTAAAAGAGCCTCGATCTCCTTTAATAATCAGTCTCTACAGGGGACTTGAGATTTTCAGAAGCTTGTCTTTGCTTTCTGGAGCCTCCAGCTGATCTGAGGCTGAGGATGGTCCTCACTGGAGGTCTGTCTGGCTGCAGTCAAAAGGTGAACGCCCAAACCACTCAGCTTTGAAATGTGAAATGGTGGTTAGTAAAATATGAAGGATGTCATGGGTTCATTGCTCAAGAACCCTTAAAGGCTCTATGTGTCAGTCGAGTTGACCCCTGCAGATTTGGGTGCTGACATGCCTGGTCAGTATGGGGCCACAAACCTCAGATGATCAGACTGGAACAAGCATGAGGCAGAAAAAAAGCTTGAGATGTTCAAGAAATGAACTGTGACTGAGGCGAGTCCAGGTACAGAGAACTTCAGTACACTCTTCACCACCACACCGCAATTAGATTGTCTTACAATCAACAAAACCACTGTTGAACTGAGTGAAAAGAAAAACGTTGCCTCAGAGTTCAACTTGAAGCCATGTTTGTGTTTGAGTTGTTCATCGTGTGGATGTTTTTTTTTTGTTTGTTTTGTTTTTTTACAGTGCGGCGGACTGAAGCCTCTCAGCAACAGAACTGAGCAACAGAAACTCTACAGATAAACCACAGGTCATCTCGTTTATTCAGGCTGCAACACACCGTTCCTACCACCAGGAGGCACCCTACATCCACAGAGAACTGCAACATGTCAGGAATTCAATGATTGATGGATGAAAGCAAAAAAAGCCAACAGAAACAGAAAAAGGAAAAGAGAGATTAGTTCAACAACAAGAAGATAGACATGAAAAAGACAAAAAGAAAGAAAACCAATGGAAACCCAAATAAATGACAAGCAAACAAACAAATGACAGGAGAGAAAGAAGAACTAAAGACAAAGAATTAAAACAAAAAAGAAGCAACAAAAAATAGATATTCATAGCAATATATGAAAAAAGGAAGAATGAAAGATAAGAGCATTGAATCCCTGCATCACATGGTAAAATACTATAAATACATTCCGGTTACCATTTAAATACAGAAACGAAAGGAAAACAAAAAAGGGGGAAAAGACAAAGAAAGAAGAATACAGAGAATAAAGAAAAAAGAAAGTCCTTTTCAACATCAAATAGACGCACTCAAACTGTCTTGTTGCTGTGTCCACAGCAGATGGTCACCCCACTGAGTCTGGTCTGATGGAGGTTTCTTCCTATAATCAAAAACCACTGAGGGAGTTTTTCCTGATCAGCTATGTGCTTGTTCATGGGATGAGTAAGGTCTCCATGTTACACACTCCTCGAGGTGAATTACGTTATATTTGGTGCTGAATAAATAGAGTGAAATGAACTCTGTTCTGTCAACTTGTGTTTATCTGCTCGGACACATCTGCTTAACAGGAAGATGAAGGTCTCCGCAGGGTTCACCCACAGGCCTGCTCTTCTGTCCTGATGTGATAATCAAACCATTAAGTACAAATTGTTCACATATGGGACCATGAGGCTGTCTTACACCTGATGCCATCAGCTGCACACACAGTCCTCCCCGACTCACATCTCACTCGTTATTTCCTAAACAGAAAGCCATCTGAGTCCAGAACCACCGCAATAATCTGACCAGATTATCCATCACAATTTGTCAAGCAAACACAAAAGAGTCCCTGAAAATCCAAACACACATTAGCTTCAAACTCAGGAATGTAACAGATTGGAAGAGACCACATCTCCAGTTTGAGAGATGAATGTCCTTAATGACATAGTTCCTTTATATCTCTGAAGCTTCATAGGAACCACAGGACCTCATAATATGTTTCAGCAACACCCCAAAAAACAAATAAATGAAGCTACCACAAAACAGAACAAAGTCTCAACCAAGTTACATATTTTCATATACTTTATTCCAACCAACCACAACCACCAATAGTTTTGGTCGCCACAATAACTATCAGCCAGCTGGTGGCTAAAGGAGTCAACATGTTACGTAAAGGAAAGTTCCATGTTTCATTTTCACATTCATGCACGTGTTATCAGGTGAAAGTGAGACATGATCACATTCTTGTTGAGGAACAACTCACCAAAAAAACAAACAAACAAACAAACAAACAATTTAGCAGTCACTGGGATTTGAATTATTAGGGGATATTTACTCACCCATGAAAAAAAAAATCACTTATCAATTAGATTTATTTATACAGCACCAAATCACAAGTCGCCCAAGGTGCTAATAACTACGAGCAGGGTTTGAACCTTACCCACCCCATGACCAAACACACTCCCTCAACCTGCGTTCAGATTCTAGCACTCAGAGTCCTGTACGAGTGCTCGTACGTTTAAGACACCCACACTTTAAGGACACTAACCATGTAACATTTTAGGGGTTGAAGTTGACTGAATGCCAAAACTGTTGAAGCTGATGGTGCGTTTAGTGGGAAAGTGATAGTGTAATCACACCAAGAAGGTTGCATTTTTTCTTCACTTGCATAAAATTAAATTTTTTAGGGTGTTTTTTTTTAATCCTCCTCTTTCCTCAAGTCAGTGGATGGATGGACAACACCTGCAACACCACACAACACCGTGTGGGTTTGTGGCATCACCAATTATACAGTGTCATGGCTGAGCAGGACAGAGAAGGATTTTGTTCCAAAAAAAAAAAAAAAAAACCTGATCAAATCTCATTTTGAGTCCACCATGTGCCATGCACATTCTCCAGCGACAGATGCTTATAACTCCTTCAGAGCAGGTGTAGGTGCCTTGATGGCTTCCCTCACTAGTCACCATCTTCCATTGTCACTCATTTTTGGAAAACTGTCTATCGATTTACCACATGGGATCATACTAAGAGTATTTCCTAATGATCAGTGGCGGCGCCAAGAGGGGGCTTGAGCCCACCCAATAATGAGCCAAGTTCCCCTCAGCCCCCCCCAATAATTCTGCCAATAATGTGAATAGCAATTGACATATTTGTGGATCTCAACTGCAGTTTTGCGCTGAGAATGTCTCAATATTGCATAACTGAGCAAAGTGATGAATGTGTGTGTTCGGTGATCCACCGATGCTGAATCACGCTTCACAAACAGATTTTTCAGTTTTGCAAATAAACATTTATTTGTAAAAACCCACACACAAGTTACAAATCAGAAATTTGTGTTTGTGGATCACAAAGCATGTGTACAAATCAAAGGATATTTGTAAATCACCCTCTGTGCATTTGCAAGTATTAATGAGACAAATTTAATTGCATACTCCAAAAATTTAGGTTTCCTAAATATTTATTACGGCCACTCTTAAAACTTCACTTATCTTTATTTATACCTATGTGCAAGTTTACTGAACTTGCAGTCAATCTGAGTGATGTGTGTGTGCATTGATACCACATTTTAGAGGAGCACAAGCGACTAAAACATATACCTTGGTATTTATAAAGCATCCATCCATCCATCCATTTTCTTCCGCTTTATCCGGAGTCGGGTCACGGGGGCAGCAGCTCAAGCAAAGCCGCCCAGACCTCCCGATCCACACACACCTCCCCCAGCTCCTCCGGGGGAACCCCAAGGCGTTCCCAAGCCAGCCGAGAGATGTAATCCTTCCAGCGTGTCCTGGGTCTTTCCCGGGGCCTCCTCCCAATGGGACGTGCCCGGAATACCTCTCCAGCGAGGCGTCCAGGGGGCATCCGGAAAAGATGCCCGAGCCACTTCAACTGACTCCTTTCGACGTGGAGAAGCAGCGGCTCGACTCCGAGCTCCTCCCGAGTGACCGAGCTCCTCACCCTAAGGGAGCGCCCAGCCACCCTGCGGAGGAAACTCATCTCGGCCGCTTGTACCCGCGATCTCGTTCTTTCAGTCATGAGCCAAATCTCATGACCATAGGTGAGGATCGGAACGTAGATCGATCGGTAAATCGAGAGCTTTGCCCCCCTACTTAGCTCTCTCTTCACCACGACGGTCCGATACAGCGACTGCATCACTGCAGACGCTGCACCGATCTGTCTATCGATCTCACGCTCCATCCGTCCCTCACTCGTGAATAAGACCCAGAGATACTTAAACTCCTCCACTTGAGACAAGGACACTCCACCGACCTGAAGAGGGCAAAGCACCTTTTTCCGGTCGAGAACCATGGCCTCGGATTTGGAGGTGCTGATCTTCATCCCGGACGCCTCACACTCGGCTGCAAACTGCCCTAGTGCACGCTGAAGGTCCTGATTTGACAAAGCCAACAGAACCACATCGTCCGCAAACAGCAGAGATGAGATTCTGTGGTTCCCAAACCAGACTCCCTCTACACCCTGGCTGCGCCTAGAAATTCTGTCCATAAAAATAATGAACAGAACCGGTGACAAAGGGCAGCCCTGGCGGAGGCCAACGTGCACTGGAAACAGGTTTGACTTACTACCGGCAATGCGAACCAAGCTCCTGCTGTGGTCGTACAGGGACCGGATAGCCCTTAGCAAAGGACCCCGGACCCCGTACTCCCAGAGCACTCCCCACAGGGTGCCCTGAGGGACACGGTCGAACGCCTACTCCAGATCCACAAAACACATGTGGACTGGTTGGGCGAACTCCCATGAACCCTTGAGCACCCGATGGAGCGTGTAGAGCTGGTCCAGTGTGCTGCGACCAGGACGAAAACCACACTGCTCCTCCTGAATCTGAGGTTCGACCATCGGTCGAATTCTCCTCTCCAGTACTCTGGAATAGACCTTACAGGGGAGGCTGAGAAGTGTGATCCCCCTGTAGTTGGAACACACCCTCCGGTCCCCCTTCTTAAACAGAGGGACCACCACCCCGGTCTGCCAATCCAGAGGCACTGTCCCTGATCGCCACGCAATGTTGCAGAGGCGTGTCAGCCAAGACAGTCCCACAACATCCAGAGACTTAAGGTACTCAGGACAGATTTCATCCACCCCAGGAGCCTTGCCACCAAGGAGCTTTCCAACCACCTTGGTGACTTCTGCCTGGGTAATGGATGAGTCCGCCTCTGGGTCCCCAGTCTCTGCCTTCTCTTCGGAAGACGTGACGATGGGATTGAGGAGATCCTCGAGTACTCTTTCCACCGCCCAACAACATCCCCAGTCAGAGCTTCCACCTCCTGAGGCGTCGGACGGTTTGCCAGAATCTCTTTGAGGCCAACCGATAGTCCTCCTTCATAGCCTCCCCGAACTCCTCCCAGACCCGAGTTTTTGCCTTGCCTTGGTTTTTGCCTTGGTATTTATAAAGCAATTTACTATATATTGTTCATTTCAATGACATTTTGTGGAGCACCTCCAACTTTAACACCCCCCCCAGCCCCCCCAACAAAAATCCTGGCGCCGCCACTGCTAATGATTGAAGTGCGTCAATAACTGTTATGCTACATTTTATTTCAAAATTTCTAATTCTCTCTATATGAATGCATTTTGTGCTGTTGTTCAGTAACTTTATACATTTAATTAAAAATTCCAACTACACAAAACTGGATCATTTCCTTTGCATTTTTTTTTCAAGAACATTTTAAATTCCATCTTTAAAAAACTAAAATAAAATTCTGTCATTCCCTAAGTTGATTTCGAGTGCTTGGAGGAGCAGCATCAGTCAGTGTGTCATCAGCACCAAGTCAGATTTTACCACTGAACAAAGTCCTGGAAAACAATGAAAATACAGACAAATGTAACAACCCCCCCCCCCCCCCCCCCCCCCCCCCACACACACACACACATATATATATATATATATAAAAAAACATTCTCCACCTCCAACTTGATTACTGCTCAGTAAGTGTCAGGAGAGACTTCATTAGGTCTCTGTGACACATGGAGGAGCAGCTGTTAACAAAGTGTGCGTATGCCGTGAGCCATTAGGCCTTTAATGAGCAGCGAGGTGTCTGTCTCTTATCTACTCAGCCAGTAGACGGACGGGAACAAGTTGTGGTCTGGACTGCAGTGATTTTTCTCTCAGATAAAAAGGGGCAGATGTGCACTCGTTTACAGACACAAAATGAGTTGGAAAAACTGTAATCAGTGATGGAAATTAAGAAAATGCAGCCGGCTGAGTTCCGTTGAATGACAGCGGAGCCTTAACCTACTTTACAGCTGAATGACTCCAGCTAACCTCTGACCTCCCAATTCCCGAATGCGACTGAGTGTGCGTGAAATCTTTCTTCTCAATCTCACTAAGCTCTGTTTTGTGCTCTTTACCCCACTGTCCTCCACCCTGCTGTCGGTGCAGTTTTGTGGACAGTCAGGACTAAAGATGTGCTCGTCTTTACTCTCTACGTTTGAGTGTCTGACTGTAATTACGAGTACACAAAGTACAGCTAACAAACCCCATCATCTTGTTCATGAAGGCTAAAGACTCAGTGGGGTTAACTAGCCACTGTGTCACCCCAACGACTCAGTTATAGTTACTAGTCTGGTTTAAGACAAGATGATAAAAGGTGATCTAGCAAATGGAGGTGTAACGATATACTCCAGAACAATATTGTATAATGGTCCCTATTCCAGCTTTTATTGTGTCCAACACGATAAACGTCAATAGCATCAGCAAATTGAAAACGGGAAGAATCCCCATGCCTTTTTGGAAAAGAAATGAAAAAGTTAGAGTTTTTATTCATTTAAACTGTGCTAAAACACAGGTTTTACTTTTGCCACCTGCTCCAGAAAATGTCTCCTTTGTAAGAAAAACAGCTTCCAGTTTGAGCACAACTTTTTTCTACACAAGAAATTAAGTTGCTTTAGCAAATATAATTGGGCTACTTATTCCATTTGAAAGTAGCATTAATCATAAAATCTTGATCGGTAACTGTGACAGAAGCAAGTGATGAGTTTCATGTTGTGAACCAGATAACATGCAAAACATAACTTTTTTTTGATAAGGAGACCAAGAGAAATGATTCTGTTCTCATATTAAGGATGATTTCACATCATTTGATTAATCTGTGACAATCTAGACTAATGTGAATCTGGATCAATGGAAATGGTCATGACCACTGGTTTGTGTCACCTTGTGAGTTTGGATCTGATGTGACCGAAGGACACAAACTCAACAGGGACGCACAGAAACTGAAACATAAACCCTCCTGATTTGCAACGGCACAATTATATTACCCTAACTGATTTTCAGCCGCGTGTCCCCAACATAAAAGCCGCCAATCCATTTTATTCTGTCTCATCTAGTTACTGCAAGCCTGGACTCCCTCAGGTGATATTCCCTTGGGAACTGTTGCTGCTGATTGGCCAATAACTGAACCTGCTTCTTTTCAAAAGGATTATGGGGAATCTGGTGGAACACCTGCTCCACCTCCAAACTGACAATAAAAACCAATGTTAGAGAATTAGGAAAAAAAGGAAGGATAACTGATAAAAATGGCATGCAGAGAGAAGAGGTGCTGCCACTTGTGAAATTTTCACTCCACACATTTTGTACTCATAAAGGACCAAAATGTTTCCACTTTCAAGTAGCTGCAGACAAGAGAGGCACTTAATGCCATCATCAGCTCCGTCCACTGTCAAAGAAAAGTCCTATGTACCACTCCCTCATAGTATCTTTGTGATGTCATAAAAAAAGAACCTTACTGGAGATAAAACTCAAACCTAGTCTCACTGAAATCTTTTCTTTTAATTTTAATATCATCCCTCTCAAGCGTCCTTGTGCTGAGCCTTAACCCTCTGGGGCCGACGCTGTCGTACACGATGGCTAAGGCCAAGCTTTACTAAATTATAAATAACTTTTGAATGATATGAGATAGAAACTCTGCTGACTTTCGAGCCAGCCATAGGCCATCTTTGTACTCCTCATAGAAGCTGTGTGATGACATACGCAATGTGAGTGTCTAATCAGAATTGGTTCACCATCACATGGTTTTCCAAAAATCCAATCGTAGGGCAGATTTACCTCACGTGAAAAGCCAAAGATCGTTTTCAGGAGTGATATGTTACTATTTGGCCCGTTTGAATAACCCCCTGGGTGCTCCAATGAGTACATACTATTAGTACATACTCAGTGCGCCCTGCGCCATTACACACAGCAATCAGTGAAAGCATGAGCAGAGAGCCTCTGATGACAATCTCACATGCTCAAACAAAGAGTGTGTAACTATCAGGATTGCTCCACTAGTTTGCATGTGAATGTTACTGGATAACTCTGTTGCTTTCTCTGCGTAAAGCACTGTTTACCATATCAATGGACAACAAAATGCATAGACCATTTTGTATATATTGTTCAAAATGAGCATTTGTGTTCATTGTTTGAACCTTTTTGTTGTACACTCTTTCACACAAGACCTCAAATTACCTTTATAAAGTGTCAAAACAGTTGTTTATTATAGTTTGCTGTGTGTTTTGAATAAATGTGTGTGGAAAATTATTTTTCGCTTTATTTTTTCCTTGCCTATTTTTGATTGTAAGCCTTTATTACACTTATAAAACACAACAAAAACATATATTCTGAAAGCACAGGTTGTCCTGAAAAAAAGAGACATAAAACTTGATTGTGGGATGCAGGGAGCGCTGTTAACAGCAATAATAAAACATTTATGCCAGGAGAGTGAACTGTCCAAAAAATTCCCTCGGACCCCAGAGGGTTAATGTGACAGCTTCAAAATTTAATGGACCCTATTCCAGACATGAAGGAAGTCAGAAACAAATACACACAATGGACCAATTAGTCAAACTCCCAATTGTGCGTGTTTGTGTCGGCTGCTCAGTGGGGTATGAACACTGACTGGAAGTTTCATTCAACCTACGGAGGCTAAACAATACTGTACGCATGGTCGCGGCATCTTGAGCTGTCACAGGGTATTAGCCAAAGAGGGCGTGAGGACAGGCCCCAGTCATCTGTCAGAGAACTGTTCAGCTAAACGCACGCTATAGTTCATCGGTATTTAGCAACAGCGCCACGAGGGAGTGTAATATAAACCCCAGCGAGCATTACTGCAACTGAACAAGCAGTAGAGCAGTAGAGAAAGTGAAGAAGTTAGATATGTTTATGTTTCTTTTACCCTTCAGAAACCTCTTATTTCCAAGATGGCCGAGGTGAAACTGGGTCACTTGTCTAACCTCAGCGGTGTTAACGCATGTTAACATACTGTCAAATCTGGTACACTTCCCTGCAGGCCTGATCCATCACCTTCAGCTGTGAGCTATTGTGTCTTGCTCCAAGGGGTGGGCACCCAGGAGGAGAGTGCACCCTCAGGATGCCCAACTGTCACAAAGGAGGATGTAGGCTGTGCATGCACAATGACCTTTCACAAAAAAACAACACTGGGCACTCAGGCTGGGTGATATGGCAAATGATATTCATACTAATCAATACTGATCTTTATCATCATGTATGATTTAATAATGCTGCCAGTTTGAAGAGTATCATTAAACTTTAGGTTTATTAAATTGAGATTATCAATAAAAACAGGACAGAATGCAACCCCTTAACTGTGCACACGTGCTTTATCTGCCTTAACAAAACAAGTTTGTTTGCACTGTAACTTATTAAAATAATGTTGATAAAACTAAAAGATGGTATGCTTCCAGTTGGTGGGAAATATAATTCCCATCTTGGTCGCACTGATCAATGACGTGTTTTGCAGACCACCCTAACCTCCGCATTGCAGTTTTTTTAAGAAATCCAAACAAATTCCGTATATTTAATATGAGTTGGCTCTCAGAAAAAAATGTTCCAAGTTCAAGTGCTTTATGTCTTGGGATTTTATTTTGATGGGAAGTCTGTGTCTTCCCCAAAGTCGGTTGCTTGACAGGAAATTCGGAAGCAAAGGTTTTCCTAAACTGAGGGAGCAAAATTCAGCCTTCGTGTCTATTTTGTTAAGCTGCTTTACATGCAAGTGCACCAATTTTGGAGAAGAAAAAAGTCGTATCTCCTCCCGAGCCCTTTAATCAGTTCTTCCCCACAAAATAATGGCATCTGTTCAATGAGAGGCACAAACCTTGTACCAGTTTTCATTAATGTCATCTGCACAGTCATGTGTTATGTTGTCATTTATCCAAATTTTACATTTCCCAGCCAAGCTCTCTCCATTTCAGATATGCCCCAAAAAGTATTGGTGTGTTGGTCAGTTTCTGAGTAACTCTGCTACGATCCTCCAAAAAGACAGACAAAAACAACCTCCTTTGTCAGGATAGCAATGTTCTTTATGACAGGTTATTTTTAATTTGTGGTCCTACCATAAAAAGCTTTTCTTACTGGGGTCAACCAGTTCCTCTTTGATGACCCCCGTCATCACATATGAGGCCAAAGGTCTTAGAGGTCGCCACGCCACAATCTGCATTGATGGAACACTAAATTCCCAGGAGGCAAAAAAAAAAAAAAAACCCCAAAATGAGAAAAGATTCACCACATATACTCCAACTCTGGTACCGGGACATTCCACCCATAATTACTTTCTGCAAACAGTTCAACTGGCTTTCAGTCGAACCCAGAGTCCGCTGCCAAGCCAAGAGAAATTCCACATGTATTACTGCAGCAAAACAGCAAGGTGGTGGTGTGATAAGTCCACTAAGTCTTACTAAGAGGCCCACAGAGAAATCTAACAGTGGCAGATTAATACCTGATGGTGCAGCACATGAAACAGCACCAATAATCACCGCGTATTCCAGTTCATCTGCCTAAAGGCTCCTAATGAATGACAGCACAGCTACTGTTAATGTCTCCTCTAAGTAACGCCTGAGGACATTTATCGCAAATATCTACAGCAGACTAACTTTTGGGTGGTAAAACATCACTAAACTCATAGTTGAGCAATACCAACTAAGTTTGTACCTTGGTCATCCTGGTAGGTGTACGTTTTCCCTGGTGAGCTTTTGGCAATTGGTCTAAGCAAAGGTTTGGGTGTCCAAAGAGACTCCTGCTTTTGATGGACCTTGGACACTGAGAGCAGACGTCTGCGGAGACAGCCATCTGGTCTGTCAGGCCTGGGACTGGACAAGGCCTGGGGCTGGAAGCTGTTCCCCATCTTGGTGGCGGGCTGCAAGGAGCACAGGGTTTGCTTCTCACCCAAGGAGTCTTCATAGCAGGCTCTGTGCCAGCAGGTGATGGGCGGCTGAGAGGAGAGGCAGTGCACGTATGTGATCATCCTCATCTAAGAGCTAAGCCCCCTATGCACCCTCCCCGCTGTATCCAGGAACCAAGCCCCGAACTCCTCCTCCTCCTCCTCTTCTGTGTATCTTTCCTTGTAAAACCTCCACTTGAGTTGTGGCGACTGAGGAGTGACTGAACAGTGCGTGCAGGAAACTTCCCCGTTGCTCCCAAATCCTCAAAAGGGCTATCCCTTGCTCCTCCTTCCAACCCCCTCTCTTTCAGGAGATAGAATGAGCATTGGCAGGTTTTTGCTAACCCACAGAGGACCAAATCCCCCCTCTGTTTCCTCCTTTCTCATCCTCCTACTGGTTTTGTTCTCCCCACCCCCCCTCTCAGAGGATCCTATTGATTTGCATTGATCAGGTTGACAAAGGAAGGCTAGTGTGTTGGATTACAACTCCACAACTAATATCCAAAAAACAAAACAAAAAAAAAGAAAGCACTGAGGCTCGAGGCTAATTAAAAAAACTTCTGCCCATGAGGAATTTCAAGAACATTTCAAAAATGCAAAAATGGCTTTAAAAACAAAAGGCAATGCCCACTTGAAAATACCTGTGGTTAGAACTCGTTTCCCCCCATTGAGTACCCCACTGAACCGACAAAAAGAACCCACAGCAAATTATGCAAAAAGATCCATTCCAGGAGTGCATGTCCCACGAACACATCAACTGGTCTATCAAAAAGAAGATCACTAAAGTTTAAATCAACATGTTAAAAAGTTCCAACAAGTTTTCCGAAAGTCAGAGCATCCGCCTTCACCTTTCTTCGTATCAGAGAGTTCAGACGTTGTCCTCTAGTGTCCACATGGCCTCTCCTCTCAGATCCTCCTCCCTGCCCTCCTCTACTTTGCTGTTCTAATCTGTAAACCCGGATAATCCAGCCGCCAGCCCTCGTCTCTGATTGTGACAGGCGCACACGCGCGGAATCGGCACAGATGGACTCCAGCTTGTAGCACCTTCAGCGCTCTAATAAGTGCCACTTCAAGAGGACTTTGAGTGTTGTGCGTCACCTTGTAGGATGACGCAAGTTCATGTTTATAGCAAAGACAGCGGCATGCAGGTCAAATAAAAAGGCAACAAACAAAACACGAAATAAAGCCGCTTTCTGCCAACCAAGGAGTCGTCTCCAAAGCAGCTATGTTTCCATCTGTGGCTGGTGAAGAATGGTTACTGTGTAGGCTTCATGGCTTTAGGGCTGGGCACCACTTCAAATTAAAATTCCTTGAAAAATATACAAGATATTTGGTGGATTACATATCATAATTTGTCAAACACTGATGGATTAACCTTTTCTCATGGGCTGTTTGTCAGCGTGACCGTCTTTAGCAACACAAAACATTAGGCATTTTCCACATGATCCTTAGACTGGTTCTGTACTTTACTTGCTGCCAGGGGGTAAAACAACCTATAAGGTGGCCTTGGATTCAGTATACCATACGATATTTTTATCTAATCAACTCCACAAGTAAGTGTGAAATGTCTGAAGCAAGATGATTGGAAAATAACCTATAAATAATTGAATAAATAATCTAAAGATGAATAAAATATTTGTAAAAAATAATCATTACACCAGTTAGATAAGAAAAGCAAACTGGCTACACTGGGTACAAGCTCACAAAAAAATGTACAGCAAAAATTATGTGTCTCAAAATCTGCTTTGGGGTAAACATCATAAAACCATGGATCCATCCGTCTGGATCCATCTTGTAGCAACAACTCAGGTTATTGCTGGCGGTGTCATGGTCTGGCAACTGTGCAATGAATGCAGTCAGTGAATGTACGGCCTCAGAGTACATCACTGAATGGATATGAATGTTCTGATTTTGTCTAATCCAAGTACACAACTAATTAAAACAATGAATAACATAAGCAAATACAAGGTACAAGAAATTTGTCACGGACAATTGATATGAAACAAATTGCAACTAACAGCACCAACAAGTAAAACTGAGATAAACAAAATTCAGAAACAAGTAAATTCAAACTATTAAAAATAAAGAGTAAAATCAAGAATGAGACTGTTTTATTTCAATGGGCAAAGTGTTTCATAAAAAACAGTGCATGATAAGAAAAGGCTCTGTGACTTGCTGACTACTTCTTAACCCTCAGAACACACAACAATCCCTGACCCCGGACAGCACGAGTGGTACATATGGTGGAAGTACATCAAACAAATTTGAGGGTGCTAGTCCATGACGACTTTTATACTTTAGTAACAGTCAGACCTCGTAGGAAGAGGAAGCCAGTGAAGGGAGACCAGGGCCAGAGTAATGTGGTCAAACTTTCTTCTCCTATTTAGGACTCTAGCTGCAGCGTTCTCAACCATTTGAAGACCCCTGATGTTCATATGAGGCAAGCCAGAAAACAAACCATTACAATAATCAAAGGCAGGAATCTATGTTTCTGCATCAGTCAACGACAGAATAGGTCAAATCTGTGCAATATTACACAGATGAAAGAAAGCAGATGAAATCCCCAAATGATGATTAACATCATGCCAGCCAAAGTCGGGAAATTTGGAAAAGAACAGCGGTAACCATAGATGTGTATGGGCCTGCATGGAGTGTGAGGAGCACCTGCATGCTGTTTGTCTTCCGTCTAGGGAAGTTAATCCACTCCTCCACAGGGAGTCAGCCGCTGTCTTTTCAAACTTCTATCCACAGAAAAACTTTACCAGCATTCTCCTATGAGTCATCGTGGCTTAGCTTTGTCTGTGGAGAAACAGCAGTCTAAACTGTGAGACACAGTGCCAGTCAACTGCAATAAAAACGGGTTAAAATGTGTCCAGAATTAATTTGTGTCTGCTGTATCACCCGACTGTTCAATATAAAAGTTTATTTTCCTGAGGGTTAAAACATAAAATGGGCTCACTACATTTTGCTCCAACTGTATAAACATAAGTCAAAAAGTACTATTAGATATTCAGCACATCCACAGTGGATGTGGAGATCAGGTCATTTCTGGCAACAAACACCTGAAACTGAAGTAGCCTCTGTGCACCACATCGTGAAAGACAGGCACTAATCTCTTAGAGAAGAAAATAACTTTCTGTAATTAAATAAGCCTTGCAATACTACGCATTTTGACTTACAGCCAGAAAAAACCTTCAGCTCTGAGTGCACAGAGGTTTTCTCTTCTCGGCGCTGCTGGATCAGCGAATCTGTCTTTCCCCTTCAACTCTGACCAAAACCACAGGATCTGAAGCTGCTATAATGCTCACACATCCCAGTGAACTGTAATCAGAGTGATTTAAAACAAAGTTCCACTCAGCCAAAGGCATGTTCTTCCAGATTAGATACCATATGAGCTGCTCTTGATTGACCTCAAAGAGGTCAGATGGATTCGCTGCAATAAGTTGGCTTAGATTCACAAATACGTCCTGCAGTGTTACGACACTCTACTGCAGGAAACCTTGTATTTGAGTGAGATCTTAGAAATCACTCCTACTAAATTCCTGCACGGCCTCATCAATGACTAAGTGTTCTCACCCGAGCCCCTTCCACCCCCAAAGTCCAATTCTTTTGACAACTGTGAGTGATTTGGACTGGGCTAGCATGTGTCTTGCTTGACTTGCAAAGGTGAACTTTATTTTATTTATTTGACAGGGACATTGCACAACAAATGTGTTGCACAGACCAGATTTAGCTACAAGCTAATTTTCATCTGTTGAACTCGGGCAGAAGCAAGAAACAACAGGTCACAATGTACAAAATACTACAAAATACCCCCCACAGGCACCAACAAGAAACACCAGCAACAAATTACTCACAATTAATATACAGTTTTCCAAGCCACTGTCAATAATCAAATGTTCACAAGTCTGACCATCTTTCAACCATTATTTTTGTGTAAAATTATGAACAATTTTATACACTAAACTGACATTGGAGAAGAGAATAAAATTTTCAAATGTTAATAATTTATATTTTTTCACAATATTACAATAGTGGTATGGAAAAAGGTTGTTATCTAAAATTTTAACAGCCTGTTTCTAGAGACTTTTTCGTGGCTGTAATGCTGTGTTGGTCGACAAAGACCAGGTTGTGATGCAATTAGTAAAATGGGAAAATATCTGCATGCATATAAAGCTTGGCTGCATCTGTGCTCATCTGATTGCAAATATATCTAAACTGATGTAAAATTAATTTTACAGTTTTGCTTAGCTTAGAAATGTGCTTTTTAAAGGACAGTGTCCTGACTGGGATTTGGCCCAGCTGGACTCTACACACGTCATGTCACTGACGCAACTGCTCAATTTACCAAATACAACTAATATTACCATTACCACTTGGATAAGACAGTTTTCAGTTCATTCACCACCATTTGGGTTAAGAGCAGGTCTGGTTTCTCAGCTTATTTATGAACAGTCAGCAAGCAAAGCCATAAAATGTTTCTCATCATTTGCTACTTTGATAAAAAAAAAATATATATTGTCAACCTGCAATATGATTAATTAAATCGCTTATTTCATCATTTATTCAGACAGAACAACTTTTATATGAAGCGACTTTTTTGTTGTTGCATCCACATGTGCAATTTCAGTCATTTTTCAGACTGTAGTAAATATTCCACAACCTTTTACCTTCTACAAAACAATCCATAAAAATGAGCCCAGTTTACATTACATCACGCAAACACATGCCTCTGTGGAAAAGGAGTTTTCTGCCACCTCAAGCATGGAGGCGCGTAAAGACACATTTGAAAAACACACAGTACATCTTTGGATCACCTGTTTTGTCACATGCATAAAGTGCACTGCATGCAGATAAAAAATAAAACTCAAAGCCGTTTGGATGGGACATGCTTGTTTTGTGCCTATATGAGGTGTTCAGACCAACTGCTCTGGTCTGGGCACAAGGAGCGCACATCAGTGTGGAGGGTGCATACAAAGAAAGGGGGGTTAGTGTTTAGGCATTTGGTCAAAACAGATGAGAATCCACTTAGCTGGATGTGGAATAACATGAACTGAAAATATGTCACATCTGCCTCAGAATTGGTAACTTCATGTTGAGTCGGCTTGTTTTTAAACCATAAACTGGCAACTGGGAGCGCGTTGGCTCCTAGTCAGTAATGTACAGCGGTGGAATGAGCTTATCTTGTCTTTTCAGTCTGGCAGCACTTCCTGATGTTAAGCTGATTAACAGATTATTCAAAAAAAAAAAACTCTTTATCAACAGATTCAAGTACACTCAGTTTGCTCCCACATATCAAGATTTGAAGATTTTATTTATTCATTTTTATGCTTAACTTAAGATTATCAGATTTTATTTTAAACATTATGTTCCGAAAACAGACTGGTAGACATTGTTTTGAACTGATGCGTTATCACTTAGATTGGTTTTATTTGTCAGCAGAATTACTTAAAAATAGAAATCTCAAGAAATGATCAATTCAAGAAAAATACCATGTTACATTTTGGCGTTCAGCTGTATCTGGATTTTGTACAATTTTGTCACATTCTTTTCATATAACGATGTGGTGTTTTCAATAGTGTGACCATTTTACAAGGTTCTCTTCTTTCTCAGGTCTTTCATACCAATCCCATGACAGACAGTAAAAGAGATGAAAACGTGTGCAGACCTGCACTGAAACCCGTGTTTAGAGACGGGGGTTTTGAGTAATACAGCACAATAATGTTAAAAACACTGCACTGTTAATCCTTGGCGGTGGTATGCAGTTTAAGTACCCATGCAGCTTTAAACTGACTTTAAGTAGCTCTAAATTAATGCTAAACTCATTTCTTAAATTTGAAACTCTTAGGCTCTGGGACAGCGATTAAATCTTTTTGCCATCGGCAGGACAATTTACTGAGAAAACCATTGATTAAAGGAAACAGTTTGTCACATTCAACACGAGTCACGGAAACGACCTTCCTACTGAAGGACGGCTCTCCGTTTCCGTATCAGCACACAGAGTTCAAGACAAAAACTTGGCAAACTTGTTCAGAGCTGGATCTCGTACACAAGTCCCACATCTGTTTCTTCCCAAATTCCACATCTGACCAGAGTCAGATTGTGTGGAAACTGCGTAAGTGACAACATAATTTACTGTGTCCAGCTGATGAACTGGGATTTTGCCACAAATTATTACAGTGTTGAGTTTATGTGACCTCATTTCTGAAAAACCACAAATCTGGAGGCCAGAGGCAGAGAAAAGAGTGATTCACAGAGGCTGATTCCTCATGCTGGAGATAAGCAGTCTTTGTATCTCTCACCATCGGACCGCTGAGTACCGCGTTGTACCAACACCACATGCATCATACAAGGAGTAACTTCAGACACTTTTTATTAATTTTCATGCAATTTATTTCACAATCTCTCCTGGCAGTGTTTTTTTTGCATCCTCACTGTCGCACTCGGAGCTAGTGTTGTTCCCAATCACACAGTTTATGTGAAAATAAAAGACAAAATCAACACATAGATAGCAACCAAAGCTAAATGCACTATTTAATTTTGTCCAATTAAATCAATAAATAAAACCATCTACGTGCATTTTGACCTCAGGACGGTGAGGCACTCTGAAAATAGCAATAATAATAATAATAAAAAACTGCAACAGCCCACCTATGCACACAGAACCACGGATCACCTCCAACACCTACGGTGTACCCACATCCAGCGTATGTACACTCAAAATGATGCCATATTAAGACGGGCACTCATTAGAATGCTGACCCATGCAAAAATAAATAATTAATTAATTAATTTTAGTAGTTACAGTGCCATCCTCTGGCAAGTGCACTGAATTACATGTGCTTTGAACAGATCTAAGGACTGGTGTCTCATGATGATTAATTAGGATTTCTCACTGTCGTTTTATTACAGGTGAAACAAACTCCATCATGCAGCAGCATTTTTGAATGACACCCCCCCCAAAAAAAAAAGTTCCCAAATGTTTAAACCTGATTTTTTAAAAATCCAAACTGGGGTAAACAACTTCTGTCGGCTAAGCACAGTCAAACTACAGCTGCACGGAACAATGACACTGTGAAAGTCTGATGTGAAACTGGCACTGCTTTTAGGTTGAAGTACTTTTTTCATGAGAAGCAATATAAGATGATGACTTACCTTAAGAGATTATTCAGCTCTGCTACCTGCAGCTACAGTGACAGCTCTCGTTTGACTCTTGTCACACAAAGCATGCATTACAGACATTTCAGGCTTTAGCTAGGTGGCCCGCTGGGCCTATATAATGGGAGGGTAAACCTTTGATACTATACAGACACACAATACACTTTTTGCCCTCCCTAAACATTGCAGAATTATAACATAAAGCAGAACAGGAAATGGAAAAATGGACTGCACTCATATAGAGCTTTTCTATCGGAATCAGAAGCTTAAAAAGCTTTACAATGATGCCTCACATTCACTCACACACACCGATACCAGAGTGCTGCCATGCAAGGCACTCAACTGCATACCGGGAGCAACTTGGGGATTAACAACCTTGCCCAAAATTAGTGATTTATCAGTCTGACAGGGATTTGAACAGAGGATCCTCAGATCTCGAGCTCTAACATTTTAAACATCAGCAAAATTGATCAAGAACTGTCATAAAAACATAGTATAAGAAGGAAGAACCAAATTTTATGCATTCTCAAACTTTTTCCAAATGGAGTTTTCAACATTAAAATACAATTGTATGAATTTTCTCAACACTATACAGCATCTAAAATATGCTGTGCCTTTGCAAAAACTTTCTAAAAATCCATACTGCAGCTTTCAAACAAGGGGATTAAAACTTACTGCACATGAAGTGATGCAGAACTGCAGCCACCAAAACTGGTGTGTATCCTTTATGTCACTAACATTACAAAGATTGAACAGCATCACGCCTTGATAAAACAGGACGGATGTTTTGCCCGATTTCACTTTAACTAGCCAATCAACTATTTGCCAACAAATGGCCCCACTCCGCAGGACAGCAGCGCAACAACTGCTGCTTCACCAGCTGTTCCTGTGGACTCCAACACGAGCACGGACTCATAGTTTGCAAGAGTAAGTAGATTTAGTCATTTCTTATAATAAGCAGCATTTAGACGTACTACAGCATTTTGTTCCACTGTCAGGCATGAGTTTGATATCTGTCAACTACAGAAAGAGCAAAAAGGAACGACAGAACAAAGCCAACAAACCTGAACTAGTCAGAGAAAGAATGATTACAAAAATAAGGAATTTTACCTCCAATAATGAGAAACACAAAAGAAAGTCAGCAAAAAAAAAGCAAAGCACTGACAAAGAGATGACTTTCCATCCAGAAGAGAGAGATAAGGTTTATATTTTCTTTGTCTGAAAGTTTTGGAAAAAAAAAAAAACACTCTCATGGATGCTACATTAACATGCACACCTACCTTTCAGACAGAACATGACTCTTCCTTCTCTTCAACAACCATCCAACAGAATAAATACCAACCCCAGTGACAGCCTTCAAACTTTCATCCCCTTCTTTCTCATCTTTCCTTCCTTTGCTCCTCTTCCCTTTTTTAAAACTACATCTGGACAAAATATTCACAAACAGTTCCTGACACTCCTTTCCCTCGTTGACTCTCCCCATCACTCTGCTTCTCTATCTCATGTCCAATACATGCACATACACATGCATACAAATGGAAACTAGCCAGCTCGTGTTATTCTCTCACCCCCCCACCCCCAAATCTCTCCCTCTCTCACCGTCTCATTCTGTCTCTCCACCACTCCCCACATCTCTTTGTCCAATCAGTTTGAAGACAGCCAAAAGCCCAGCCTTGATCTTAAACAATCAAAGCTCTCTCTGTGTGTGTGTGTGTGTGCATACATACACACACTTTTTATAAAAAACAAAAAATTTAAATTACTCTATTGATTATTTTCTGATGAGCTTGTGCTGACCTATAAGTAAACAAATCCTACCTAGACCTTTCAACCTTGTAGTATTTGAGATAAAAAAGTATCTATTGTAAAAAACAATTAAATATAAATATATACAGAGCATAAGAAAAGTATTCACAGTGCTTCACTTTTTCCACATTTTGTTACGTTATTCCAAAAGGAATCAAATTCAGTTTTTCCTTCAAAATTCTCCACACAATACCCCATAATGACAATGTAAAAAAAAAAATCACATGTATGCAAGTATTCACAGCCTTTGCCATGAAGCTCCAAAGGTGCATCCTGTTTCCAATGTTCATCCTTGAGATGTGTACAAATCAAATGGCATCTACAGGATGAAATATAAAAAACAAAGACAATCATGCACAGTTCTTTGCTTTTCTTGAGGCACAAAGCGACAGAGACAATAAAATCTTGACAGATTATTTTCATCATCAATTAATTTATTGACTATTTTTCTGAATTCATCAATTAGTTGATTAATGAAATAACTAAAGTGTCAGAAAATGGAGAAAAAATTAAAGCAATGTTTCTCAAAGCCCAAGATTACATCCTCAAATGTCCTGTTTTGTCCACAGGCCAAAGATATCCAGTTTTCTGTGAAAGAGGATAAAAGAAACTATAAAAAAGTTCCCATTTAAAAACCTGAAATCAGTGACTCTGGACTGAAAACAGCTCATTACTAAAATAGACCACGATTAATTTAATGTGTGTGTGTGTGAACCCACATAGCGGTGATGGACGGTGACTGTGGAGAATGAGCTGTCAGCAGTTCAGCGTGAGGCCGATCATTGAACCCTGATCAAATATAATCACTATGATCCTCGGAAAGCAACAGTTTGTTTTGTGTGTGTGTGTGTGTGTGTGTGTGAGCAGTTACACACTCTGTGCTTTCCAAACCTCTGCATTGTTTTTTCTGAATAACAGTCAGTGTCACACACAATTACTGATTTACACACTGAGTCCATTTACCTAAATGTCATCAGGTCTGTCAGACTGACACGTTATCACGCAGTTATGCTACGTGCGCTCATCAGGCTCCTTATTGTCTGTGTGTGCACGTGTGTGCATCGCACTCCAGCACGCCTTACAAGCTGCAACACGTCTGCCTCAACCAGAGTGAATTTTGAGTGGCTGTGTTGATGCGAGTGTGTAAAATGAGAAAGCCACAAAATCACAACCCTGGAAATAATCAACAACTAAATAGCTCACAAATCCCTGACAGCGCCAGACCCGAGCAGACGATAAAATTCCAGCTCCGTCAAACCTCCACCTTAATTGGATATCGCTTCATTAAAAATGGCCTCTAACCGACATCATAAAAGACTAACACTGCATCCTTTCTGCTGTCGTGACTGTGCAAACAAAGCTCAAACACTACAAACCTCCAGAAAACATGAAAAGGAATTAAGTTCTGGTGCTGACCTGGATGCCGATTTGAATTTTGGACCATTTTTACTTCATCATGGTGAGAATGGGTGTTTTTGGAATTTTCAGTCATGCTGATATTGTTGAAAACTGTCAGTCAAATCTGACTCAATAATGTGAATCCCAATGCAAAAACCTAAAAATCATCAATCATCACATCAAAATAACCCAACAAGATTCAGTTTATAGAACAGTCACCATCAATAGAATTCTTTCTTTGACACATCATAGCTTCTGTGGCAAGATGAAGGAGAAGATCACCTCCAAACTGACTTATAGTTGTATAAAATCAATGCCTCCGCTACAGATAAGACAACGATTTTGACAGTGTCAAACTACTCAGCACAACACAGAATGCTCCTCCACCTCTGGAAAACTGTTTGTTTTTGTGTTTGTTTTTTTAGAGTTAATATGAAATAATAGAAAAGTAGCAGCTGATCTGCTCTGTGTCAGCATGATCCCGTCAGATCTCAGAAGCTAAGCAGTGCTGGACCTGGTTAGTACTTGGATGGGAGACCTCTTTGGAACACCAGCTGTGTATGTTTCTCCAGGTAACACTGGAGTTGCGTAAGGAAGGGCATCCGGCACAAAACCTGTGCCAAATATCAATGCGGATCTGGTTGTATCCACTGTGGCGACCCAGAATACAAAACGGGAGCAGCCAAATGGACAACCAACCAACCATGAAATAATAGAAAAGTCTGTTTAATATGGGTTAAAACTGGACAGCAGCAACTGGTTGGCTTGGTGGAGTTTTTCCAGCATGTGGTGTTGATCTGGGATCAGTTGATATGGAAAAGAGGTTATAGGTCAGACAGGGTTAAGCAAAAAAAAAAATGACTTACCTGAGAAGCATCGTGGAGTTGTCAGGACATAGGAGAGAAAGAAAAAAGGTATGTTAAAAAGACGTCCAGTTAAATAACAACAAATTGTCTCTTGTAAAATGTGTGTGTGTGTGTGTGTGTGTGTGTGTGTGTTGGGCTGCCAGCCACAGCAGCAGATTTCCACAACCGTCCTTAAATGCGGCCTTGCTGGTTTGTACATCACATCTCCCCCCCTGCAGCGAACGATCATCTGCTAATCTGGAATTACACACGGACGACATAATAACGTGTGTGTGTGCGTGTGCGTGTGTGTAAACTGGTCCGAGCCCTTGATAGTCTAAAATCACCAAAAGGACACCATTACACAAGTCTTTGGTCTCACATGAATCCTCTCAAATTTCACTAAGCATCTCATGCAGACTAACAAAAACACCACATTAATGTCACAAATAACATACAGTACGATTAATATTTAGGTCACTGGGCTGCTGCCCCAAATTAGGTGAGGATGAAAAAAAAAAACCAGACAAAATAGTGATCACTAATGTGGCAGAAATATCAGTTAACTGCGTGAAAAGCTTCACAGTTCCACTTTTATTAAAAAAAAAAAAAAAATGAATATGAAGAGCGGAGGTTTAGATTTGTGTTGTGTGTTTAAGCATCATGTCAGAAGAGAAAAATGTATAAGTACAACAAACACAAATGGAGCACATGCAAGTGCAGACACGCTTCAAATTCGACATTACTAAACACTAAATTCCCGTCTTCGAACTTGTTGACACGGTCCAGTCAAACAAGTCGACATCAACAATCTCTGAGTAAGACTTTAAACGTTCAGCTCATTGGTGACCCGCCGCAGTAAAGTGACCACAATTCAGAGCTTTCGGCTAGATGAGCCTTCTGACTAATTGATTCAGTCATATTACTGTGTAACGGAGATCAATAGGGCTGATTGAGGATAATTGATCAGAGTATTTAGTGAGAGGAAGGGATGTGTTTCAAATCCTCTGTGTGAGGGTCAGAAAATTCAAAAGATGAGTCAAAGGTTTCAATCCAATCACCTTATTTTGTTTCCAGTGCTGCACTGTCGCCCCCTACAGGCCTGTTACTTTATGATCTGAAACGTATTCCAGTGAGTTAGGAGAGAGAAATGGTGTTTTTACCTGCCACATAAATCCCAAAACAAGCTGAACCAGTGCAGTGATTCTGTCCCAGAGAGAGAGAGAGAGAGAGAGAGAGAGAGAGAGAGAGAGAGAGAGAGAGAATGTGCAGTTCAAGTTTAGTGAAGAATTTGTTTCTCACCGACACTCATGGGAAGGCGTGCAAATACCATTCCTAGTTTTCCATAATCCAGCCAACATCCACTAACTATCCGACGAGCTGCAGACACATTTATGGAAAAGATAAATCGTCTCCTGCTGAACACAAAAGGACTTTTTACTAATCTGTCTATCATTAATGATTAAATCATTTTCACATTTATGCAGAAAAAAATAATGAAAAATGCAGTATTTTTTTTTGTAGTACTTTATTTTAAACCACATCACAAGTTTGTGGTGTCAGACAGCTGAAACACCAACATTCAATTCATTACTTCTGTGTGCACTGCATGTCATGCTTCACCCACAACAAAAACACACACACCCACACGGGACAAACACACACACACAGACACGCAAAAGTGGAAACACACATACACCTCAATGTGAATATTCAGATCCGCTGTCTGTGTGTAAAGATTATTCTATTAATCCCTTGGGAAGACTCCCTCAGGGAAATTGAGGTTCCAGCAGCATTGTATAGCAGCACACAGGGTAAGAAGCACACAGAGCATCAAAAGTGAAAGTTAAAAAAAAAATGCAAATAAACTGGTTTACTGGCTACTACTGTTCTCCTCCTCCCTGTCCTCTGTCTTCCTGTTACTCCTCCTCCCCCTGAGTGAGGAGTTGTACAGTCTGATGGCCTGGCAGACAAAGGAGTTTTTCAGTCTGTTGGTCCTGCACTTGGGAAGGAGCAGTCTGAGGCTGAAGAGGCTGAAGCACTAAAGCACTGTGTGTTTCCATCTGACAAAGTACAGTTTGCTTTAAGCATCATCAGAACAATAACAGCCTGTCGTCAGATTTTTTTTAATTAAAAGCACATGAATACCTGTGAAAATGTTTTGTTTTTTGCTTGTTTTTTTTTTTGTGGCCTAAATCCACCTCAAGTTAAGTTTTTTATCTTGTTATAATACAGCCAGCAGCACCTTGTGTACACACGATTGATTCAGATTTATCCCTTGAGGAAGGTCAAACTGAACATCAGGAAACAGTCACACACGGGTTACTTTGGCAACTCAGACAAACATCCATCCAGTCAAGCTGGAGACTGCGTCAAAATTGCTAGTTATGGAGCCACAGGCGCTCATTTTGGGCTATATTTACACACAGAGGCACGGTGCATGGCCGGTGTAATGGGCCCTGACAGGCACGCAGAAGTCAAATCCAGATGTTATAAATACTTCAGATTCAAACTCGAGATGGTATTCTTATGAGAGGTTTCCTCTCTGCTCACAGCCATGTGGATGAAACAGTTTTAAGTTGACCTGTCTGTGACACTGCATCGCCTGAAATAAGTTATAAGAAAAATGTGAGCAGGAAAAAAAAAAAATACAGGAAGGGTATGCAAATATGACTCGGACTATGCATGAACGTCCTAAGCTGCAGACTCGGGCACTTCTGTGCAGAGTCGGCATGGGGCACTTACCAGTTTTATGGTATGTTACAGTTTCCTGTTTGATGTTATGAGCTCTACAAACAAACCCAATGCCATTCCACATGGATCAGTAAGTGAGCTTCGCGCACTGAAAACCTGTGCATCACTGCCAAAGGAGTGCGGCAATATTTTGGTTTTCAAAAACACAGCTGAGATGAGTAAAGCCACCTAATGTGCAAAGTGTGCTTTTGAAGAATGAAATATTAAATTCAAGGTAACATTATTTTTAAATGAACTTCATCAAGAACTTGGTGTAGAGCTGCACTGGATGTATTAGCAGATTAAATATTCTATCCTCACCAAGGAAGCCAGTAACTTGGCTAAATTAACAAGCTAACAGTGGCAGTCCCTGCAGGTAAATGACATTTAATTGATTTCTCACACGTACTGTTTACCTCTACCAGTGTTATCAACTGATATATCACCTCATCCATAAACACTTCCCATTCCTATCTCGGTGATTTAACAAATAAACAAACTGAACTGAATTAATCAGGCTACATCCACCTCCTGAATCTTCCAACCAGATACCACACCTTAACTTCATCAATGACTCAAAATTTGATCTGTCAAAAAAATAATGTAGAGATTGACTGCCAGAGTTCTAAAGCCCATCCCCACACATTTCAAAGACATGAAAATCTTTTCTGTAAGATACTAAATTCCCTCATTTTGCACCAAAAAATGTGATGAGCTCTTAAGCACATCTAGGATCTGATCTTTGGTTTGCTGCAGAGTTCACCCGTCAACTTTAGGAACCATGTCTGAACTTTAAACCATTCCACAAGCCAGAGCTGTTTAAGGAAGGGTCAGGGTCAGAGGGCGACTATGAAGTATTGAGATTTGCACTATATGACAACAGCTGAGGAACCACGTCTGTGGTGTGATTCCTCGTGTTCATATGGACCATCTGTAAATTGCAACAAATGGATTTTGAAAAGGCAAAACTAAAATGAGGAAAGCAGCAGCCTGACAAGTCTTGTGGGAAAAGAAAAGAAAAGAAGAAACAGTGTTTTATTTCAATATTCTTAAAAATGTGAAATGAAAAACCGCAGCAACGAGCTGTTTGTGTCTGCAGAAAAATGCAATGGATCAACGACAAGGTACAACGGAGTAAGGCACGTCTATATACAGGATTTCTTATGGTTCTGCAAAAAAAAAAAAACTGGGCTCTAATACACAAACATCACAGCAGGCTAAAAAACAAGCTAAACAGTCTGTTCAACATTTTATTTTTGTATTAGTTTTCAAACATGTTGAGCCTTTGAATCAACCAAAAGTCTCCCCTCGTCACTGTTAAGCAGATAATCATTTTAAAAAATAACACGCAGTTTTTCGTAGGGTACCTACACCAGCACTTGCAGTATTTGAAGGCCAGGTGCAGATCCTTATGATCAGCAGCATGTCCAGACCAGCTTAGAAGCTTTGTGCTCATCAGAGATGACTTTGTTGACACAGAGCTTGCTCTGAGTGGAGATCAGCCAGTTCATTTAATCCACAGAAACAACAGGACATTTTGAACCAGATACGAACAAAATGGCAGGAGACATCGTGCAAACCAGACTGTTGGGACCAAATTTTTAATGCATTGAAAACAAGCAGTGTCAAGGCTTTTGCTCGAGGAAGGTCTGCAGAGAACTTGGCCAAGTCTAAGAGAAGCTTAAGGCGCACGTCTTCGATGAGGAGCTCTGACAATAACCAAAAGCTTTCCAAAGCCACCATTTTCCAAAACAGGAGGCACATTTCCACAGCACTTTCTCCACGTGTCTCAGCTTCAAAGTCTCCTTCCTCCCACGCCACCGCTGTCCCAAAGAATGTTTGACTATTCAAATGGATCTCAAGGGGGCCGCTTTAATTGAGGGAAGATTCGGATGTGATCATCATGACAACCCTGTCTGATGTGAGTCCAGCTGAGATCTGTCCCCGCAGCTGGACCTGAGTATGTGTGACTGTTGACAACATGAGCTGTGAAACTGTAGGGTTTGTATTGGTGTCTGTTACCATCCGCAGGTCAAGGTGAGGCCAACGTTTTTTTGACGCTGCTGATTGAATACCAACAGACACGTATGTGCACACAGATACCCAAGTAACAAACTCAAACAATAATGAGCCTAATGAGGAAACGTGACACCACTGAAGTACTGAAATAAGTAGACGAGACAAGTGGAGATCAAATTACACAGCAGGAACATCACTTAAACATCCTATTAATCAAACAGATCAAAACTATTTTCATTTCAATAATCTTTGAAGTTATTTATCAAGAAAAACTAGAGTGCCAAGGGCCCTGTGGGTTACCGGCTAAAATAAAGCCTAGGGCAAAATAGCCATTTTGCCATAAAAATGGCCGCCATGTCCAACTGAATGAATCTATGCAAATACTCTTAGGACAGGAGCAATGTCAATAACCAATATTGTGCACTTGTTAAATTATAAGAAAGGTTATGGGACAGTTTTTGAGAAAATTAGGTCCAAATACTAGGGAAGTGAATCGTACAACAACTCACGATTCAATTCGATTCCGATTCTTGGGGTGACGATTCGATTCAGAATCGATTTTCGATTCAAAGAGCTCTGAGAAATAGTTATATTACTTAAAAAATGTTTAAGAAAATGCAGCTTTACAAGGTTAATCAAGTGATTCTAAAGATGTAAATTTAATTATCTGCTTTGCTCGTTCAGAGTTGGCTGGCAGAGTTCGCTGCTCCGCTCTTTTAGCTCCAGGTGATAGCGTAGCATGTGGGCTTGCGGATTTGAAGTGTTTCCGAAGTACTTGACTTTCATTTTGCAGATTCTGCACACTACATAAGTCATGTCAAGCTCCTTCTTACGCACCAAATAATAAAATCCAAAATGCGCCCGAACATTTGCCTTCAGCAAAGACGGTGCTGGCTGAATTAGCTCTTCGTCCGCCATGCTAAGCTGCAGCCACTGAACTCTGCAGCGCAGGAGTGTTTGAAGCACGCCGGACCACCCCCCCCCTCGCGGGGACGCTGTAGTACGTAAGCCATTGCCTGACAAACAGTACACGCAGCGAGTAAGCAAGAAATTGTTTTAAAAAATGCTTCTTGGACATTTTGGTTGATTCAGAATCGTAATAAATAAGAATCGATTTTTTCCGACACCCCTACCAAATACCCAAACTGACTGCTTTCTACATAAAAATGGACGCCATTTCCAAACAAACAAATCGATGACTACAATTTTTTGATGTGAAATATGTCAACGACCCATATTATGCCCTTGACAAATTAGAAAAAAGCTATCAGACGGTTTTTGAGAAAACTACCTTTAAGTGTTCAAAATGGCTATTGTCGGCATAAAAATGGCCACCGTTTCTAAACGAACGAATCTACAAATATGATTTTCAGACGCGAACAATGTCAATTACCCATATTATGCCCTTGCCAAATTAAAAAAAAAGTTACCAGACAGCTTTTGAGATATCACAATAAACAGATGACTATGACGGTAACCTATCGACCGGTAACCCAAGAAAAGAATGCTACTTTGAATTGCTGCAGCTTCTGTGAGAATTCACTCTGACTAATGTACTGGCTACAAACTGCTGTGTACCACAGGTGGAATGACACGTCGCATAACATGATACTCGTATCACAGACCCTGTATCGAATGGTGATGTAATTATATATTGTGACATGTACATATCGAATCACGGCAGGTGCACTGTGATGCGCATCATACTGTTGAGCTAATGTATTCCACCCCTAAAGGGAATACTTTTTAAACTTGTTCAAACATGTTTTAAACCAGACACAACCTTATATTTTAATAGTAAAGTAGTAAGTTCCTTATCTCCTTATATACCATTGTTATACATTAAATATATTATTAAAAACAAACAACTTGATTTAACACTATGACAGAGCAATTAAACTCTATAACAGTGTTTATTTATGACTATCTGGAGTGAGGCTGAATGACGTTCCAGCAGAGTCTATTTTAACTGGTTTGGTTAGTTTAGACATAACATGTTTTTACCTGCATTTACACTGTTTTACACCAACAAAATACCTTTGAATTGCTTATTTTGAACTGTTAATGGGTTTTATCTCATTTAAATGGCTTTAAAGCATAAATTTGCTATAGGTTTATTTAGAATAAGCTTTATGTAGATTTAAAGGACATATATAAAGACCTGTGGTTTTTACTATATTCTATATTGTGGACTGATTGGTTAATATTAGTTATTACTAAAATGGTCCGTTATAATATACTGCTGGAGTTAAATGGTTACAGCACTAAGATAATCCAAACAGCACTTCACCAGTTTATCCAACATTCAGCTGCAGTGGTGTTAATCCACGCACGGACACGCCCTCCCTGCAGCTCCAGATCCTGCAGTCGAGCTGCTACCGTCTTATTCCGTCTGACCTCCTAACTGTCCCGCTGACAGCTCCCTACTGCAACCAAGAAGTGCCAGGATAATGGAGACAAAGAGCATGGTGCCATAAGAAGACAGTGGCCTAGTTATAGTATCGTGCACACAAACAAACCATTCATGAATCCTGACCGAGGCGGAATCAGATCAGAGTACTTTCAAACTGTTTTGACAAGTTGCGTCACTCTCACCTATGTTGTGCTGAGGCTTGTACACCCAGTCATCGTCATCCTCCTCCCCATCACCATCGGCAACTTGAAGGCGAGTGTGCAAGTACGTTTGTCGGCTGTGGGACGTGTGGAGCTCGTTTTGGCTGTGGAAGATGCGCCTGCTCTGCTGAGACAGGTTGGAGACGCTGAACCATCTGAGAGCCCTGGACAGTCCTGCGGGTTTCTCCTTACAAAACGAGACAGACTTCCTCTCCCCTCTCATCCTTATGCCAAGAAAGCAACTCCAAAGAGGGAAGATGGAATGTCAAACTGTTCTTTATCCCAGGAAAACAAATCCGGAGCTGCGTGACCTTGGAAATCCTTTCCTTCCAAACTATTTTGAGTCCATCTTGAGCATCCAGTTAAGACCAGGAGACATTCAGCCATAGCCCAGGTCTTTGGTTGCACAATTCAACATAATGCCTCAACTTCCAGCCTCTCTCTCCTTCATGTCACCCCTCTGCCACAAGCGAGAACTCGACTAAATCATCTAACTTCCACACTTCTGTTAAGAGTTTGGAAATAATTACGAATTCCAAAGTGGCAATTAGGCAATCCAAAAATCTGGAAAAAATTATACATCTAAAGTCCTTGGGATTTATTACTGGGTGGAGAGCGGCTTCCTCATCCCATGAAGTTGCTTTTCAATCACAGCTGCTCGGTGGTTGTTTGTAGCTTTGTGTTGTTATCTCGATGTGTTTGCACACACCAGCTGACCTATGCTGCCAGTGCAGAGCCGTACCAGGGGACTGCGCGTCTCTTCATCTATTCCCAGCTTGATGAAGTTCCATGCACACTCACACGCTGAAACAGACACATTGGGGAAATCCTGCTGCTGCAAACTCCAGAGATTCTTTATTGTGTGGACAACAGGCGCCAAAAATGACGCCACTTCTCAGCGCTCCAACAGAACTTTATCCAGCTCGACGTGCTCTTTCTTCATTCTTTTTACTCCTCCTCATTTCTTTCTGCAGGATGAACGTGTCCAGCTGTTTACATACATTCCTCAATGTATACACAACAAGGCACGTCAAGTAGGTGGATTCCATGGGAGAAGAGGGAAAAAAAAAATCCAAGTCTGAACAACTGTTTGGACGTCTGATTAGCTGACTGGTGGTTCACAGAGCGGAGGTTTCATCTGCTCAGCACACAGTCAGCTGGAGGGAAAACGGACGTGTGCACTGCGTGATAGCTGTCCGAAACCAATGAGCAGGTCTTCGTCAGTCTCCAGTGTGCAGTTGTGCAAGCGTAAGGTTAGAATTTCACCCAACCCTGGTAGTGCTGAAATACGAGACAGCCCATCCCTTCTTCTGTGATCCCTGTTCTTTGTCCCTCCTCTCAATCAGTTTGCCAGCACGGTAACCACTCCTCCCGCCTGCACACCTTTCCTCCACGCTTTAATTTATCAGATGTTTTCTATTGCCTTGTGCACTGGCTGAGAGACCACAAAGTCAGCTGCACCCTGTTGCGTTTATTACCACTGTGCCCGAAGGGCAGGGGATTCCTGGACTGACCCAGGAGCCTGTGGTCTGGTTCGCGGTAGAACCCACAGGTCTCCTTAGTCTGACTAGACTTTTTGTGCTTGCCAAGCTGTTCATGGATGTAAAAAGAGAAACAAAGGAAAATTAACGTCTCAATCTGACTGCACTAAAAGGATCTAGTCTCTGCAGCGGGAATAGAACCTCTGACACTGCTTTGCTTTAAGACTGAGATGCACTTCACCTGTATTTTTATTGTCAATATAACATAAAACAATTCAATAAATAAATGAATGCAACTTCTCTTTCGGCTGGATTTACATAGATGTCCCAAAGGACACCACATATTTACTGTTTAAGGCACAAACAGTTCTTTGGATCATGTATATAAATCCAGCCGAAACAGATGTTGCATTACGTTTAGACACGTTGAGGTATCTTAAAGACACTTTCACGGTGTCGGCTCTCATTCTGCCTCAGGTCTTGCAAGAGACTGGTTAAGCAACAAATTCACGAGTGTCTCTGGCGCTGAATGTCGCTGAATGAAAAAATTTATTTCTTTGTTGACAATGCGTTTTGTTACCACATCCTCTTGCACATTTGAGATTTTTGAGGAATAGGTAGCTGGGCTGCTTTGTTTTTTTTTTTTGTTTTTTTTTGCAAAGTATAATGCAACACATATCAAGTTGCTCAATGTATAGTTGGGGTGGCATAAAATAGCGCAGTGGGGCCCTCAGGGACAAAAACAGTGTTTTACAGGGCTGGAGAAGGTGGAGTTTTCCCACTCGAGTGCAACCGCAGTGTGGGAGTGTGACCACGAAGGTGCAGCAATAAAGCAGCATGAGTGTATGGAACACACGTGTCACTAGAACGCCACATGCCCAATCCCACATCATAACCGAGCAATCCTGTTGACACCACCCAATTACATCTGTGACCATTATGAATGGCTAAGAGACAAAAACACAACAAAAAACTATTCTCATTCAACATGTGAATGCAGCAGAAGGTGGCGTTTTTAACTTGTAGAATTTAAATGATTCCACCTGAACTCAGCCGGACTCACGGCACTTCTACAACTCCACAAAAACTGCTCATGAAAAATTTTGCAAATGTGAAACAAAAATATTAACATAAAAAAAAATTGGCTTTACGATATGAACTTTTACTGTGAAGGGCAGCTGACTGGCCGACTTGGTGAGTCAGCAGCGTTCATGAGCGTACTGTTATTGTTGGCAGACGGCAGAATGAGTGTTTGATGACGTCAGGTGCACATGATAGTGAACGTCGTAAAAACACTACAGATGACTTGACATGCAAACTCCATCCAGAAAGTGCTGATCTGGGAATAAACCCCAGGAGTTCTAGTCATTACAATCATATCTGTGTATTTGCACACATTCTTTAGCCGGCAGCAGACAGGTTGTAATTTCAATGAAACACAGCTGCAGATTGTTGCATTGCATCTTCTAAAAATCAAGGAAAGAGACGAACATCACAGCAAAGGTTCAGCTGTTCCACCCTGTATTCACTGTGCATTACGTATAAGATAAGATAAACTGTATTGACCTCACAAAGGAGAAATTCACGTTACGTCAGCTCTTAAAAACACACAAGATGGGTGCAAGAAGAGGAAAATGTTCATCAAGCAGCGTGTGCAAGGATAAGCAATAATAATAATACTTGTAACAGTACAAGACATAAGAAAATGAGGTAGAAACAGATATATATATATATATATATATATACACACACACACACACACACACACATGCATAACATTTCATTTATTCTTTATTTATTTACAAAAAGACTGTGTCACAGGACTGTTCTCCGTCACGTTGAATTCACCCTCTCGATTCTGTTGCGCAAATTAGTTTCAAAGTTTGTGCTCAGCTTTTGTCCGATTGGCCGCCTCATAAATTAAGAATGAATGTGGATAATTTGAGGAGGTTTCCTGTATCAATTCAAAATTATGGATCAGTTACATGACTGAAAAGTGATCTCAGGTCACATGTAGTGTAGATCCACATGTACACAGACTCCTAATCGCACCACCAGGCCTCGTTTTCTCCCCTATTTATCAAATGTCGGCGGGCCGGCTGTTGACTCAGAGACGTCAGCTTCCGTCTTAGCTCACCTTAAAAAACAAGTTTGACACAAACATAAGAGTGTAGACCTTTGTCTGCTCTGATCACACAAAATGCCTCTGAGGCTGTTAATAATTAACTCGTGCAGCGCTCTGCTGTGAGACGTTGGAGGGATCAGACACACATAAAGAGACAGACAACAGTGCGTCTGTAGAATAGACAGAATGCCTGGAACAGGTCGCCGTATTCATTCCAGACATGGTGCAAATTCTGAGCATGTTTTATCAAAGTTGATTTTAGCAGAAATCCTGTATTCTCAATATTAAAGAAATGTTATCCTTCTTTCACTCAAAACAAGGAGGTGCAAGTTAAAATACCAAAACCCAGTAAAATAATCACAGCGGTTAAATACAGAGAGGAGACGGTGACACCGGAGCGTCCTGTTCTGAAAACTCAATGAGATATCGAAGCGTGGCTGGGTCTGACATCGATACGCGGTGACCACACCACACGCTGGTGTCAACACATTTGTGCTTTGGCCACGTGCACGGTACCTCCACAAGCACTACTGCACACAGACAAAAGCAATTACAAGCTCCTCGCACACACAGAATTAACTCTGCAAAGATCATTTGTCACAAGCAGGGAGGACTAGAAGCTTAATTACGCACCTACGTCTGCTTGCTTGCTCGCCATCGTTGTTTTTTGACTGCATTTTCAAGAATAAATAAATAAATGTCAGCCTCTGCCAAGTCCCAGTCAGCACGTCCACACAGTGCGTTTCTCAGCAGCAACACATTTGTAGTTAAATAAAGGTGGAGTTCAGCTAAACCACCACGGAAGGCTTTTATTACCCCCAAAAGTGCCCCATAGTTACTGGGCTTGTTATACAGGAGTTGGTGTTTGTTTATGTGTGTGGGGGGTGTACAAGCTTTGTGCATCATTTGAAAACTTTTATTTTATTTTTTTTTTAAACACCAGTCAATTGGGAGTAGTGTGTGTATTCACGATACACAAAATTCCAAACGTTCCCAGTAACTGCATTATAGGATAGGCGGAAAATGGCCTCGGCTCAAAACGGAGGTTTGGTTTTAAAGGTTAGAGTTCGACTTCTATCAGTTATGGTTTAAATTAGGGTACGCCTCCGAGGCAAGAATGTAAGTCAAGACAAGTGTGCTCGACCCCTGTGTGTTTTCTACACTCAACAAAAATATAAACGCAACACTTTTGGTTTTGCTCCCATTTTGTATGAGATGAACTCAAAGATCTAAAACTTTTTCCACATACACAATATCACCATTTCCCTCAAATATTGTTCACAAACCAGTCTAAATCTGTGATAGTGAGCACTTCTACTTTGCTGACATAATCCATCCCACCTCACAGGTGTGCCATATCAAGATGCTGATTAGACACCATGATTAGTGCACAGGTGTGCCTTAGACTGCCCACAATAAAAGGCCACTCTGAAAGGTGCAGTTTTATCACACAGCACAATGCCACAGATGTCGCAAGATTTGAGGGAGCGTGCAAATGGCATGCTGACAGCAGGAATATCAACCAGAGCTGTTGCTCGTGTATTGAATGTTCATTTCTCTACCATAAGCCGTCTCCAAAGGCGTTTCAGAGAATTTGGCAGTACATCCAACCAGCCTCACAACCGTAGACCACGTGTAACCACACCAGCCCAGGACCTCCACATCCAGCATGTTCACCTCCAAGATCGTCTGAGACCAGCCACTCGGACAGCTGCTGAAACAATCGGTTTGCATAACCAAAGAATTTCTGCACAAACTGTCAGAAACCGTCTCAGGGAAGCTCATCTGCATGCTCGTCGTCCTCATCGGGGTCTCGACCTGACTCCAGTTCGTCGTCGTAACTGACTTGAGTGGGCAAATGCTCACATTCGCTGGCGTTTGGCACGTTGGAGAGGTGTTCTCTTCACGGATGAATGCCAGTTCACACTGTCCAGGGCAGATGGCAGACAGCGTGTGTGGCGTCGTGTGGGTGAGCGGTTTTCTGATGTCAATGTTGTGGATCGAGTGGCCCATGGTGGCGGTGGGGTTATGGTATGGGCAGGTGTCTGTTATGGATGAAGAACACAGGTACATTTTATTGATGGCATTTTGAATGCACAGAGATACCGTGACGAGATCCTGAGGCCCATTGTTGTGCCATACATCCAAGAACATCACCTCATGTTGCAGCAGGATAATGCACAGCCCCATGTTGCAAGGATCTGTACACAATTCTTGGAAGCTGAAAATGTCCCAGTTCTTGCATGGCCGGCATACTCACCGGACATGTCACCCATTGAGCATGTTTGGGATGCTCTGGATCGGCGTATATGACAGCGTGTACCAGTTCCTGCCAATATCCACCAACTTTGCACAGCCATTGAAGAGGAGTGGACCAACATTCCACAGGCCACAATTGACAACCTGATCAACTCTATGCAAAGGAGATGTGTTGCACTGCATGAGGCAAATGGTGGTCACACCAGATACTGACTGGTATCCCCCCCCCAATAAAACAAAACTGCACCTTTCAGAGTGGCCTTTTATTGTGGACAGTCTAAGGCACACCTGTGCACTAATCATGGTGTCTAATCAGCATCTTTATATGGCACACCTGTGAGGTGGGATGGATTATCTCAGCAAAGGAGAAGTGCTCACTATCACAGATTTAGACTGGTTTGTGAACAATATTTGAGGGAAATTGTTATGTGTCGGACGCAGCTCGGAGAACCGACCAGCGTTTGAAGGACCCAGTATGAAATAAGCAGAGCACGGTACAAAGGCTAACTGAATTTAATACATAACAGTGACCATAATAATAATAAAAAGTGCGGTCTGGCGTGGTGCGCTCCCAGCAGCGCTAATGGTCCGGAGCCAGAAGCTGTTTCGGACCCAAGGACCCCGCCGACACCCCCCAGGTGGCCGCAACAACCGAGTCTGTGAAAGAAGGAACCATTATGTGAGTCCACACTCTACACACAGAACACTTAAAGGTGTACAAACAGCAAACACTTCCTGGCTTGATTACTGATCAGCTTCCAACCTGCAGGCATGGAACATCTCGTTCACAAATCACCACAGCAGTGGAAGCTGATACATGACTAACATACAGCTCAATACAATAAGGTGTGAGGGACACCACATTTACTGACTGTATAACTGTTAGTCACAAAATCCAACGTACCTCAGGAAGTGTGCTGACGAGCGTGAGACCTCACCCTCTCCTCTTTCACAGACCGTGCATCAAACCTGGACATTCTCAGCGTCCGCTGCTGATGAGATGGCTCCCAAGACGACGATCTCACCCGTCTGGTCACAAGGTCGAGTCTCTGGCAAATGCACACTGTGCACTTCAGTCTTAAATGCCAACATACTCCAATCCCTCCAGATGCACCTCAGCTGTGAGTCCTGACGAGTCGCAGGTGATCAGGGTGAAGTCCTAACAGCCTCAGCAACACAGCCACTCAGTCCCAAATGCACGCCACCTGGGAGGAAACCAAATGACAAACAAACCGGCAGCCAGGCCCCCCCAGCCATACAACAGTAATGGTGATATTGTGTATGTGGAAAAAGTTTTAGATCATCTCAGACAAAATGGGAGCAAAACCAAAAGTGCTGCGTTTATATTTTTGTTGAGTGTATATTGGGAACCAACAGAAGAGGACTTTTCACCTAAGGGGATGGAAACCTGCAACCTCTTGGCCCATCAATCAAAAATAAGCACACACACACACACACACACGTATGAGTAAACTACAGACAGTCATCACATCAAGACAACTGGTCATCCAGACACCATGACGACAGTCAAACAAGAGAGCATGTGACGCCAACAAGGATATGGCGGAACGTAATGGTACTAACGTTTAGGGTCTGAGATTGCTTAGACATTCTTAGAAGAACTGTCAGCCATATGAACAGGTTACGCGGCACATAACTGATGGAGAAGGACCAGGTCACGGAGAAGAGATTTATGTATCTCCTTTAAAAGTTATGAGATTATATTATATCAACCCATCGAGGGACCTGCAACAGCCTGCCATCAGATCGACTGTGTTTAAATAGCGTTCAACTCCGGTCTGCTACAGTGGACAGGAAATATTAGCTAATTAGCCCTGAGCAGACGCTGCCATCTGACTGTAAGGAAACATTTAATCACACAGACGGACCTCAGGAGGACTCGGAGACACTGCAGTGTTAACATGAATGCAATGCTAACAATGCTAAAATCATCTGTAAGATAGTTAGCATCCACAGGTGCTACCACTGACGAAGGCATAAGGCTACCAAATTTTGTTGTTTGCACGTGTCGACATAATGCAATATTACTCTGCTTTTATTGATTTATTTATTATATTATTATAGTTTGTCTGAGCATTAAAACACAGTCCAGTTAGATACGGACATTCTTATAACTGTTGAGTTTTCCAGCTCTCACTGATAAGCAGTAACCTCTGGATTTGGAAATTAAAGAAACTGGTGAGCTCATTTCACCTGCTCCCAATTTCCATCATGTATATTTTATTTCCTGCAACAATTCCAGACTTGCCCAGCAGATGATAGTGTTTAGAGGGTGGCTGTTTGTCCTCATTAATTTCCTTTTTAATATGGAGATATGTAAGAGTGATAAAAACCTGGAGGGGACATCTCATTCATTCATTTACTGATTTTTTTGTTTATTCACTCACTGCATTTTGTAGGGTACATGTCAAGTGAATTGTTTCATTTCATCATCTGTCCACCCAAATTTTGACCAATTAAAATTGCTCAGTAAATTTCCCATCACCTGCCCTAGTTGGCACTCTGCTGGTATTTCTGAACCGCAACCACAGAAGGGATCCATGATGGTAAGTGAAAACTGACTGTCCACATTAAACAAAATCAAATTAAATAAATAAATCAGTCCTGTCTGATGTAACTCATCCCTGGGAAAACCACAGTCTGGGGCGTGAAGGAGATAAGAGAAGACAAAAGACAGAATCACAATGACTAATGCACATTAATGTGAGAGGATGAGGGAAACATGAGTCACACTGTGGTGTGTTCGGTCAGGTGAGCCGCCTCCCGGGGGGAGACGTGGGGCAAAACAGGCCCAGAGTGGAGTCAGTAACCCGGCAACAACCCTCTGGTGGTGGACCAGAGCAAAACTGTGGATCTTCATTTCCCTTCGGGAGCACTGAGGTTTGGTCGTGCCTGAACTGTTCCTTCTTATTCCTTTATATAAACATTAAACTAGCTTCTTCTTTTTTTTAAATCAGTATTCTGAACACACACTCCAATACTTATATCTTTGATCGAGTCCGTTACATCTATGAATCTGTCTCTAAAACTAGAACCTCTAGAAGGATATATCTTCTTGATGGCCAAAACTGAGGCTTCTTTCAAAATATGAATAAACAATATATTAAAAAATATTAAAAATTATATAAAAAAAAACAGATCTGAAAGTTGAAATACTGTCTCAATATCTGGTAGTGATAACACCTGTTAATACACTTGTTGCACAGCACCTTGGCCTTTTGCACACCGGTTTTTAGCACAATAACTGGACTTCTGCACACCTGAATATTTGCACAACTGAACAATTGAGTTGAACAATCCTATTTATTTATTTATTCACAATAATTCTCTCATCCTGCTCATTCCAACTGTGTTACTTTTTATTTTATTCTTGCTCCTATTTATTTATTTATTTATTTATTTATCTTCCCTAGTCCAGTTTTACTTTATTTAACCCACAGGACCTTTTGAAACATAAATTCATATCATGTCATGTGGAAGCATATCTGGTTTGACAATAAAGAATCCTGATCATCTGAAAGCAGTAAACACGTTGCTCATATTTTCAGGACACACACAGGATTTTGCATTCTCAAAATAAAAAGACTTGTCTCTCACAATTTTGTTAAATAGCAGCACTGAGAACAATCAGTTCTGTAATACTGCAACAATACTACAGCTACACGTACCTGTTGATGTGTAATGACCAATGTTGACCACACGAGGTCACCATTACATTAAAATCAGTGTCCTGCAATCAACTGTTGAGCCTGGAGCTGCACTTGGAGGTTAAATGAGCCATAATGTGTGTATGTGTGTTTAACACTTTACTAACTACAGCCAACAAACAACACTATCTTCAAGCCTGCAGGAAATAAATCATTTAAACGTTTAGTGTGTGTGTGTGTGTGTGTGTGTGTGTGTGTGTGTGTGTGTGTGTGTGTGTGTGTGTGTGTGTGTGTGTGTGTGTGTGTGTGTGTGTGTGTGTGTGTGTGAGTGAGAGAGAGAGAAAGATGACAATCTATAGACGGGAATAATGCTGCAATTTCAAGCCGTTTACACCCACACGTGGCTCCTCCCAGGAGAACAACTGAGGGTTGTGGTGATTTCTGAGGCAGGCACTAAGCTGCACAGTCCAAACTCCTGCAGTGGACTCTTATCACTTCACAGTGATTAGAGACAAATCCCCTCATTCCTCAGACCACATGCTCCATGATTCATTCCAGCAGAAGGCTCCTGCACATTCAGCTGGAACATCCTCTGTCAACCGTAACTTTGCACATGCACTTAAGAATGGTATGTGTGCGCACGTATTTTTAGGACAAATGGGAGGCCACTTACTGACAGAGACAAAGGCACAAGTGACACAGGTACTGACCTTTGACTTCTCACTCTGACTGAAAGCACCGGGTTGCCGCTGGGGTCAGGTTCAAGTTTCACACGGACACGGGTGTGGTCCACTCTGAAATGGACTATTCTTTCTGTGGTCTTGTGGTTCAGATACATCCTGCACCTCAACAGCAGACATCTGGTCACACTTTATGGCAAAGTCATCAAAACACAATGACAATAGTGGTTTATCAAGAATTTCTCGCTCAAACCCTCAAAAATGGCTTTAAAAAACAAAATCCATGTCGCATGGAGACCAAGATCTCACAGAAAGCTTCTTCAGATAATGTGGAGGAGACCTGTGCAGAGTTGCAGTGTACGTGTTAAAAAGGCTAGAAATCATGATCAAAGCAGAATTTCCCAAATTTCACACCACCAGCCGCTGCAGTACAAATCATGATGCGCATCTGTGTATTTAACTTGAAAGGGGGGAAATAAAAAACAGTAATCAAATGAAGAGATGACAGCAAATCTTCATGACCAAATTCCAAGTGCACCTGGTCCCTAAAAATATTAAGTCCACAAAGAAGCCTGAAGAAAATGCTTAAGTCTCTTGGACACAGTCATAATAATTTCGTAATTCCTTCAAGATTTATGAGGTGGGGGGCTTTGTCTCTTTGAGCCGACCTGAGAAAAAAAAAAAAAACTACAAGACGGGGAGGAATGGCATGAAACTGCAGTTTGAAAAGAATAAGAGTTTGAGAAAGGAGTGGCAATATAGCTTACAAGATAAATGAACTCCGGTAATCCGAGCCGGGCATTCACACTCACGCCTAGGAGGCCTACATCCAGTGGTTAAGAGAGAGAAAGGGTGCGGCCGAGTGTGCGCATTCCACATCAGTCATCCATGAGTGGAACTGCTCGCACCGCCGACCTGAGGCCAGATGTGGTTTGTTATGTGTCTCGAACCTTTCACGCAGACTATGGCATTCATAAAATCATCTGCAGATGGCACACTTTGGAGTGCAACAAGCAGTCTGTGGGGGAAGTGTGAAGATTTGCACATTAACTGAGAAGATCTCCAGCCTTCACTCTCCTATATACAGTCCACGTATCATCTGCAGAAAATTTGCTCAAATGCAAAATAATTCTGTCACCACGAGAAAACTGGTAAACGCAGAGTGTAATGACAACTTCGTTTGCAAAGTATTTTTTTCCTCCTTGCTCACCAGAGTGCAAGGACACAGACGTTGCCAAAGCAGAGACGTTTGGTGAGTCACCTGAACATTCAGTGTCTGCAGCGTCACAACACTACAGCCGAGCAGCGTGTTTGTCAAGGCTACACTATTCAACTGGAATTTTTCTGACATGTGGATGAACCAGTTTTTAAAATCACACAGGTAAGAGTGGGTGGCGTGTGTGCGCACACGTGAGTAATGTTATCTAACCCCACCGGTACAAACAGCTGCTGGAGAGTGAGCGCCAGCCGGGACGCAAACAGAACACACACACACATCCACTTTGTGCAGAGGAATGAGATTCATTCAACACAGCAAGGTGCATTTAAAGATCATCAACTCTGACGGGCTAAAATGCACTTTGATGTATTTTAAAGTGTGAGATTATGAAGATCGCATCTTTATTATCCAGTTTGTTTGTTTATTGATCTCATTTTGTGCCAAATAGATATAGAAAGAAATAAAACTGATCCAACAGAGGCTTAAATGAGCTGAAATGTTGGACAATTAATAAGCAGAACTGGGTCCACAGAACTGGAAATGGGTACCAGCCATAACTGGGAAATTAACCTGCAATGGACCAGTGTCTCTTCCAGGGGGAGCTGTGGCGTATCATCAATTTCACACTATGGTATCCAGATGGGCTTGTATAGGACTGAGTTAGTCGTCTTCTTTTTCAGACTTGTAATAAGTGTCTTGGTGGCTTTCCTCACTAGTCTACGTCTTGCACAGACACTCAGTTTTTGAGCACAGCCTACTCCACACAGATTTACCACACAGTAACATACCATTCATGTAAAGGAAATGTTCATCTACACAAAACTGGCTGTAAAGGTGATGTCTTGTATTAATAATCCTTATATTTAGCTTGACCAATTGCTTGAAAATGGGAGGACAATGTATAAAAATGACTGCAATTCCTACATGGTTAATATAACATTACTGTAGGCGCTCTGAGGTCCCATTCTTATCCTTACCATTTTTCTCAGTAATATCCACTTTTCCATGTGCATCTGTTCCACAGTGCTGTTCAAGGTCGAGCAGTTTTACAGTTCAGTTTCTCGTTCAAGGTCACAAACAATCACAAGCGGAAAAATTCACCAGACTAAGAGTAAATAAACTGCTTTCAAAACATTTCAAACATGTTTGACACTGATGTAAAGCAGGACTCAGGGTTAGTGAATCTTTTTCAATAGTTCTGACTTGCAGTAAAACTGGCATCTTGATTTTTTTTTTTTCCTTTGTGAAATTATAATTTTTTTTTGCTGTTGAAGTGTTTGACAGGCCACTGTGCTCATTGGGACCTTCAAAGCAGCATGAATGGACCCTTCCCCAGATTTGTCTTGGAGGTCTACAGACAATTCCTTTGACTTTGTGCTTGGTTTGTGCTCTGACTGTCAACTGTGGGACCTTATATGTAGACAGGTGTGTGTCTTTCCAAATCATGTCCAATCAACTGAATTTACCCCAGGTGTACTCCAATTAACCTGTAGAAACATCTCAAGGATGATCAGTGGAAACAGGAGGCACCTGAGCTCAATTTTGAGTTTCATGGCAAAGACTGTGAATACTTATGTAATGTGATTTCTTAATTTTGGTGAAATCGAGGAGCACAACGGCTCACTAAAAGAAGAAAATAAAATAACTAAAATGTGAAGGTGTTGACAACCAATCTGGCAACCCACCAGGAGCCTAATCTGACAACATGCCCACCAAATCTCATTTGGGACTTATTACTGCAGGTGATACTGTCTTCAAAATCCTTTCTTACACATATACCTGATGGGGAGGAAACAAAATGACAGGACTGTAACAGTGACATAAGCAGATGCTGGAATTAAAGCCACTAAAGGGTTGAAAGGAAAATGTGCCAGACTTTAAAAACTGCAGAGGTGTGAATGTTATGTGCCGTGTGTTTACATACATAAAACACTTTAACAAGCAGACAAGTGAGGGGAAGCTGCAATAAAAGCCAGGATGTGGAAACAGCAGCAGCCTCTCGTGTACTCCATGTACTCCTGTGTACTCCTGTGTACTCCCTGTACATGCACAATGGAGCTGATCGTGCATCCCTACATGTGAAACACACACCATCTATTTCAAGCTCCGGCATGAATGATGATTAAAACAAAACATTTGGAATAAAGAGGGACAAAAACAAATGTCTGCAAAATGAGACCAAACAGAGATGCCTGAGAAAGTGAATAAAAGTCAATGTGACAGTGACGGCAGTGAGAATAAATATGCTAATTAAGCAGACGGCAGGCCAAACGTTAGCGTGACAGCAACGGCTGACTCTGGGTCTGACCTTCTGCCCTCTTAAGATGGGATCCGTCTGACACCCACATAGACGAAAAAAATGTTGCTCTGGCTCATCAGTCTGATCCTGGATGATAGAAGTGCATCATGTAGACCAGCCTTGCTCCAGCAACACATATGAATATGCAGCTATAAACATCAAAGATATGATGGGATGATAAAAGCCCTGGATGCTGCTCCTGATTTCCATCGTGCATGCGATGATAAGATTATTATTTCCTGCAATAATCCCAGACATGTCCAGGCAACAGACATGTTATTTGTTATATTAAACAAGCAAGACAACGTTGCTTTTAGTTTTGATGTGGTGCAACAAAGTTAACCACATTTTCATCTTATCTACAGAGACTGCTGCTTTGTTTGATCAAATTTTTTTCAAAACTGTAAGGCACAACTGAGTGGACACCATTCGATAAATTCAGCTGGTTTTCGGTAAAAAATTTTAACGGCTGATGAGAGATTTTGGTCTGGTAGTGTTGCTTTAAGAACGGTCCATGGCACCTGACGGCGATCTGCGCTTCGAGGCGGCAGCGTCTCGCCATTTCAAGTTGAAAACTTCCACATTTCAGGCTCTGTTGACCCAGGAAGTCGTCAGAGAACAGAGAACTTTCAGAAGAAGTCGGCATGAGGAGTTTATTCGGACATTCCATTGTTAACGGACATTTTGTAATGAAAGAACGTGCGGGCAGAGTCGCATGTCGGGCCGGACCCGACCGCGGGGGGTCGCGACAGGAAAAACACCTCCGTTGGAAACCTTAACGGGCAAGTTGGAACATGCCGAAGCTGTTAAACAATTTCTCAGTTACTCACTTATTGAAAGCCATCAAAAGCCGCCTGAATTTTACAAATGGTTTTCAACGCGGAGGTGTTTTTCCTGTCGCGGCGCACACAGATTCGCCGAGTCGTCACGGAAATGACTCGGCGAATTTACGCGCACGTCTTTCATTAAAAAATGTCCTTAAACAGTGGAATGTCCGCATAAAGTCCTCATGCTGGCCTCTTCTGAATCTTCTCTGTTCTCTCACAATGTCCTGGGTGAATTAAGCCTTAAATTAGGATGTTTTCAAGTCGAAACAGGCCGACGACGGTGCCTGGAAGCAATGACGCACCGTTACACCTCGATGGAAACATTAAAACAAAATACAAAACTTTTATTTTTATAAAATGAGACACAAAACTTGTCTAGGACTTGTTTAGTTGTTTCTGCACTGTTGGCTTACTTTGCTTTCTCGTTAGTGAAGGATTTAAGAGCTGAATCCAGATCAGTCATCACAAACTGGAATCTCAAAGCAGAATTCAGACATGCCGTGGGCATGCGCGCGCGCACACACACACACACACACACACACACACACTAATCAAAAACTGACATTCCTTCAATGCGCTGAGCGCACATATCCTCTCTATTCCCCTTTTTTTAAAATTAATGTTAAATCTAACGACCTTAAAAGTATTTTTCTTTTTCCTCCCTCATCCGGCGCCCTTTGCTGGACTGCTCCCCTCGTCTTATCATGTCCACGGGCTTTTCTGAAACACCATCTCTCTTTTCTCAAACACAGCCTTTCTTTGTGTCTGTGCATTGAGGGGGTGGAACACAAACTCTCAGCCCACCTCGGACTCAAAGCCAAAGGCCAGCGGCCGTGACCACCCACCCAGTGGGGACTTTTCCTCACCACGTCTGTGTGCATGCAGTCTGTCCTCATGCACATCCCTCTGTGCACAGGTGTGTATGTTGGTGTCAAATATACATGTGCACATTTTAAAACCAGTCAAGCCACTGCCTCCTCCAGCAGGCAGACAACAATAGACCCACCAGACAGAAGGCACAAGTCAACGCTCAGTCACAAGTCTGCAAACCAAATACAGGCACAAACTCACATAAAAAGGAGTCTCAGCTGGGACAGGAAAAAAAAAAAAGAAAAACAAAGCGGAGACAGGAAATAAATAGATAAATAATTGGAGCATTTTACAAAAGAGGTTTTTGTGGAACTTGGTGTAAAGCTTTGGGGAAATCCTGTCATACATGCCAAAAGTTCAAAACACCATCCAAATCTTAGTCATTTTCATTTATAATACAGCACTCAAGCAACTGTCAACTTCTTCAAGTCGAACTCTTAAAACTTTTAAGACCAACAATCCAGTGAGGTAGCACTGTGACGACTGGCTATAATATAATTTACACAAGTTTGCACGAAGCCTGACAATTGAGTAAATAAAAGAACCATTTAATATTTCACATTTCAAAACACAGTGTTGCTATTTTTTGCAGTGAAATTTTGGAATGTATTATCAATAAGAGCATTGATAAGGATCAGTATCTATATTGATACAGGTATATAAGTAAAAAAATCATAATGATTTCCATTCCCAAGTGTGGTAAAAAGGCATTTGGTCAATATACAAATCTCCAGTCACATAAAAAGGTGGAGCCACAATTTTTTCTCAAACTATCTTTTAAGGTCATGTTGGGTGGAGGCACAGAACATCAAGCATGTACAAGCTTGACTCCCCATCACAAAAAAAATACACATCTAATTTGATCTTCACCTTCAAAAACAGGAGCATTTGCTCTCTTTTTCTGCCAAAAACCTGGAGGTTAATTGAGCTGCAGTCTTTAAAAAAGACCTGTTGAACAGGTTGGACTTCTGCCCTGCAGCCAGAGACTGTGGACAAGACAGAAAGAAGGTCAGCGTGAAGTGAACCGACATGAGTCATCAGGGTGTGAGTGCAGGTCAGTACAGAATAGTGAGAAAACAGTTCAGGACTGAGGTGAGGGAATGGGAACCTTGGTGGGTTACTAACCGATGAGTTCAGATCCTAACTGTGTGCGAGACCTATGCAGAGACAGAAGAAAACAAACCGGCGCCTGTGCCTCCGTATGGAACAGCACTGACAAAACATTGAGGGTAATGATCTCACAAACACCAGGCAATATTTCATGTTCTGTTCCCATGTCAAGAGGACACCCTTCGAGCTGTTCCCACTGAGTTCTCAGAAACAGAGATGCAGATAATCTACCTTCTCCAAACACACAACAAAGATTCTTTCAATTCAACATTCCAGGCAAACATCCACAGGCATCACCAGAAAAAATGACGTCTGTCAAAGTTTGTTTTAAAAAAAAAAAAAAAGGACAATTATTTTGAGGTTGTAGATCTACAGCCACTGTATTAAATATCTGTGGCATTAATTTGCATAATTAGGTGAAACTCATCTTCAAACCGGTCGCGATCCATCTTTTAGGCGCTTCGGTAAATTTGAGGTGCCCTTTGGTCTGAAATGCACGGGAATGCCGATAACACAGTAACTGTACTTGTCCACAGCAGACGTGTGCAAAACAAACTGTCAAGCTGTTTTGTCAGGTCAGTGAAGCATCACAGCTCCTCCGACGACACAGTGCTCCATGAAGCTCCAAATCAAAAAGCAGATTAAAATGCTTCACCTGCAGTAACAAGTCTGTCCATGTCTCCACTGATCTCCATTCACTGTCCTGACCAGCATTCAGCGCCACAATCCAAAGTCCGGCTGCTCTGCGCAGCATCACTGCAAACTGACTGAACAAAGCCGAAACTGCACTATTTGCTGATCACCACAAGCTTTAAATCTCCTCTTTATCTTTCTCTCAATCTACTCCACACTGTTGACACGTTCATCTGTCTATTTTGATCCCCCTCTCACCATCAGCACTTTCATTCTTCACACGCCCCCCCGCCGCCGCCGCCGCCACCGCCATTCTTGAAACATGTGAAATGTGTTTCTAACCATTAAATCCTGCCAGCACCAGTTCCTCTGCTGGAGCGGTGAAGTTGTGAATGCATGATGTAATCATTTGCATAGACACACACATTCCCACCAAAAACACACAAACAAGCATACCTTACTGGCACAGAGGGTCCGCCTATGCTTCTGTCTCCAAATCCGAATCCCATTAACGGGCATCTTGTCTGATCACTAAACTGCACCAAGCTTGACCTGCAACATTTCACCACTAAATACAGTTTAAACACAACACACACACACAATCTCAGTATCGCCTCACTGCACGCGTGCAGCACTCGCACATGTTGACCAATCCAAACAACTGTCACATGGAAGGGTGGGGGTGAGGTTGTCTTCAAGGGGTGACCCCCAACCAATAGGTTACTACGGTGATGCAGTCACTATGTGCCAGGGGCTGGTGTTGCCACGGTGATGTAGTATGGCACGCGCTCTCCTCTAGTGGGTCCTCAGGCCCTTTTCAGTTATCAAGTTGAAGGTCATTACCAAATACACACACTTTGTAGATCTAAGCTGAGAGTCAGGTGAAACGTCCACGAAGGATATAAAGACACACGTCTGTGCAGAAGAAATTTTGTTCAAGATTTCAAAGTTCTCCCAATTTTCTGATAAGCAGTCTACAGAAAACTGGTTTGCAAACACGAGCTGCTTTGTCGATACATTTGCAAATATCAACCTGAGTGTGCAACAATCACACTTCTTTTCATAACATTTTAATTTGCTGCAAACCTTTCCAAATTATATTAAATACTACATGCAAGCAAATTGTGTCCATACAGATCACAACAGTGTGTGCTGCACTGGAGGTCTTGTTTGCATGCACACAGCAGTAGATTAAAAAAAAAGTCAGGGATGCAAATGTGTTTGTGTTTATACTAGATTCTGGGGTGTATTAGGCAGGCGTGTTTTACGCAGCCTTGCCTTTGGTTCTCTCATCATTTTGTCACCTCCCTTCTCTGCTTCGTCCACATTTTATTTTGGCTCTCTTATAGGTTCTCTATCAAAACTTTTATCTCATCTTATGAGCTATTCTCTGGTGCTTGAGCCACAAAAAGCTGCCCGATGGGAACTTGTACAGATACCATTCACTGGGTGTCTGAGTACTAGAGGTATAACGGTACAGCTTTCTCTCTATGCGAATTCCAGTACAGTTCCTGTCAGGTCTTCTCAAATACCTACAGCACAAAAGATTACAAAACAACAGAATATTATGACTTAACACATTCAACAACTGTCTTGAGAATCTACCGTTTCCACATGCTCAACATTCTACTTTAAGTTTTTAAATTTACATTTTGTGTAGCAACATAATGACCTTAAAGATAAACATTTAAACATGAACAATATCTACTAATATAAGCAACAGGTTGATCGTTATTGTGTCCCACAGCACTCTGTACTCAAGGTTTTGGAAATGGAGCAATATCTCTACCTGGTGGGTATTTATCATTAATGCAGGTACAATAGTATTTCGCCAAGAGCTGACGGTTTTTTAACTGTGCACAGCCCACAGCCTGGTACATGTAAAATATTGCAGTTTTTCTGATTTATTGTTGCATCCTTAGAAAGGGGACAATGGATGGCAATTGTCATTATTGATTAATTTAATGTTAAGAACAGTTAAAACTACTAAAAATGTTCAAATTGTAATCATCGAGAAAAAAATGTAAAAAAAAAAAAAAAAAAAGTCATATTTGAGAAGCTACACCAAAGATTTGACATTTTACCTTCATAAATAATTTAATCACTTAACGAAAGAGACAAACATTATGTTTTGTCAATCAACAATATATGTACTGGAGTGAGTGAGAGCGAGAGAGAGAGAGAGAGAGAGAGGCATAATTAGTGTGATAAGTAAAGTAAGTAGTTTGTTTCTTGCAACCACATGTCCTGTGCACTATCATTTGGGGGTGAACAGTTTACAAAATCAACTCTGACCGATGCATAAAGCGAGTGAAAACAAGGTAATTATGGTTCACAGAGTGTGAATCAACCCCAGCATCAGGGACTGTGTTGTTTGCTTTAATCATAACTTGCAAAGCACCCAGAAAACTTTGAGTATCCATTTCCACAAACAAATTCATCACAACACTTCTGCTTGTCCATCCCAGAAGGAAGCAGCGCTGAGCGAGGTAACGCATCCTGCAGCTGATGACGTTCCACTGTAGAAGGGAACAGTCTGAGGGAACAGTCGTGGAGGTGATTGGACGAGAGAGCCGCCAGTTCAAGAGTGTTTCCTCTGAGGTCTAAGTACACGGTTTGGAATCCGCTGTGTGGGGAGGATGGGGACAAGGACAGGAAATAGAACAGGATGAAGGTGACAGCGCTGTCACCCACAGGATGAAGGAAAAAATGCATCTGTGACAAAAGGTTGGTCCAAAGTTAAAAGGTAAGAAAAGAGCCCAACATTATAATGTGTGAGATAATAAGAAAAATGTGGAAATGAGGGAAAAAGGAAACGTTGAATAATTCCAGAAAGGTACTAGAACAAGGTCACAGTCAACTTCAAAAGATAAAAAATGTAATAAAAACTAAAGCAGTGAGGATGTACATGCAGATCAGTCAGGGCCCAGTTTAGATTGGCAGGGGCTCCTGGGTTTGGCGCACTGCTGGTGGCCCAACAAACAACACCACCACCCAGAGTTTCTTTCTACAAAAACACAACTTCAAGCAAGACAAGAAGCCGCACACAAAACTTAAGAATGAAAATATTATCAAGAGATTTCTCCTTCAACAACTCGACTTCAGCTCATACATCAAACCTCACTATCAAAGTGACAATACAATACAAATACAGCTGGCTTCTTGTGCTTTAGAAGGCATGTTTTCTGGAACAGAGTCAGGAGATGTAGTTGGATCTGTCCCACTGTAGGCCACAGTCACCTCACTTTAGAGAAAGTGTGATACACCTGTGACTGCTCAGGTCAGGAAAAGTCTCAAAGCAACATCCAGATTTTATTCCACAAAAACCAGAAATGTTCTCCAGCAGATGATGGTTTTGTGCTTCCTATAAAAGTGGACAAATTCTCACACAAGCTGCACATCTCCTCCGCAGCAGTGTGTGTGTTTTGACTGATTTTTGGCCCTCAATGAGGTCAGAATCCACAGATCAGACCACCAACTTCTCCCAGCAGTGTAGGCCCCGTGTTGGACCACAAATCTGCAATTTGGCTGGAGTTGACAGGTTCTGTCCACCCCGTCCTCCCTCAGCAGTTTCTTTTCGATCTCCATGTCTCCACCTGCATGCTGAAAAGTTGTCTCTCCAATGCTAGCTCTGCAAATATTTGCAGGAGCTCAGCTTTGGCCACAGCCACCTGCACACTTTCACCTGCTGCTCAGTTTGGAATGCTCTGCAGGTTCTCCTGGTCACACTTTTCTTTTTGTTTTTGTAGCCCACTAAGCAGCATCAAGTGCTCACTCTTAATCCTGACCAGAAGGTCCACTGAAGGGACAAACTACTGTCCCAACAGACACGAAAAGGAGCAAATGAAGACAGATCACAGAAAGAAGTTATAATTATTGTAAATTCACACACACACACACACACACACACATAATATCATGATGTTCTGGGACCCAAATGAACCCAGTTCTTAAGAATGGGCTCTTTGTCACTACACGGTCGTAGGTGCTGCTCCTAACCGGTGAGGCTCCTATTTCCTGTATTGTGCACTGCAAACATTTCCTCACATACCACCATCCTGGTAAAGTGCTGGAAAATCTCTTCCTGCTTGAAAGAAAGGCCTTATTTTGATTGCCGTCTTAGTGTACTTTTATGACATTTCCTCGCTACTTTTCTATCAACAGGGTTTAAGTCCAGTAAAAAAAACAAGTAAAATTGCCAGCAATCACAGTCACACACAACTTTCCACAGAATAAGGATTTCCTCCTTTTTAAATCTTCCTGTCTTTCCTCTCTTCCTTCCCGTCATTTCCCATGTCTCTCTTCTTAAAACTCCCAGAGCTAAACAAAATGTGAAAACAAAACACCAGGAAGGAAAAAACAAACACATGACACAAAACCCTCAAGGAATGAGGAACAAGTGTTCAACTAAAGTACTGAGAACACAAAAAACGCCAAAAAAGAAATCAGAAAAAGGTGACACACACACACACAGGAGGAGGGTGTGGTTCATATTACCACACAGCTGTTTTTATCACACTTCTCAGTGCTCAATGCCAAATTCATTACCAACCAAAAAAAAAAAAAAAAAGTTTCCAGTCATTAATCACAGATAAACATCAATACAATCATAACACACACACACACACACACACACACACACACACACACACACACACACACACACACAAGTAGAGGACAAGTCTTAGAGTCTGGCACCAGAATAACCACAGAGTGAAATAATCAGGATGCTCGAGTGACCAAAGACACCTCTGATCCGACGTCTGTCCCATCTGAGTCCAAAATCATAGTAACTTAGCCAACATTAACATATTAGCAGTAAAAAATTCCTTTAAATCTAATGTGAAACCATCAAGCAGATTATTATTATTATTTTTTTTATTTTTTTTTTTTTGGTCCAAAAAAAAAAAATTGCACCCATTCAGCGTTAAATATCACAAATCTGAAATGCCAACTTGACTTCATATAACTGACCAGCAGGGGGAACAGTGAGGCCAGCCACAATAATATCACATGACATGCACACGAGTTTGATCATTTTTACTGAGCTCGATATCGTGTTTAACACACGTTTGCTTACATAAGAATGTCACCAATATTTTAGAGAGACAATGCCAGAATAAACAGGCCAGTTTTTACTGCCATCATAAGGAAAGCACATAGTCTCAGATTAATGAACATACCCCCCCCCAAAAAATCCAAACATTTTGCACCACATCATCCATCTGCTGTATCAGATTTTTACCACAAACAGGCTCAGAAGCTCCACCACATGCACACAAAGTGACAACGAAGCAGGTTCACGATAAATTACGGTTTTCCCAACAAATGCAAAATTCCAACCAGAAGGTTTGGAATAATAACATCAAATGGAGTTTATGTCAAAGACACATTCCAACAGCTCCAGAGTGGGAACGTTTTAGATTAAATCTGAATGAGAGCAGTAAGCCAAGAAACACCAATGAGCCGGTATGTTGACTGTTTCAAGCTCTTCTGTTGAGAGAGCGCACACACACACACAAAAATCTATTTTTAAGTATGTTTTACTTGTATAGTTTTAATCATTCTGAATATTTAATGTTTTTACACTCAAATTCCAATGTTTGAATATTCTTTAAAATTGCTTGATGAAAGAATTCCATTATCGGTGGCATCAAATAGTCTTAAAATAACACTATTATCCCTTATTGCCTTTCCTCCATCACTACAATCAGTGCATTTTTATTTTAATTTTTTGTCATGAAGAAGGGTACCTGAATATGTAGACAAGGGTCAGCAACTTAAAAAGATGCCAGGATTTTAGTTATCAAAAAACAAAATCCTTTTTCTTGGACTTCAGCTCAGCTGTTCAAGTCACCAGAGTGCTGGAAATGAGTCTGCAACCAGATATGAAAAGACAAGAAGGAATCGTAATATAATATATTGGTTATTATATATTGGTTGAACTCAATTCAATTATGTTCAGGATTTCCATCTAATAAATATATATAGCCCCAACTCAAATAAAACACATCCATGCAAGCTAATGTAATTTAATTTAGTTGGGACTACATATATTTATGAGATGGAATGCAATCCACTCAAACAAATAACTCACTGGATGAACTCAATTCAATTTCACCTTGTAACAAATTTTAATTTTTGTTTTGTTCCTGGGTACACAGTGTGTTTTCCTAACCTGTTATGCCTTAAATAAATGGAAAATCGTTGTTATTCCACAGAAACTTTGCTTCTGTGATCAGGACAGTGATATTTTGAAATTTGTCTGTTTTCAAGAATATTCTCGATTCGCCTTCACTACTACTGAGTAGTCTTCTAGAATATTCTTTAACTGCTAGAACTGTCCAGAATTTTCTAGAAGTTTCCAGAATTATCTAGAAATTTCAAGAAACTTTTAGAACGTTAAAAAAAAATAAAATCAAAGTTTGTGCTGAATGTAGTCATTTTTTGATAGACTTTAGACATAAGCAGTTGAAATATAACACTTAGAAGCCAGGAACAAAAATTGTGTTACATAGTGTTATGGGCAGGATTTCCATCTCATAAATATATGTAGTCCCAACTAAATTAAATTAAATTATCTTGCATGGATGCACTTTATTTGAGTTGGGACTACATATATTTATGAGCTGGAATCCAATCCAATGAGTCAGTTTTTTGAGTGTATCACTCAAACAAATAACTCAGTGGATGAACTCAATTCAATTATGGGCATGATTTCCATCTAATAAATATATGTACTCCCAACTAAATTAAATTAAATTATCTTACATGGATGCACTTTATTTGAGTTGGGGCTACATATATTTATTTAATGGAAATCATGCTCATAATTGAATTGAGTTCATCCAATGCATCAGCTTTTTTTTTTTGAGTGTGGGGCATCAGGATCACAGCAGCCGACAGACTGGAACTGCAACCAAGTCCCTGAGGAGACCTGGCACCTCAGATGTCTCTTTTTAATTCCTGCACCATGGGACCATGGCATGTTGCACGTCTGGATGCTGGCAAGTGTCTGAAGGATGCATCAGGGAGACAGCGCACTATCAGTAAACGCCACCACGCGACAGTAGCAAGACACTCTGACTGCACATTTAAAGGCAGCAGCGGTTCTGCCTGCATTCTGTCTTTGGGTTCCAGCTCTCGTCTTCTTGGAAATACCATGAAGAAAGTAATCACAGTCCGTTTGTACATCAATTCACCATAAAATTTTATAATGACCTCCAGCAAGCCAATACTGTTTTCACCTGTTTATAGTGTTTGTTTTTTCTTAAATTAGAAAAAAAAGCACTTTCTTTTTGTGCTATATAAATAAATTTAATTAAAAGCCATATTAATTTCAAGTGCGCAAATCTAATGAAAGTTTTTCGAACATATTGGGGGTCCAACCATTAACTGCTTAACCACACAAGACAAAATTAAAGTACACCCAAAATACTCCACCCTAGCCGTAGGAGAGAACAGAAAACTAATGGAGGTTGAAGGCAAACCACAAGCCAAATCTGCTGCATAACACATCAGGAAAAAATAATACACACTCCAAACTGTCCCAGCCTTCAGTAGCAACACAAGAGACAAAGGGACGAGACAGGACAAGTGGAAGCAGAGTCTTAGACCTCATGTGTCAACTCCTTGCTCCTAAAATTGCCTCCCCTCCCATGTCTTCCCCAGACCACAACCACATGAAAGACCTACTGGGATGGGCTCCCATATGGTGTGGAGACAAGAGGGTCTGTGTGTAGGATTTAACCAGTCAGCTTGTCCTTCTGAACAAGTGGCTCGATTAGAGGTTTTCCACCATCCTGACTTTTTAATTTTTCTTCTTCCTTCCATTACTTCTCTCCATCCCTCTCACACTCATAATCAGCGATGAAACTCACAGCAAAACATCCAGTGCTGTGCTGAAAAACATGGACAAGAAGATGTCCACATTGGACCAGGACACAGTTATCTTTACTTCTCACATTCCCAGTCCTGCCCTTGGAGTAACATATTTTCACACATTTTGAAACTCTGCAGATGTGTGTCAACAGGAGACGCACAACAGCAGCTGTATTTTGTACCGTTTACATTGTCTGAAAATACTGACAAACCACCACTGGACAGGAGTCGCGTGTCTCTTCGAGCCCCTGTACATGGAACCAACAGATGAAACAACTTCTGATCTGCTCCAGTGGGGACAACAGATTTTTCTCAAGATGCAAAGAAGTGAAGCTACATCTATTTAGCCTGGAGGACCTACTTGTATAAGGAAGGCTTCAGAATTTGCAATATTATTGAAAAGATATTGAAGAGATGACGTGTGCTCATGCACAAACTGTCTTTGTGTGTGTGTGTGTGTGTGTGTCTGTGTGTGTGTGTGTCCGATTTAAAAAAAAAATGCGCACAATGACAAAAGATGAAAATGTGTTGATCTATCCAATAAGTGTCTTCTTTGATTTTAATCACTTTGTGTGCAGCAAAAACGATGAAAGAGAGACTAAGACAGAAGCTGTCACATAAGACCACAATAGAAGATCACAGAATAAAGCACAAAAAAAAAAACACTCATTCATAACAGACTGATAAAAGAGAAAGATTGATGGACTTTTCTTTTCCTCGCAGTCTTAGGGGATCTAACATTTCCATCCATACGATTCATCTCTGCCTCTGTCTTTCCACAACAAAGACCCTCATTCTCATCTACAAATCTCCAAGGCCTCAGAGCCCCAGAGGTCCACCAGGTCCTCAAGACCAACAACTGTTCCCGGGCTTATTAACCTGCTTTATCGTCCCTCATCCAGGACCACTGGCCTCCAGTTTGCTGCTGTGAGCCTCATTGAGATTAACAGATCAAACAAAAGAGAGGTGTAGGTGTGTGTGTGTGTGTGTGTGTGATGTTCAATCAATTGACAATTAAAAATATTTTATTAATTGTTGAAGTAATTTCTTCCAAGAACATGGACCAATTTTGAGTCATGCAGCTTCTAAAATGTGAAAATTTGCCGCCTATTTTAAATTTGAAATAAATTCGCATTTTAAATTAAATTAGGGCTGCAGTTATTAAGTTTGATTTGTTGTTTTTTTAATTAGCAAATGCTCAGACATTTAGTCTATAAAATATCAGAAAACTGTCCAAAACAAAGGCTTACTTCAGTTTCTCAAATATCACAATACGTGTTAGGTGGGTTGGAAACTTTAAACTGTCCGTAAGTGTGCATGCGGGTGTGATTGTTTGTTTGTCTGTATGTGTCCCTGCGACAGACTGGCGCCCTGTCCAGGGTGAACCCCGCCTCCCCTATGACTGCTGGGATAGACTCCAGCGCCCAATATAAAATCACCTGTCACACTCAGGCCAATGCATAACACCTCACAATTTGGAACCATAACCAGAATCAAGAAGGGAGGCATCGAAATCCAAACTAAAATTATATAGTGAAACCCACATTCACCACAGACAATACATCTTTTGCTGTGAGGTAGTAACCAGATCCCTCACAAACAATTACTGGGTGAAACAAACTCAGGTGAAACTGCCTCAGAACCCAACCCAGATGAATCCAGTTACATGATAAACACCATAGTATCGCTTCACATCTCACAGTTTGGACGAACAAGATTTTCAGAATCAACACCAGAGGGTGTTCTGAATCCAAGGTGGAGGTGTTCATGGACATGGATCGAAAATATCCCTGAACCTGTAGTGTGTTTGGTTATTTGATAAGGAAATTGAGACAATCGCAACTGAGCCAAAATGGACAATAGAGTTTTTAGAACCAACACTTTGAGCAAGAAGATGTGCAAGAGAGAGAGAGAGTACAGACAAACAACACGATGTAACCTGATCTCGATCCAACAAGACTAAAAATATACACACTAACTGAGTCCTGGGTCTCAATCCTGATGAAATGAGTTGCCCAATAAAGACTTTATCTCAAACCATTGTACTGACCCAGCTGATGGTTGTCTGAATGTCCTAAAACAAGCTTCCAAAGCCCATCAAGTTCTCAGTAGTAAGAACACAGAGTTGGACTTTAAACAGGGTAAAATGGGTTAGTTTCCATGATGTTGCTTGTATCTGACATAGGGCTGTGCAATTAACCGAATTTTGATCGCGACATCGATATTTGTATCAAACGATTTCCAAACTTGTATAATCGAGTGAAACGATTTAAGGGCCTTTCATCAGGCCAATCCGCCAACGTGTCCCAAGACGCATGACGTCAGCGTCACTTTGGAAGCAGCAAGGGGGCAGAGATTGCGGCTACGTCACACTCTGGCTGTTTCCACAACCTGAAAAAAGTTCAGCGATTGCCTTCTTGAATTTGCGTCGCCTGAACCACAAAAAAAGCTTTAAAAAACAGCAGTAGAACGATTCTCCCATCACCCTGCTGGGAGAAGCTTTTTTTCAGCTACTTTTTGGAGTGACGCCGACCCAGGGAGGACTGATGACTTGGTGGGATATCGATCAAACCGCAACAGCGGGCCAAGCTGCACAGAGAAGTCGGCCTTCAGGCATCATTCCTGGGCAGAGCAAGGCAGGCAGCCGGGGTGATGGAGCAAACCCACTCAGTCCGAAATCTCCCACTTTTTGGATATATGCGAAGTCCCAGTTTGCCCAATGGAGTTTAGTTCTGCAGCTTTATCGAGGTGAGAATAATGTAAAAATAAAATGTGACATTTGCTGAACTGCTCTGAAGGTTTAATGATTGGCTAACATTAGCTTAGCCTTTTAGCACAGTTGATCTGAGTGAACACTTTAATTTGTAAATGGTTCAGTCTTTTTTATTTTTACCAAATAAAGCTACAGCTTTTTTCAGACACCACAAAAGCTTAACTTGAAATAACTTATTTTTTCGGGCGTTTTTTTCCATCATTTTTCCCCGTTTTTTTTTTTTTTTCCTTTTTTTTTATATATAAACTGTTTAGTGTTTCTTTATATTTAAAGATATATTTTTATTTGTCCTAATCAGGAACATTTGCTGTGCAGACAACCAAACTTCCATTGATGAGCTGAACACCACGACAGCTGTTGTTTTTAAATGTCAAATGAAACTGGAAATGGAAATCAGCACTTAAAATGGAGGTACAATGACTGCTGTCCATTAAGTACTGTGTCTGTCTCAACACCCATCAAACTGGGACATGCAAGACACTTGCAGGTTGTATCCTATGGTGCAATGTGGGTTTGGTGACAGGTTTGTCCTGCAACCACCGTTACTCGGCACAAACAGGAATGAGTGTGCAGACTCCGGCCGTCTCAATCACATTCCTCATAATCCCCTTCGCAAATTCCGAAAATCCCAGCTCGCTGTGCAGCCTCCATAAATATGCTCATTTTCACTTTAGCTCATTCACGCAAGCAGATGTTTAGAAGAACATGTGAATGTACACGATGTGTAGGATTACAGCGACTAAATGGGAATGTAAATGTTGAAGGGAAGATTTACACTAGTCAAAAGATGACGCAAACAAACTGAGTGGAGCAGAGCCTGTTCACAGTATATCATAGTACTGTGATAGTACTGTATTAAGTTCAGTATTTAGGGTAACCGGTGCTTCCTGTTTAACTGTGTGATTGTGACACTGAGACACTGGATGCGTTTACCAACACGCCTCTTCATTGGGTCCTTTGGGTCAAATGAACGTTGACTCAGGGAGACTCTCATAAGGGGTACAAGCTGCATTGTGGGAGAACACCAGCTAAGATGTTTTGGGCGTATTTCAAAAACCAATAACGTAATCTCAGCTTCTAAAATATGAAAAATTTCTTTTTATTTTAATCTAACTTTTCAATATCCAAATATTCGTGACCCTGTCTGTCATTATCTCTGAACATTTTTATTAAAAACAAAACAAAAACAAAAAACTACTAACATGGCGATGGAACTGTTAGCACCCCCAGTTTCGTTCTCATTGTGTCAAACAGCTCACCTCAACAACCCACATGTGTATAAAAACAGTTATAATCCAGTGGTTCTGTCTTTATCCACATCATTACTGAGTCTGTGCACATGCTGCAACCAGCCCTCGAACATCTTTCCCTTTAGGCAGCTCTTATGTTTGACAAACCTCATCAGAACCATAAAATGTTCCCGTTACCTTAACAATACTGCGTTTGTGTGTGCTGACTCATAATGATTGCCAAACATTTTTTTTTTATTCCTCTGGAAGCCTGCATAGTGCTGACAACAGGATAAAACTATTGATCTGTGCACACACTCACAAAACAATACCACCTGCTCTGCTATACTAGTCGCTTGTATACACACACACACACACACACACACACACACACACACACACACACACACACACACACACACACACACACACACACACACACAGAGAGAGAGAGTACAAATCAGTAGCAAAACTATAAACACATATGCAATTATTTATGCAACTACATCCTCGTGTGTAAGTGACATCATGTGTACCATCCAATCCTTTTCTTTGTGCAAACCCTTAAAAAAAAAAAAATTACACAAAGCAACTTTAAGTTGCAATAATTATCAACCATCTGGGCCGTCTAACCACTGAGGCCTTATGTGACGCTGGAACAATAACAAAACAAAAATGGCGCCTGAGAAACTGAGTTTGTCCACAGTGATGTCACACATCAGAAGAGCTGGAAAGAAAATGCCAACAAGTCCGGACGTATTAGACTGACAGACTGTCTGCTGACACATGATTTGGTGCTCGTCTGTCCCCTGCTATATAAACATTTTAATCCTTTAGTTCTGAGCAACATACACAAACATGTATGTTAACAGAGACATTTTGTACTGAAACTGATTTATGTTTATTATACCATAATATGTTGTGCTAAAACAATAATACCCACTAGTATTAGTAGTATCAGTACCGGAAAGTACCAGGAACAAAGATGATAGATTGGTATGCACTTAATTAGAAGCTTTTGTATAAAAACACATAAGATAATGATGGTTTGAGGCCCAAAGAGTAACAACAAAAGTGTCTACACATACACAAAAACACCCACACAATGGAGTCGCTGTGATGGCAAACATGGCGAAAGCAGACAGCAAATACCACTAAATACAACGTTTCAGTCTTCAGCAAGGATTCTTGTATGGAGTATGTCATATTTCACAGTGACAGACCCTTGTTTCCCCTCACACACACACACACACACACACACATTTCTGGAATGGCGAAATTCAATGGCCTACAAGTCAAATGTCTCGAGCTGATAACACAAGTACTTTAGTGGGGAATTTAGATTTATTTCGCAACAGAACCAAGCTGACTACTTTTCGTGATCCAATGAGACTGAACCAATCAGAGCCATAGTTATATGCAACAACTGTACACGTGGTGTTTAATTAATCAGGTCACCACATGGACCCTAATGTTTAGACGGTGTTAGGACTAGAAAACAGATTATGTCAGTATTCTTCAGCACACACAGATCAGTAACTAAAGAGAGAAAAGCAACAAGTCTCTGACAGACTCTTGAAACTGTGTCATTATTATCCATTTGGATTATTTTCTTTTCTACGGCACCGCCAGCAGCCCACCAACTATTCTAATGCAGGTCATTGTAGTACAGTACACATGGTAATCCTACAAACCACAAGTATATAATTTAACCAACATTTAGTCTAATTCCACCCCCGTCTTAATGACCACTCTCGCTTTCAAGGCTCCCTGAGGCACTGAGAAGCGTCAGAACTCCCCCAACACTCGTGTAATACCCTGTACTACACCAATACTCTCTGCGAACGATACTAATTGGTTAATATATAAAATACTCACGACCTACTGACTCAATTCTGGGACTTCTTCTTCATCATTGAGCTGGGGGATGCTTGCTTCCTACATCCCAATGAATTATCGTCTTTTTTCTGTTTAAAGTACCATTTAGAAATTTATTTGAAGCCACACATGAATTTTAAAAGAATGTAGAACTCCAATGGCACAGAGAGGAGAGAAAAGGTCAGGGTCACTTATGTTTTCAGGTTGTCATCTCTAGAAATCTGCACCAGCGGGCGCTCGTCTCTCTTCGAGGCTGTTTTTTTTTTTTGTTTTTTTGTTTTTTTAAGCAGATTACCAACAGAAACGGCACCTGACAAAATAAAACTCCACTACACGAGGAACACGGCCTTGTTGACGGAGCCAAACATTAAGTCTGCTCGCCTATGACACGACGTTAATCCCACTCTTAAATTGCTCACGTTGTTTATTCAGCTGAGGTGCATCAAGTTGTCCAATGTTTACAAGACTAAAAATGCGCTTGAAGACATCCAAGAGACAGCTGTTTCTGAGGCCGTCTGTTGATCCAGATAAAAACCTTCTACCCCAGCTCTCCTGACCTCACCACCATTTATTTTCAACTGTACTTATCCAATTTGAGCTCATATTCTGGACACTTGAGGGATGGAGCTCTTAACCCTCAAGCAACCAAGTGGGCTCATTTATTACTCCACGCATATATTTTTGTGCACCATTTTTATAATTTTAATCGGAAAAAAGTTTCCTTCCATGAATTTGTCCATCTATTTGTCCTGCATTTGCTCAAAGAATTTTTTAAGGATCGGCCAATCCGTGTGGCAACTATAATCCAAACTTGTGTGGGGTCACTTATGACATCCCGGGAAGATCTATGAGATTTTCAACATTATAGCTTCAGACGGTTTTGTAATTTGTCAACTCTAATCATTATATTTTACTGTTTTGCAGGGAAGCCAACAGACCTATAACAGCAAGATTTACAGCTGCACAAGCATTGAGACTGATTCTTGATGCCCAGAGTGAGAATGAAAAGGATGATGGTCAAATATATTAGAGAGTGAAATAAGTATGAAGAACCCTAAAACAAGAATTTATATAGACGTATTCCAATATAAAGTCAATGGGGTCATAAATAACCCCACTTGGTCATATTAGTCACTAAAATAGCTTGGTCGCTTGATGCAATTCCAGAGTTGTAAATGATGCATTGGTGGCTTCCCTCACCAGCTGCTCTAGGCAGATGTACTATAACAGACCGTGCATTTTCTATTTCATAATGACTCATTTAACGGACGTCCGCAAGAGATGCAACACGTGAAATAAACCTAGACGGTTTATGAGTTTTCATAGTTTTACAGCTAAAGTGAAGCAGGAGGACGGCAGCAGGATGAACCGCTCAGCGGGTTTGTGTGGATTTCCATGTTAGTTAAGTAGCATATGTGATTGATGTGGTTTTTTTTTTTTATAAGTCCCTGTTAATCTTTGTTGAGGTCAGAGTGCACATATGTGGATCGATATATGTGTGTGTCTTTGTTAAAGTACGTCTCCGGGCCTGAGTGCAGTAAAGTGCAGATGCAGGGTAACAATGGGCTTTATGTTCATGTAAGATGAGCTTCCACCTGCTGCTCTGCATTACTATGTACTGTAGGTTTGTCAGACACATCAGTGCTAAAACGCAGTATTGTACAAGGCTTTGTAAAGTCCTATTAGGTCAACAGAGACAGTGATGTCTTCTGTCAATAAAGGTGGTTTTTCCATTTTCATTTTCACAAAGCAAACAATATAACAAACTAGATGTTTGCTGGAGGTCATTTTACAGCATTTCGTTCCTGAACTGGAAACAATTTCTCGATTAGAAAAAGCTTTGTAGACAAATCCATTGTCTGTCCAGATGCACTCCACCGCAAAATTACTTTCATCACTGTCAAATGAGTCGTTCTTTTCAAAGCTACATGCTGTAAATTCCCATTTATTTTATTTTCGTTTACATGTCAATGTATATGCAGGCAATGTCAGCTTTTAATCCAACATCATGCAGCCGGAGTATAGAGGAAAGAAACAGAAGACGAGAGGAGAGGAGAGGGATGGTTGCCAGAGAAGGCAAAAAAAAGAAGAAGCAAAAAAGGGAGAGTCACAAAAAAATCAGTTTTGTCAAACATTGCATAACAGCATACAAAAAGACATTTCTACATCTTAAAATGCTGAATATGAAATGTTTTTAATGACACTCCTGCACAGACTCATCTGTTCTCAGCAGAGTTCAGCTGTCAGACAAAATACACACACACATACACACACACCCTCAATGTCCGCTGTCACACTGACAAAATACCGATGAAAAATTTGGATCCTGTCCTCCGCTTCATTTGTCAGATTTTATAAGCTCTTCAACTGCATCATTCTACAACATGTACAGAGTGGGAATAAATATGTAGTAGAACAAATGGAACCCGCTCTCTTTCCAAATGAGTGAGATCTGTTGGAAAAATGCTAAATTACAAATTCTACAGTAACGGAATTACAACAGCAAAATCTGTTCATATTTTAACTCAGCATGAAACATTTGCTCTGACTGTGATTCTGTTACTGCAGAATTACCCAAATGTTTCCTGACCAAATGTGTTTGCAGATTTGTCCCAAGATACAACAGTTTGTCACTCATGACGGGTCCAAGCTTCTCACAACACAAGCAAAACAACGTCCCTGTGACCATATGGATGGACGTGTGTTTGTTGCAGTACATAGGGATGTTAAAGCCATAAAACTCAGGAGGGGGAAGAGGTGTTACTCCTTTCTTCCTTTTTCACTATAACTGGGCTGTGTCTATATCTTGGACACTTGTGCAGCACAGAGGATGAGGACACATATGCATACATACATACTGTTCATCTACAGAATCTCTGGGAATCTTAGGGGCCTTTTCCTCTATTTTCTCTCTCTGTCCCTCCTGAACTGTTGCACGGTCTCCCGTGAGACTGAGTCGACCTCTAGAACCGGGCCAGATTCTTGCTGGAACCAGTCGTGTGGGAACCAACTTGTGGATTCTGGCAGCGTAATGAGTTCTCTATCAATGAATGGAGGAGACGACAGTCAGCCTGAGCGAATAACAGTGAATAGACGGAGTGAGGTGGCATCAACGGTGTGTGTGTGTGTGTGTCCTACAAACAGGATAAGAAAATGTTTAAAAACCATAAATACAAATGATGATAAAATCTGATCCGCGTATCTGAAATAAGCAGTTTATAGTTATGATGTTACAGATACAAGGATCAATTCTTTTGATTTGTGTGTTCTATTTCACTAGTTTTCTTACATTTATTTGAATAATCTGTAGTTATCTGATAAATCAATGTATAAAAGTTAGATTACATTTAGGGTCGCTATTACGAGGTCTATTAGAAAAGTATCCGACCTTATTAAAAAAAAAAAACATATGGATTTGAATCACGTGTGCTTGCGTGAGCCAACCTTGAATCTTCATGCGCATGCGTGATTTTTTTTCATGCCTGTCGGTTGCGTCATTCACCTGTGAGCAGGCTTTGAGTGAGGAGTGGTCCACCCCCTCGGCGGATTTTCACTGTCAGGGAAATCAATCAATCAATTTTATTTATATAGCGGCAAGGCCATACAATAATTACGTAAAAACCCCAACGGTCAAAACGACCCCCTGTGAGCAAGCACTTGGCGACAGTGGGAAGGAAAAACTCCCTTTTAAAAGGAAGAAACCTCCAGCAGAACCAGGCTCAGGGAGGGGCAGTCTTCTGTTGGGACTGGTTGGGGCTGAGGGAGAGAACCAGGAAAAAGACATGCTGTGGAGGGGAGCAGAGATCAATCACTAATGATTAAATGCAGAGATGGCGTTCTGACAGCTGGTTTTTCAGTCGAGTGATTATCCAAGAAATTGTGGATGTGCCTGGACATGCCAGAACATGTTTTGTGATGCTTCATCACGGCGTTACTTTGCGCGTCGCGGCACCGCGTCCTGTGAGACCAAAACGGAGGTGGTTTTGTGTCGGTCCAGCAGCGAATCCATCATGAGGCGCAAAGCGTCCGCTCAGCATTCCACAACAAAATCTCTTGTTAAAAGTGAAATCTGCAGGAAAATGGTTGATGTCCAGCTCTTGTGATAACCAGAGAAAGTGCACACGATGGTCACGGATCCACAGAGCGATCCGTTTAGAAATGAAATGGTCGTTCAGTCTGTTGAGGCAGCTGGAGCGTGGCGCACCCCACAGCTGCTGTGGGCCGTCCTTAAAGCGACAGTAACATCCCTTAATGTCTTTGAAGCCCATAAAATTTTCACCAAAAACCACCTGAATTTCTCGAATGGTGTCCACATGGATGTGCCTCACAGTTTCTAAAAAAAATTTGATCAAGCAAAACAGCAGTCTCTCAGCCATTTTCCTGACAATGAAAATCCGCCGAGGGGGTGGACCACTCCTCACTCAAAGCCTGCTCACAGGCGAATGACGCAACCGACAGGCGTGAAAAAAAATCACGCATGCGCATGAAGGTTCAAGGTTGGCTCACGCAAGCACACATGATTCAAATCCATATGTTTGTTTTTTTAAATAAGGTTGGATACTTTTCTAATAGACCTCGTATTTTGTCAAAAATAATAATAATAAAAACCTTCTGTATAATCTACTGATGTTCTGACAGGTACATTTTGTCAAAATTTCCAAAAATAATTTTCAGCTTTCTCACTACTAGATGAAGAATTGGAGTATTTTTAGCAAGCAGCTGTACAGTAAATTTGAGAAAAGTACCGTATATGCAGTTAAAACTTTATACGCACATTTGTATCCTTTTTCTTTTGTGTTCCATCACAGACAAAATGTACAATGTCCAAAATACATCCTTTAGTTGCCACAAACTGCACCTTCTACAATTTTGAGGCTCCACACAACACCATCTAATAATACGTGGACAACATGCAAACTCCACACAGAAAGGACCAGGTGGGAACTGGGAAGCAAACCCAGGACCTTCTCGTTGTGAGGTAGCAGTGCTAATCACTTAGCCACTGTGCAACAGCCTATATCTTAAATCCTAATCCGATTACATTTTTTTCCACAAATCTGATTGGTTAATCATGTGAGAGTGCAGACCGTATAATATCTTATATACGTGTAATTTTTGCAACAACGGTGGCAAAAGATATGTTACTCCGCGCCCTGACCAGTGTTCTGACGAGATGTGATTACTGTCGAATGTCATTCCTGCCCTCCACGCGCAACCGCGCAGTATTGTCGGGACGCGGAACTTTCGAGACGCACAATTCTTCAGAACACCGGCTGTGCGTGCTGCTAGCTGTTAGCACTGTTCGCTCAGACTGAAAGAAAGTTGCATGTCACCAACAAAATGGGTGAATTTAAGATACCGTATGAAAGTATTGATGTATTGAGGCATATACAGTGCCCCGATACAACACACACACACACACACACAAATCATTGCAACAATAGCATAGCGTCCACAACATTATTTTTATGAGAATTTATCCAATGCAAAGCATAAAATGCATATAAATTAGAGATGTGTAATTAGAGTAAACCAAAATTCCCCAAAATCTTAATTTACTGCTTATCAAGTCATTAATTAGTGTATAACTCTTACATACAAGACAGTAAATGGACTGCATTTATATAGCGCTTTTCCATCTGCATCAGACGCTCAAAGTGCTTTACAATGATGCCTCACATTCAGCCCGATGTGAGGGTGCTGCCATACAAGGTGCCCACTACACACCGGGAGCAATAGGGGATTAAGGACTTTGCTCAAGGCCTTTAGTGATTTTCCGGTCAGACTGGGATTTGAACCGAGGAACCTCTGGTCTCAAGCCCAATGCTTAACCACAACCCCATCACCTCCCCTATTAATTAGTGTATAAGTCTTATATACAAGACAGTGAATGAGTGAAGAAGAGATTTTGAAAAACAACTATAGTAAATATAGCCGGTGCATCAGTCACCGTAACTCCAGCATGTTCTACTCTGCTTTAGAATAATTTAATCATATGCTTCAATATTCTGACAATCAAACCAATCAATAACTTTCAGTCATAATCACTTTAATAATTACAGTGCTGCACAGTTTATGCCATACGTCTGATGGTCAGTACAGCCTGAGTCATGAACGTTTAAGTGATCCACAAGAGACGAGAGCCAGCTGGTCCCACAGGTCCTCGAGAGGCACTTGAACAAAGCAACACCCACTAAGACTGACAGCACGCTCCAGATGACAGACAGCAGGCAAAGACCTTACGTCTATAAATACCAGAGGGACAGAGGAAGAATGCACAAAATGGGCATGGGCTAAAGAGCGAGAGACAAAAAAGATGGACATCAGCAGGTCAACTCCAGAATGTCGTCTCTGTCTACCATCAGAGCCTCACACTGGGGTATAGCCTGTATCTGTAGGCACAAGACGTCTCTCCCAACGCCAATTAACCTTCAACTACAGTTCGACCTACTTTTGACACTAAAATAGAAATCTCCCTATTCAGTCCAGATCCATTTCTGACAGACGAGGGAACGTTTAATAGATAGTTGAAGGCAAAGTCAGCACCTATCAGGGGGTCTTGTGTAACTGAATTACCTTTGTGAAGATCATCCTCTTATACAAGATCATATACGTAATCTAAAGGAGCTTCAAGATGAGTGAACCAGAGTACTGCCATGATCCCAGTGACAGGATTTTACATTTGGGACGAAGGTTCGCTGGGTGAAATTGTGGCATTTATTTTTTGGCATCAGGTTATGTTGTTTCATTCATTCATTCATTTTCACTTATGCCAATTAAAGATTGCGGGGGAGCTGAAGCCTACCAACATTTCTCAACATTGCAACCAGTCAGACAAAACGTCACACATTCGAGAAATTTTAGCTTCTCAGAATGCAAAAAAGACGGAGAATCGTGCTACTTTTTCTGGGTCAGAAAAGTAAACTTCTCAGTCGCCCCTCATACATGCGTTGTTGCACTATTAAGAGCAGCACAGCTGCAGCATTCTGCAAACAGCCCTACTGAATGTACGCAATGCAATCAGTTTGTATGAAATCAAACATAATCAGTGCACAGATTCCTGTGATGTCACCTTCGTTTCAGCTGCGGCAAGACGTAAAACCTTATCAGCCGTCCTCCTTTTCAGACTTATCACTTAATAATACAAACAACTGACAGATTAATCAACACTACAAGTCCTTCCCAGCTGTTGCCTGACCCGTTCTCAAGCTGTCAGGTTCAGTCATTTATTACAAGAAAAGAAATTATATTTTTATCTCCTATAGAAAAGCTTATTGGGCATTTTCTGTCACATTACACTGATTGTACACGCCTAATTCTTCTTTTATTTTCACCGGCTTGTGTTGGAACTGAGTTTTCCTGTCATAATCTGGGTTGGCGCCTTGTCATGACTGCATCACGGTGGAACCGCACCAATCTGTTAGATGTCCAGAACAGCAGAAACCCAAGACAGCTGAACTAGCCTTTGTTTAAACTTGTGACTCTGAGTGTATCCAGTGTCAGGTGAAGCTGGAAAGAATGACCTCTAACCTCTACCCTAGTGCCGGGTACTTCTTCCTAAACATATCACATCTCGGCCAACACACAGACATGTCGAGGAAACCTAACTTGAATGTCAATTCTGTGGTTGAAGTGTAGTTTGTTTGTTTTTGAAAGCACAGTATTCTCTGGCCCCTCACCAGGAACATGATCAGTCTCTGAGTTTAGATTATAAATGTTGACGCCAAACCCACAGGAGCTGAAGACAGCTGAGGAGTTTACACACAACCATAAAGTGAAATCATTCTGATCCTTGAGACAAGTAGTCACTGCTATCACCGAGCCAGTTTTTCAAGAGGATTTATGCTTCTAACCCATATCAACCAAGTGATGAGACAAACAAGCATGAGACAGCTGTCATGTGACTGATGGTTGTGGACGACAGGTCATGGTAAAGATCTGTGCACTTATTTGTTGTCAAAACTGGTGAAAAGGCAACAGATCCAGAGGTCTTTCCACACACTCCCTCCTTAGTGTGACTAACTGGAGCAAATACCAGAACAACACCATCTTCTACTGACTGCACAAACTATTAGGCAACAAAATACTCAAAATGACAAGTGACAAGCTGCTGTTAGTCACAAGATGCTTCTGGCTTAACTGCTTCCTGTTTAGTCTCTTAACATTAGCGCATCGGAGAAGATGTCGTGCACGTAGGGGAAGATATGTGGAAGATGTTCTCTATGTCATCATCCTGTGTTTGTAACTGTTTGAAGAGGACCAGGTTGAGCACTTTTCGGGAACAGGGTGCTGCTTAAAAACACACTCGTGGATTACATATGACCATCCCGTCAGAAATCCAGAGTTAGTTTCTCTAAATTACAATGTCTTCAAATTGATTCATCCATTACATGAAGAAGATGATGCCTTGAATTTGTTTTTTTTAGTTTTTTTATGCCAGGTGTTTTTGTGCATACGGAGTGATTTCTGGAATCTGTGTCGCAATAAATCTCAATGTCGTACTTCTGGGGACCTAGAGCTGGCCTTGGGGCTACGCGGGAGCTGGCAACCGCACACGGCAACGCAACAAAAGGCATTCCAGTGAGTTCTCTCACACCTTGTCTACAGCTGCTCTCATGGATGATTCGCTGACTGAAATAGAAGGGGCGTTTAAAAGGAACTCCCCACCCCACCCAGAACTGTGTCAAAGCCTCAACAATTACAGACTGTACAAAGAGTAAGGTTTGTTCCTACGGGCGATGAGGCTAATGTCTGGTAGCTGCTATAATAGTTATTATCCAGCTTAATGAGTTATGACTGAGTTAAACTCTGGTTATTAAGTTGTTTGTGCTTTCATCTTGACATTTCATTGTTACTTGAAGAAACGGTATACAAACGTCACCCGTATGAGTTGCTCGTTCTACCGAATGGATTTTGACGATACTGCGGTAACAGGCAAATCAGGCTTATCGTCATCAGCCTGGAACAGCTAATTGTCTTGAAAACTTGAAAGTACTACATGATGCTTTTAGTCTCGCCTCAAGGACTTTCTTTGAGCTTGTCACATTTTTTGCTCACAGCTATCATATCCACTTGTTGATTCGTAACACGTGATGAGACAGAGACACCGAGCTACAGCGTGAATGTCTTCAGCTAAAATAAAACTGTGAAGCTGTGAAATAGAAATAAATCATTTCATGATGTTTCGCACACGGCCATGATGTGTTTAAATGTTCTGAAACTTTAATTATGGGTGTGAAGCAGCTTTTTACTCAAGATTTTAATAAACTCAAAGAGATCTGTTTTGAATTAAGAAGAATATTTTACTATTTATTGGGTTTCATAAGCTGCAGGTTGTAAAAATTACTTGGCATCAGGTGTCCTCAGGAACTGCTGCAACCTGTTACCACACGTTACGATTAATGGCACATGTTGCTGGAGAATTATCAGGAACCATTATGCACAGTCAAGAATAGTGTTCCGCATTGTTGCACGCTATTGCGCATAACAGCGCATCGTTAAGTTCTGTCACATTGTGAACGAGGTGAATTGTCTCCACACACACACACACCCATATTCATCCAACCGAATTCAGATTGCTCCAGTTTTTCAGAAGAACTTTGTGACTGCATGCATAGTTGGGCTCTGTACCATGGAGTGGCGCAGAGAAGAGGAGGAGGACAGAGCCAGATGTGTGGCTTCATGCAGGTCTCGTCTTGCGCATTTTCCCAAACATCAGGCACATGCAGCAGGTGGAACACCTGCAGGAGCGCGCTGAAGAGCACTAAAATGAGACTTTTAGCTGACTTGGTGTCAGCAATTAAACTGAATGCGGTGCAGCAGGGTTTAATTGTGCACACGCTTCTTCCTCCCCCGGACTGGAGGAGGTGCAGAGATGTCTGGCTGCACGTGAGTTCTCCCGCTCATCGGTGCAACAGCAGGTGGAACACCTGCAGGAGCGTCCTGAGGAGCTTCAGCAGGAACTGTGGAACGACATTTGGAGCCGAGTTTAATTGTGCGCACGTGACAGAAAACTTATTTGTTGTGGCGCGCAGTGAAATGTGACGCCGCGTTACAAGTCGTGTCAAAACTTGACAGTTTCCGTGTCACTTCGTAATAAGGCGTGACAGTTTTGGCTCCAAGAACCATCACAAGAACCACTACGAACGTTGTCAAGTTCTATTAAGGATCAATACTCATCAAGACGGATCAACACGCTCAGTTGCGACCTCCACGACGTGAGATGAAATGAGGGTGGTGTGTGACATCCGTGGAAGATTATTTGACAGGCAAAAACATGCTCCACGAATATCAAGAATATCACGCACCAACACGCACTATTAAGAAACCTATTCAGATGCGTTGTCACATTAAGAATGTCAGGAATGTGTCACGACTGACAGAAAAATGACATTTGTAACGCGTCTTGGTTATGTATAAACGCACCTTTAACAACAAGTGAACTGCGGTTCACCTGTTCCAAAAAGAGAAACTTGATCTTTCTTCACCAAACAAGCAATGAAGTAAACAGCGAACCCATTAACATCTCTCGTTACGCCTCTTTATATGAGGTTGGCTGCAGCGCAAACAGGCCTTAACTGCTCATCAAAAGGGACAGAAACGGCTAATTTTGTTGCCAGTAGAACTTCTACAATTTTTAGGGTTATTTTTATATTTACAATTCACAAACAAATAACGCTCGCTACAGGAAATCCCAAATACTGAATCTTGTCATTGGAGAATATTAACTGACGGGTCAAAGGATCAAGGGCTGCCCCCCCCCCCAAAAAAAGTATTTGATTTCCTGTATTACCTCCTAAAGCTAAATAGGCTTGAGAGATAGGCAAAACATTTTATTTGTACTTTTTTTTTAAGATTTCAGGCTTACAAAAATATGTACTTTTAGTGGGTAATATTGGAAATAAGGAAATATTGATTTTTGGAACTGAAATATTATTGATTAGCCATGCACCTTCATCCACACACACGTTTGTGTGCTTTTATTGTTAATTGTTTGTTAATTTTTACATCAACCTGTCAGGGACTACAAATGGAAATTAGCCTACGGCTAAAATCTGACATATTTACACATTGTATATGTTCATTAATATGTACTGTCCATTTTAAATAAATAAATAAGAAATAATAAAATACATACACTCACACATATACATATAGGTTTTGATACGGCACAAGAATCTATCTTCAGACATACATAACTTGTACATTTTTTAAACTGTTGCAGACACTCAGAAAAAGTCTGCAACTGTGACTTTTTCATTCCATATTCAATTTCCTTTCTTAATGAAACCCCTGAGAGGCGTGCATGTCTGTCAAGGTGGTGACACACTCATGAAAACCCGCCTGAAGAGGACATTTCAAACTGCTTCAGGTCTGCAGTCCTACTTTTAGCCGAGCTGAGATCTAGTTGGACCGCCGCGTGAGTCACAGTCAAACTTGAGACAGGATGAACAGATAGAGGCAAGGACACCAGAGAGGAAACAAAAGGCAATGAGTCACAAATTAAAATCCGGTGGTTAAAGTTCACTGTAACTTGGGCTTGTTCTCTAAATCCTACTTTGCAATCTATTTCTCAGACACATTTTATTTAAAATCAATTTTAAAAAGCCCGGTAGTTGATGTAGAATTCTGAGAACTCCCACACCGGTCTGTATGGACCCGACACAGCCGCCACTCTGAGTTAATATTTAAGGCTTGAGTGCAAAAAGGAACAAGGTAAACTTATAAACTCAACAAAACACAGCCAGGGCAAAGGGAAGTGATTTTCCATTCATCACTGGCACAAACGTGTGTTTACAACCATAAAGCCAACAGAAAGAGACCGGCGTCCTCCAAACCCAAAGCCTTTTGAAACCCAGATGCTCCGAGCACTGAGGACAAATCCATCACTCCTGACAGGACTCAACAGCCCAATTACCGTAAGTCTGAAGCAGGACAAACACAGGAGTCACACCTCCACACACTTTACTCAGACGGCCCAGCAGCATCTCCATTTGACAACAAGTAATAAAAAAAAAAAAAAACAGACAACACAAGATAACCACTGTAACTAAGATCTACCAATGCTTAAGGTGTTGCAGTTTTATTCATATTCTGCACAAGCACAATATCAAAACATTTCCACTTCCGTCTGTTAATTCGTATAATCAGAATTCCAAACCTTTACACAAACTGCAGATGTGTGCGATTCTGGAAGTAGTGTGCAAATATCAGTGCTCTCCAGGATCAGGCTTGGAGACCCCTGGCTTAGCTCCTCCTCCTTCCCCACCCCAGTAGACCCCCAGACTTAGTCTGCCTTCTGATACTGTGTGGAATAAAAACAAGGTCTGTGTGTATAAAAAAACAAACAAACATTTAAACAAACACCAAAAAGTAACATTTTGTATGTGGAGATACTGTGACAGTACAGGTGTTTAAACATTTTTCTCAAAGCTTTAACATTCTTGAATCTTCTCACCCTTTTAACAGACACAAATAAAGACTAAGTGGTTTGTGAACATTCCTGTTGCAATGGACCAAGAAAGGTCCAAGCAAACTTTGGTGGTGCTTCAAAAAAAAAAAAAAACCTTTCATTAATTCAAGTTCTCTTGTTAGATGTGTTCTCCTTTGATCTCAGTCTTCATCATTCTCGCCTTGTGACCTCACAAAGCTCTAACCAATTACTCCTAAAAGCCTTTGATGTGTCACCTGAGGGCTGGGTGGAGACGGTAATAAGCAGTCAAACTTACGTATTTTGACTCTCTTGGGGTCGAACCTCTGGATGTGCTCCTGCAGGAGCTGCAGGCGACCCTGGATCCTGCAGGATCTCCTCGACACCGACTCTGCCTCCGTCTCAAGAGTCATGAAGATGTCGCTGGCGTGTCGAGAAAGGTCGGAAAGTTGGTGAATGACGTTGATGAGCGTGTGGCTGCTCACCTGCTCCAGGGACGAGTACAAAACCGTTTTCCGCACTCTGGATCTCCGGGCTTCTTCCGCGGGCGTCCAGCTGCCGTCTGCCGCCGACAAACGAGCGACGAGCCGCGGCTCGATTCCCCGCTGGTGAAACGGCATGATGAGTGAAACCTCCAGCGGGCGACAAACTTCACCTTTAAACCCTTAAACCGAGTCGGAGCGGAGCCGGTGGACGGTCCTCCTGCCCCGCCATATTCTAATCACTTTGTCCGCCGGACACACTGCTGCCTCCAGAAGTCCGTTCAAATTCAAAAGCAAAGAACAGAAACACAAGGAAAAGTCTGGAGATGTGCGCCCAAAAACCCGGAGAATACTACAACCACCTGTGGCGAGTGGATCCGGATCCAAGTCCTGAACTTCGAGGGCTGCGTGGAAAACAAGGAGCGGATTTTCCCGCCGAATGACCTAAAACAGGAAACAACTTCACTAAAATAGCGCAAAAATCTGTAATAACGCTGCAAATAAGAAATAAAGACTGTAAATATCGACTAATACTGTAAATCATCATAATTGATAATATAATACAAAATGTACAATCGAAGTTGCAATACCAGGTTGAACCACCAGGTGCACTATCGCCACCAAAACAAAAATACACAAAAAAGTTTTAAAATAGGAAACGCAACATTTTAACATCTGGTTCCATAGTGACAAATATGTCAGAAAACGGTCAAATAAACTTGAGCCGCAAAGAGAAATATTCTGCTAGTTAGCCCGATACGAGGTTATTGGTAGTTTTACAAACCAAGTGGTGCATTACCGCCACCAACTGGGGAAATTGCATCTCCGCACACTCAACGCAGTCGTCAATGCACGACTGCCCCCTGGTGGAGAAAGGTTTAAATGCGTTAACTCCACCCAGGATACAAAAAAAAGACAGAAATCATTTTTTAATAAGGACGTTCAAAACACTGTCCGTTAGTGGAGAAAATGTGTAAAATAAATAAATAAAATACATAAAATAAGAGTTGCATTTCTAATAGGATAACATCATTGATGATAATAATAAATAACTTGAATGCATACTGTATATTATAAATATCTATTTTCAACTTTTGGATGCTTTTAATGTATTTTGTTGACTCAAAGTGCAAGAAAATTTATACAAGCAAAACTAAAAGTAAGTGAAACTGAACAACTAGACCTTAAATAATAATAATAATAATTTAAAAAAAAAATTTACTTTGATGCCTTTCTTTTTTCTGCCCTTGTTTTTATCCAGTCATCCGGATAGACAGACATTTGATCATATATTGTGAAATGGATTACAGTATTCTAAATTGGGTCTTTGTAGCCCAGAAAACACTACAGCCAAAATGTTGCTCGTTTTAATAAATATTTTCACACACGAGCACAAAATGCTATTTTTATTTTTTTTTTTAATTAAGCCATCATTTTAACTCCACCAATTCTTATTCCATGCGCCCCCTGCTGTCTGAAACCCGACAGAGCAACGTGAATTCTGGCTCCACAGCAGCGTCATGACCCCTGCTCCTGGAGGTCGCCAAGAGTAGCTGCTGCATCCAGAGCTGATTGGTCAAAGCTGATGTTTCCTGGCTCTTGATTGGCTGAGCACACCTGACTTAGTGAGCAGTGGGTGGGGCAGGGACAGGTGGACTCCTGCTGACCTTTTTAACCTGTATTGTCTTTGTTGCTCAAGCATTTTGAAACAAAACCACTGAGTCAGTCTTCCTCTGTAACATCCTAAAGGCACTGTGAAAAGCAGCCGCCAAAGGTGGAATGTCGTTTTCCACACGTAGACATCCCCATTTTTGTGTTCCTCAGCAGAAAATGGGTCCAACAGGAAACAGCTCATGGGTGATGCACTCGCTCCGTGACACAAGGAACAAAAGGCAGTTACAGAAAAGTCAGCAAGCAACACTTGAGATGAACACAAGTTTAATCAAGATTAAATATATATAATATATATATGCCCAAAAGATCTTGCAACTCGTAGGAGCTCCATAACAATACAAAAAGCTTTTCTGTCATGTGGATAGTTTTACACTTTTGAGTTTAGGACTTTCATTCAAGGTAAAATGTACACAAACATCTCATTCACCTTATTTTACAGTGCATTGATTTAATAAAACCACAGGCGCCTCCTGCAAACCCGGACGCTTACCTCAGTTATCCAATTATCTACATAACAAGGCTTCAAGAACTCAAAGCAGGAAGAAAGTCAACAAACAGCCCATCAGCAGATAGCAGAACCGTCTGAAACTTGTTGGATGACTTAAAGCTCAGGTGACATCACTGCATGGATGAGACACCCGACAAAACGACATGTGAGGGAACACGTGGGTCGGCTCGTGTTTAAGGTTTCATTGCATAAAGTGTAGAAATACAGCTCCATCACCGGGATAAACCAAACGCCTGTGTGGAACAGCGCAGATCACAAGTCACATTCAAAGCTGCAAAGTGATGTGAAGCCAATCAGAAGCAGCCTCCCCCCAAAGGCAAATACAATTAATCGGTAAACAACCTCGTCACCAAATCTCAAATAACCTAATTTATTAATGACACCAGGTGAGATAAATGGTTACCTCGTTCCACAAATGCAAAATAAAATTAATGTACATCAACACTGCAGTTTGGCTGAAAAATTTCTTCATCTGAACCATCATGAGATGCAACAGCTTCAAAATAAGAGCGTTAACCAAATTGAGCGAAGCCTCTTCAGAGGACAGAATGATCAATATGAAGAGATTATTTTAAATCTATAGAATAACTGAGAAAAAGATCTGAAAGGCAGAACTTTGACATTAAGGGGAAAAAGTAGAGATGAGTGCAAATCCATAAAGAGAAAACTAATATTCTGATCAATGATTAATCCAATAAGTCACCTATCGGGATAAAAAAAAAGGCCAAATATTTGATGCTGTTTCGAGATAAATTTTTTCCAAGTTTCCATTAACAGATAAGTTTAATCTGCTTTTAAATCATTTTAGGAACTGGTTCAAACCAGATTGTGTTTATCATGTTCTTTCAAAGCATTCAAACAGTTCAAAACTAGTAAAACACTAATGTGGTCAGAATCTGGTTTTAACCAGCTCCCCACCAAAGACAAAGTGGTTTAAAACGTTTTTTTTTTTTAATCATTGAATATTTTTGATTGATTTTAAACTGACCGAACCAAAGAAAAGTTTTAACTGGGTTTCAAAATGCAGATGAATTTTTGTATTTTTAATTTTAGTTTGTTTGGTCAAATAAGTATGTTGAAGAGATCTTACTGTCTTTTTCCTGTAATGGATATTAGAAGCATTTATTTTAATTTTTTTTTTGTCACTAAAGCCACAAAATGGTTTATTGTAAAAATAAAACTAATCCAACACAGTGAAGATAAAAATCAGCCCTCAACACTTTAGGTAGCACTAAATCAGGTGGAGTTGAAAAAAATGGAAGCTGGAATCTACAACCTAACACAGAAAACAAAAGGTCGTATTTTAACCACGACTATCGTAACTATGGAGTCTTAAACATTGAACGCACACATGCACAAGACCAACAGAGGACACATGCTCCTTTTATCAGTAGAAACTCATCTTGACAATTTGAAGTTGTGCCCCTCAACTGTAATTTGTAACAACCATCTCGTCCTTTTTGTGGATTCATATTTGAGTTTTATCAGCAAACACTCATTGTATTTGCAAGTTACTCAGACGGGACCTTCAAACACAGGCTCTCATCCTGAAGATTACGCCGTCTTCTGGTGGTCAGTGTAAATGAAAATTAAGTTTTGAGTTCACATATAAAAGTAATTAAATAGGACAGAAATTAATGTTTTTAATAAGCATTTCAGACTTCAAAACTTTGAACAGTTGCCCAAATCAAGAGAATTGTCTTGTGTGACCATTTATTTTACCAGGACGCTTTGCTCTTAGGAGAAAAAAAAAAATTAACAGCCTGACCTGTTGACCTCTCCTACATTTCACCAAATAGAAGGCAAACTGTTTCTGCCTATAAAGTTATAAGACACACATTACAAAACCCTTTGCAGATTTTCACGGACCTGGTGAGCAGTTAAGAAGTCAGACTGTTCAGCTCCAAAATAAGAGGAGTGAGTCTGTCCACAGACCAGACACTCAACAAACAAAAACAACATAGTGTTACGTGGTACGTGGGATAAACCATAACTACAGGAAGTGCTGGTATCCCTTCATGGTTCTCAATGCAGGGGAGAGCAGCCATAAGGCCACGGTGAACTGTGCGAAGCGGGAGGAGGAGCCAGGTGCGAAAAGTGGTAAAATTACAACAAGACAGCAAAGTCCAACAGCTCATAAGTGCAGCACGGGGAGGTGGTGAATACATGACAGAATGCACCCTCCTCTTCCAAGAGAGGACAGACAGAATCTCAGGACATGTAGAATGCAAACGAGTCCAATCTGCAAACCGGGCTTCCAAATGTTTGTTGCCCCCTGGTGGCGATCTCCAGTATCGGTCTCCTTCTCACAACACACTCGTATACATCTGCACTGGCGTCTCACACACACATACAGTTGAACAAACGCACTCCTCGGCGCCACCCGGTGTCTCTTCAGGCTTATCTAGTGTAGTAGACTCTGTAATAAACACTCTTGGAGCGCCACAGTGAGTAGGAGTTGTCAAACTTGAGCAGGTAGACCCCACGGCCGGGGTACTGGTGGCTGCCGGCGTAAACCTCCTCGTGACAGTCCCGCCGGTAGACCGGCACAATCTCATCCACTTGAGGCTTCCCCGCCTCCTTCTTGGCCTTCTCCTCCTCATTGGGAGCATCACCTGCACACACACAAACAAATTCAACAAGAGGCACAAAGTGTTCACACAGAAAGTATGAATGCATACATTTGTAAATCTAATGCATATGCATGAGTTACCACGGTGACAAGGTTTTGACCCTGACCTACTTTTCAGTAGGTCACGTGGGTCACAGTGGGTTCATGTGAAAACCCAACCAAGATTTTGGTCCAGAAAGCACCTGAAAGTGACGATGAGTTTATCGTGACCACAAGACCCATTTTCATCCACACAGTTAAGTTTGGGTGTTGCCCACTGGCGCCTCCTAGGAGGTAGCAACCAAAAAACTAAGCACTGTTCAGTCATTGAGTGGGTCCTGCAGCAATGACGTTAGACAACCCACAAAAACCTCTTGACCAACATTAGCTCATAGGACCTGGGCTTATTGATATCGGCGAATACAATGGGGCCTCGCGGCGCACTCGTCTCCATGGCAACAGAAAACACTGCAGTTACTGCTTATAGCTGTCAGAAAAACAGTCACAGCCATGCTAAGGTTAGACAGTCCTCCAGCGGAAAGGACAGAAGAAGCCGAGTGTCATCAGCCCAACGATGCTCTGAAACACGACATCATGGGACATTTATGAGTTTTACACTCTTAGAAACTGAGAACTTTGGACTGTTGGACAACAACAATAACAACAACAAAGAAATGTGACAACAACAAAGAAATGTGAAACGTCCCACTGACCATCTGAGTGTTTCATGAAATTAGACATTTTTTCCTGTGATGGACAACAGTTTGACAGCGAGTTACCAACTGTCAAAACCACAACTGTTACACAAACATTACAGGTTTTGAAAAGTGGAAAATAGGTTTGTCTCATCATACTGTCCAACCTCAGTGATGAATAACATTTATAGGTGGGAGGAGCTACTGTCAAAGATATGACCAGTTGGCCCAACCTCCATCACTTCACTCAGGAACCACTGGGTGCCGCTAAAGCGTCAGCATTCTGCACCATCACAGTTAACCATCAGTTCTTTCAAACTACAGCCACAGGTTGGTCCCGTGTTGTCGCTAACACCCACTTAGATGCGGCACCATCATTCACATGAAGTATAAAATTCAGCCACACCTCACCTTCATCATCCTCATCCTCGTCGCTGGACTCTGACACGTGCACACTGACTGACGCAGAAGCAGCATCTGTCCACTCAAAGAAGACCCCAAATCCGATGTCATAATAGTCCGTGGCGAACTCCCAGAACAGGTAGGAGCCCTCCTCATGGGTGGGGACACGCACTGTCACGACCTCACCGCGCCCGACTGTGATCACGCTGTCAGCGTCCTGTCGGATCTTTTCCTTGAAGTCCTTGATCTGGGGCCGTGTCCACATGGACGGGGCAGCGATGACTGGAGGCGAGTCGGCTGTAAACAGAAGACAAGACATTTGATATTCTGCTTTTATGCTTCAAATTTTAAATAAATCACACAGTGTTTCTGCTATCGCTGCTTTTTCCTGTGAGACTTGACAAGTTTTCTTGAAACAAAGTCCTCATTTTTTACTTCATTTACATCAATCATGAAAAAATAAAAACAATAAGATACTGTGTGGTAAAACTGTGTGGAAGAGACAATTCTCAAAAAATAGAGTGAACATGAAAGAAGACTAGCAAGAGAAGCCACCAAAGGACTCAACTCCAAAAGAGTTTTAGACTTCTGTGGATACAACCGGAAACTTGTGTCTGTTGCACCACAAGTTACAGCCTCATGGCGGAATGGGACAAAACAAGGACTTTCAGACACAAAAAAAAAAGATTAAATCTAGGCTTGAGTCTCCCATGTGCCTTCTGGCAAACTGCAGCCATCTGTTTCACGCCTCCGTTTTAAAAATCTCAAATATTTAATCAGTTTACAAACAAGCTGCTTATTCCATTTCCCAGTTAGAAGTTTGGTGCTCGGGTTTATTGATGAGCACACTGAGGAGACGATCAGGTGTCACTTGCTCCAGCTCTTCAGGTCACACGAACAAGGACACAGCAGATAAGAATCAGGTTTCTGGTTTGCAGTAAAGCTTGGTTTGTCCCGTGTCCCCTGCACCACACTTAGCAACAGAACATCTACTCGGATCAAACCAACTGTTAACGGTAAGCACATGTACATTTGCACATAAGATAAAACAAACACCTAAAGTAAACCAACCTATCAAGGGTCCGTTCTCCGAGACCTCCTCTGCTGGCTCAGGTTCGGGCTCCCGGTCCATGCTCTCAGAGTACGAGTCTGACTGGCCTCCGTTGACTGTTGGGATTTCTTCCCCACCGGGTGACAAAACTGCACATAAAGATCCTGCTGCTGAGGCGAGGATGGGCTCGCCAAAGCCGCCACCTTCCAAGGTCGTCTGTACCATCAAATCTGTCTGCTGCTGCTTCTGTAATGCTGCCTGGAATGAGAGGAGAGGAAAAGAGATGAGCCGATCAGAAGAACAACAGAAGCAGGTGAAATATGAGGTCACACACGTTTGTTTGTAAAATATCTTAAAATAAAAAGTGCAGATTTGTTTTCAGAGGGGCGGGTATTTGATGACGATTTGATCTGGGTGTTATTAGCAGAGTAACAAAGAGAACTACAGAAGCTCTGGGAGTTGTGGCTCTGGAGTTAAGTGAGTGTTGACCTGCGTCGCTCCTTGGAGGATTTCTCATTAAACACATTTTTAAAACACAGCTGGTCTAACACATGGGAATTCTATCAACAGGTGCAAACACAAACCAGCAGGTTGTCTGAGGCCTAAATCCAGTTTTGTTCCTCAAACATTCAGACGACAGATGTTAAGCGCCGTCATCAGCTCATTGTGATCGCAGAAGAAAGACCTCAGGTTTGAATGAAGGCTGTAAGAAACCACGATTAACACTAATTTTAGATGTTTTTGTCTGTGTGGGTTCTTTACTTCCACATAAACACCAACAGTCACTGCTGATGGTTCTCTGTGCTTTATTTAAGTATTAATTAGAATCCAGAGTGAAATGTTTGAAGGTAAACCTCAACCATGAACAGATACTGTGACCTGTTGAACTTTATAGATGCGTACTACAAATACTAAAAGCCTGTTGAATGTAATAACACAGGAACAACACGGACTGGTTTGAAACTCGGCACCTGCTGCTGGGCCAGCTGGACCTGGTAAAGCTGCTGCATGTACTGCTGGTAGTGCTGCTCCTGGAGCTGGCGGATGAGGCTCAGCTGCTGCTCGGGGCTGTTGGGGTACTGCTGAGCAGCATACTGCTGGAACTGGACAGCTGTCTGGGCGTTCAGCGCCGCCATGATCTGCTGTCTGGGAAACAGAACAGAGGAGTGGAGTTAGTGAGGATGGAAGCACAGGAGAGAAATCCTGACGCTCCTGTAGAACGCTGACCAGCCAGACGAGACAAGATCTCAACAGATCAACAAGCCAAATTGAATTAAATCAAGATTTTAACTCCGTGAGTTCTGAGGAACCCAAATCAGTACAACTTAAGTCCAAGAAGCTGAAGACACGTACTTCTGCTGCTCAACTCGTAGCCTTTCCTCCTCTGCCTGTCTCCTTTCCTCTTCTTCCTTCCTCAGCCTTTCCTCCTCTTCAAGTCTCCTTCTCTCCTCCTCCTGCCTTTGTCGCTCTCTCTCCTCCTCTTCCTGCCTCTGCCGCTCCTCCTCTTCTTTCCTAGAAAACAAGCAGAAAAAGAAAAATTTGAAAAATGAAGCTGAACGATGTTATACTGTACAAAAACACAAAGACAGACAATTAACAGCAACAAACAGATGAATCGTGAACAAGCAAACTAACTGAGGTTTCAGTTTTTGCTGAGTGCTTCTGAGTCTGTTTTTAGAAAGTGGAGCTGAGGGTTCTCCCTGAGGGAAACTAAAGATGGCCATCTTACCTTTTCCTCTCCTGCTCCTCCCTCTCGATCTTATGTGACGTGATGTATGGCGCGAAAAGGTTACAGCACTTATTCAGCAGCTTGACAAACTCCACCATGGCCTCTTCTTTCTCCATGTTACCCAGAGACGCCCACTCTTTCCTGCACACAGACCAACAAGCAACATGCACGTTTTCCAGCAATCTACACTAAATCATGCCTATTCTTCAGAAACAGCACTTTGTGTACTTTGCACATAATGTTCAAGAATGTGCTGGATGGGTCAAAGGTCAGACATACAAATGCTGGCTCATGTTACCTGCGATCGTTGCCCAGGACATCAAAGAAGCCAACTTCTGGTGAGGCATCAGGATTGTAAGGACCCAGTAAGACCTGTTTGTGCAGCGCCACCAGCCGAAGCTTCTCCTCGTAGGTCGGGTGGAACGCTTTTCCATCTTTATCTGAAAGACACAACATAGAAATCGGTTTGCTGTACTCGACTCCCCGCTGAGGTGAACAAAACCTGAGAGGCACCAAAGTACAGCTTTGTTATTGTGTACAATGTGGAACCAGCAGTGAGGACCAAGTATCATTGATGCCTTCAAATAATGAGGTTCAATTCATAAAACCCTGTAGAAAAAGCAGAGAATCCAAAATAAATTACTTACATGCTGTTGATTACAGCTAAAAATCAGAAAGTTATCAAAAAATGTCAACGTGTCAGATTGATTACATTATTCATCTTGGCTTTTGAACATCCAGAGATCCATCACAGAACAGTAGGGACGTGTGGCCTGATCCAGACCCAGATAAACGACAGAAAATGCATGAATGAAAGAATGAATGTTTGAAAAACAAAAAAAGGACAAACTGTCAGTTTCAGCTTCTCCCATTTCTCATTTTACAAGAAGTAGTTCAAAAAGGCATATAAACCTCAAGAATTCTTAAAACAAAAAAGATCTTCCATTGTGGCCTTAAACGTATAAACCAGTGTAAACAAATATTAAAATTGCTTTCATCTGGTTAAAATAAAAAATAATTACGTTGTAATTGTTTTACACATTTTTTTCCACCGATGTAAGTGTGGTTTTAAATTCTTTTTAAACACTTCCAACAGGTTTGAAATGAGGTTAAGAGCTTATTTAATCCATTTTAAACAGTTATACAGACAACCTGGTTCTGTGGTTTAATGTGATTTTAGGCTACTTCAAGGAGATTTGAAGCCAGATAGTCATTACTGAAGCTTTTATAAATAATTTTAAACTGGGTTCAATGAGATTTAAATGGCATCAACCTGAAACAAACTTGTTTTGACTGAAACCATTTAGACATTGAAAAATTGCCCATCCCAAACAAGTCATTTCAGAATGTCTCCTCGAGGTCCCAGAAAATGCATTAGACATGTTGTTCTTTATGACATTTCACAACAAATACAGTCATTAAATGAATAACAAGCACATGCAAAGGCCACTCAAATGACACACGGTGAGAATTATGTTTTCCAAAGGTTAAACCACAATTACAAATCAAATCAGTCACCAATACAACAAAGCAGATTCCATTCCTCACACCCAGGTCCAAACCTGTCTGCACAGTCGCTCTTTATGTCACCACCGGCTTGTGTTCAAACTGACTGTTTGTAAAGCAACAGGAAGTGTTGGACACTAATCCAGTAACTGCCATCGGAAATCTTTCAGTTTGAAAGTCAGATGCTTTTCTTCAAAGCTTTAAGATTTGCAAGCACTCAACCAGAAGGTACAAGGTGAAGCAGAGAGAAGAATACACACCATTCAGGTATAACCCTCCAGAGGTTTAAATGCACACAAAAACAAATCTTTACTTACATTTGCTTATTTGATTTCCTTATGGGAATAGTAGCAGCCTGGCAGTGACACTGTATTTTTACACTTTTAATAACATTTATTTATTTACTTACATTTGAACCTTTTACATGTTTCAGTTTTAATTGTCCTATATGTCTACGAACTAATTACTGCAGCACAGAAACATCTGCGCAACAACTCAAATAAACAAATATCAATGTTAATGATAAATACACCGTTATTAACTGTGATCTGTAAAAAGTTGAAAAGTGTTTTTCAACCAGTGTACAAAAACCTTCAAATTACATACTTTAATGTCCAACAAGCATTAAACTACCAAAACCTCTAATGTGCAGTGACAGAAAAGAAATCATGACATGCAAGAAGCTGGAATAGTTTCAGTCTGAACAGCTGGAAATTCCATGAAAAATGGGACATCACTCACTCATTCATCTTCAACTGCAATGAAGGTCACTGTGGTCTGGAGCCTATCCCAACAGTCATAAGGTGTGAGGTGAGGTTCACCCTGGGCAGGATGCCAGTATGTCTCGGGGCCACATACAGACAAACAAACACATTCACACCTGCACGCAAACCTACGGACAATTTAAAGTTTCCAGTCCATCGAACCTGCGTATGTTTGGATGTGGGAAGAAACCAGAGCACCCGGAGGGAAACCACACAAACACGGGGAGAACACGCAAACTCCACACAGAAAGGACACAGGTGGGAATCGATCCCATGACCTTCTTGCTGTGAGGCAACAGTGCTAACCACTATTCCACCATGCTTATGGGAGATTAGCAGCCAAAAATTACTTTCAGTTATGGATTCTGAAAAAGGGTGCAACTTATTTATAAACCCCCCAACTTTACAACACAAGTTGAACTCATTAGGAAGTAACTCTTTCCCACATGAAGTTTGACAGTCAAATGAGTAGTTAAACTGGTTTGTTATCAGTTTTTGCTAGATTTTTACATTAGATTTTTCTGATATGTTCTTATTACGTGTATCTCAAGAAAGCTCGGGTATGTAGGGGAAGTGGAAACAGTTTCCTCAGATGTCCTAAAACCTTTTAAACCCAGAGATGCATGAAATGGTGTAACTTGATGTAAAATAGTCAATAATTTGATGATTTCATCTTTTCCTAAGCAAATTATTAAAATATTTCAAAAAACACATCTTAGTATGTGCAAGTCATGTTAATGAATCAAATGTACTGTCCATCACATGGAATTTTTCACAACCCTGAAGCCAGTGTGGCCAACTGCCTCTATTTGTTCTCTACTGCAGTCAATATATTAGTGAGCCTGCTGCCCCTATATACCAAGAGTTCACCATCACAAATCCTTGTTAGCTTTCAAAGAATTTTAAAATAAAGTTTGAGGACATTTTAATGCTGCATCTTTTTATTGCAACATCCATCACACTCATATTTTTTGTTTTCATTAAAAAAAAAAAAAAGAAGCATCACTGGGTAGCTTTTCTTCTCTGCCTAAAAACGTCAAGACCTCATTTATGCTCGCATACAAGATTAGGGAGTCACAGCTTCAACGTTTACTGTGAGGCTGGTTGAAGTGGCTCAGACTCCTTACAAATGTAACGTCTGTCATGGTAGAATTGCCCAGTAGATTATAAATGCAGGACAACATCAACGACAAATCTTGACTTTCTGTGTTTCCCAGTTGTGAAGCTCGCACCGTCTGGCGGTCCGTGACTCACATGAGAGGTCGGTTTCACGAGAGTTCTGGTGTCAGGAGCTCAGCACTCAGCGTAAACACATCTTGTGAAGTATGGACAATAAGACAACATCGGGGCACAGCAGAAGTCCATCACAGGTGCCACACCTCCTCGAGATAACCCTCTCAACTTGGGAGAGCATATAATCATCATAATCACCCGTAAACTCCCTAAATTAACGTCATCCACATCCTGCTTACATGGCTTTGAAATCCCGGAACACTGCTGGCACTGCAGTGCATTCTGGGAAGCACAGGGAGCCACCAGAGGCATTATGGGAAATGCTGAAACATCCCATGAGAAAAGTCCCAAGACAAAATTTGGGACAACCAACCATGTCTTCTCTACTGTCAGTGTCACAGAAATAAACTAGTATTAGCTCCTGACCCAGCTGTGCCAGACAGGGGGTGTTTCTGCCAACTTAGTGCCACTGAAAGGGTTCCAAACATCGCCTCCTGTTTACCGAGGACAGAGTCCATTCACAGGTCTCAAAGTACCAGCCCAGGGCAGCGAGACGACAGGCACAAAAAACATATTCAGGCAGGATTCTTTTTACTCATCTGCCTGTCTCACCAACCCTCACCCATGACGGCCAGAAAAGTTCTGGTCAACCTCAAGCTGATGTCAGACTCTGAATATGAGAAATCTTTTTTATTATTAATTTGTAAAATATGGCACAGGTGCTCTGATGATGAACACAGGAGCTGCACAGTAAATTATGAGGCAAGATGATCTTTAAAGAAAAAATAATTATACATGGATTCTATAAAACAAAATATATATATATTTTACTAATTCCATGCCAGTTAATTAGACAAGAAGCTGAGAAGCATAATTTGGGGATTAAACCATAAAATGATTGTGAAGCTATGTTCCTTTAATTCACTGTTTTACAGGTGATGTGTGAAAAAATTTCTTGAAATGTGGCGTTACTGATAAAGACATGAGATGCGCACAAACCTGGATTCAGTTCCACTTGATCTAACACAAATATTGCAGCTATTTAGGAACTGCAGCCATTCTTACACATACTCTGCATAGACGGAGGCCAATTGGACAAAGTAAATATAAGTTTTTAATGTTCATACAAATTATTTCTACAGACAAGTTAGAGGATGAACACATGAAAATTTCCAACTCAGTCAATGTGTCTTGGACTTGATTTATATCAATCATGAAGCGATATAAACTATGATACTGCATACTGTACAGAATCATACTGTCAATATCAATTTGTCTGGATGAGGCCGTTCTCAAAGTGTCCCTGTGAAAAGGAGCCTAGTGAGGAAAGCCACCAAGACAGTCGTTGCAACTCTGAAAGACTTACAGGCTTCTGTGACTGAAGAAACGGCAAAACTTCACGTAGGTACAGTAGTGCTCAGAATAATAGTAGTGCTATGTGACTAAAAAGATTAATCCAGGTTTTGAGTATATTTCTTATTGTTACATGGGAACAAGGTACCAGTAGATTCAGTAGAATCTCACAAATCCAACAAGACCAAGCATTCATGATATGCACACTCTTAAGGCTATGAAATTGGGCTATTAGTAAAAAAAAAAAAAGTAGAAAAGGGGGTGTTCACAATAATAGTAGCATCTGCTGTTGACGCTACAAACTCAAAACTATTATGTTCAAACTGCTTTTTTATCAATCCTGTGAATCACTAAACTAGTATTTAGTTGTATAACCACAGTTTTTCATGATTTCTTCACATCTGCGAGGCATTAATTTTGTTGGTTTGGAACCAAGATTTTGCTCGCTTACTTGTGTGCTTGGGGTCATTGTCTTGTTGAAACACCCATTTCAAGGGTATGTCCTCTTCAGCATAAGGCAACATGACCTCTTCAAGTATTCTGACATATCCAAACTGATCCATGATACCTGGTATGTGATATATAGGCCCAACACCATAGTAGGAGAAACATGCCCATATCATGATGCTTGCACCACCATGCTTCACTGTCTTCACTGTGAACTGTGGCTTGAATTCAGAGTTTGGGGGTCGTCTCACAAACTGTCTGTGGCCCTTGGACCCAAAAAGAACAATTTTACTCTCATCAGTCCACAAAATATTCCTCCATTTCGTGTTCTTTGGCAAATTGAACCTCTTCTGCACGTCTTTTATTTAACAGAGAGACTTTGCGGGGGATTCTTGCAAATAAATTAGCTTCACACAGGAGTCTTTTGTCACAGCACTTACAGGTAACTCCAGACTGTCTTTGATCATCTTGGAGCTGATCAATGGGTGAGCCTTTGCCACATTCTGGTTATTCTTCTATCCATTTTGATGGTTGTTTTCAGTTTTCATCCATGCGTCGCTGTTTTTTTGTTTTTTTTTTGTCCATTTTAAATCACTGGAGATCATTGTAGATGAACAGCCTATAATTTTTTGCACCTGCATATAAGTTTTCCCCTCTCCAATCAACTTTTTAATCAAACTATGCTGTTCTTCTGAAAAATGTCTTGAACGTCCCATTTTCCTCAGGCTGTCAAAGAGAAAAGCATGTTCAACAGGTGCTGGCTTCGTCCTTACATAGGGGACACCTGATTCACACCTGTTGGTTCCACAAAATTGACGAACTCACTGACTGAATGCCACAAAGCTGTTATTGTGAACACCCCCTTTCTACTTTTTTTTTTTTTTTTTTTTTTTTTTTTTATACTACTAGCCCAATTTCAAAACGTACAGCTGATACATCCACAGCAGCAGACGCCGTATTAGGTTATACATGTGTACCTACTCCACAGTGGATGAAAACAGAGGATTTTCATACAAGGTAATAGATCAATCTAAGCTCAAGTCTCCCATGTGCAGTGTTCCAAAGTGTAGCTGAAATTGTCTGGGGGTTTTTTTGCAGAAAATTTGTTTTCTGAGCCACTCCCACCACATCATAAATTTCAAAGTGACTACTAAACTAAAGCAGAACATATTTGTTATACTGCAAAATATTTCCAACATACGGATGTGATACAGGAGGAAATATTTCCATTATGTGGATGTGACACAATAGGAAATCTTTCCACGATGGGGGTGTGATATAAGGAAAAATATTTCCTAGAGGTGGGTGAGGTGTAGGTGGAAATATTTCCTAGACATTTCATGGATGTGACATAGGTGGAAGTAATTCCTAGATTTGGCTGTGATATATATGGAAATAATTCCTAGATATGGATGCGAAATAGGAGGAAATATTTTCTACTAGATAGCTAGCGATGCTAACGCCGCGGCGAGCAGCTCGAGGTTGCAGTGACAGCTAGCTTCGAGCTAATGCTAGCGCGCTGCTAGTTGTGAAATTCACACTCACGGGTTCAATATCAGCTATTTTCTGCGTCCAAACAGACATCACATACCTTTAAAGAATTTTAGAGCCATCCCGTAGAGCTCCTGCAGAGCAAAGCCCCATTTCGTCTCTATCGTGGACTTAGCATTCGCTCCATCAGGATCGTCGCTCTCGGGAGACGTAGGTTCAGGTTCGGGTTCCGACTCCGGAGCCTGTCCCTGCTCGCCCTCCGGGTCGGGACTGAGAGTGAGCCCATCGATGGACACTTCGAGCCGGCTGGAGTGAGCAGAGTCGAGGTCGCCGCTCTGAACCTCTGTCGCCATCATGCAGAGATGTCAGCTGAAGCAGCCACGTACCTACTTCCTGTTACACCGCGCGGAAGTTCCTGGACCGAATTTTTTTTTTAATAGTTTCGATCCGTCTATTTTATTAAAAAAAAAAAAAAAAAAAAAAGCATACCAATGGATTTAATTTAAAGTCTGTACAGAGGCAGGAATCCAGCACAGTGTGTCATAAAAATAAAACGCAGTCCAATGAAACTGGACGTTATAACGGGATACTGAGTTATCATAATAATAATAATTATTATTATTATTATTATTATTATTATTAGCCAACTATGCAGACTCAGAATCGAATTCCCATACCGGATCGGTCGCGGCTCGGGTTAACAACGTCCGCCACCGGTGCTATTACCCAACAGGGTGCCAGTGGAAATTGGGCTACTGCTGGGTGAAGACGACGAAGAAGAAGAGGAAAATGTTGCCACGAACAGCGGGAGAAGAAGAAAACTAGAAGGGTGGACATAAGAGTGGGGACTTTGAATGTTGGTAGTATGACTGGTAAAGGGAGAGAGCTGGCTGATATGATGGAGAGGAGAAAGGTCGACATATTGTGTGTGCAAGAGACCAAGTGGAAGGGAAGTAAGAGCAGGAGCATCGGCGGTGGGTACAAGTTGTTGTACCATGGTGAGGACAGGAAGAGAAATGGTGTTGGGGTCATTTTAAAGGAAGAGTGTGTTAAAAGTGTGTTGGAGGTTAAGCGAGTGTCTGACAGGGTGATGAGTGTGAAGTTGGAAATTGAAGGGGTGATGATGAATATCATCAGTGCATATGCCCCACAGGTAGGTTGTGAGGTGAAGGAGAAAGAAGATTTCTGGAGTGTGTTAGATGAGGTGGTGGAGAGTGTGCCCAAGCATGAAAGAGTGGTGATAGGAGCAGACTTCAATGGGCATGTTGGTGAAGGGAACAGAGGTGATGAGGAAGTAATGGGTAGATATGGTATTAAGGATAGGAATGGGGAAGGACAGATGGTAGTTGATTTTGCAAAAAGGATGGAAATGGCTGTGGTGAATACCTGCTTTAAGAAAAGGGAGGAGCACAGGGTAACATGTAAGAGTGGAGGAAGGTGCACACAGGTGGACTACATTCTTTATAGGAGATGCAAGCTAAAAGAAATCACAGACTGTAAGGTGGTAGCAGGAGAGAGTGTCACTAGACAGCATAGGATGGTTGTTTGTAGGATGACTTTAGAGGTAAAGAAGAAGAAGAGAGTGAGAGCTCAACAAAGGATCAGATGGTGGAAGCTGAAGGAGGAAGACTGTTGTGTGAAATTTAGCGAGCAGGTGAGAGAAGCACTGGTTGGAGGGGAAGCAATTTCGGGCAACTGGAAAAGTACTGCAGATGTGGTGAGGGAGACACCTAGGGCAGTACTGGGTATTACATCTGGACAGTGGAAGGAAGACAAGGAAATTTGGTGGTGGAATGAAGAGGTCCAGGAAAGCATAAGGAGAAAGAGGTTGGCGAAAAAGTTTTGGGATAGTCGGAGAGATGAAGAAAGTAGACAAGAGTACAAGGAGATGCAGCGTAAGGCAAAAAGAGAAGTGGCAAAAGCAAAGGAAAAGGCATATTGCGAGCTGTACAAGAAGTTGAATAGTAAGGAAGGAGAAAAGGACTTGTACCGATTGGCCAGACAAAGGGACAGAGCTGGAAAGGATGTGCAGCAGGTTAGGGTGGTAAAAGATGCACATGGTAATGTGCTGACAAGTGAAGAGTGTGTGCTGAGAAGGTGGAGGGAATATTTGGAAGAGCTGATGAATAAAGAAAATGAGCGAGAGAAAAGGCTGGATGATGTGGTGAGAGTAAATCAGGAAGTACAAGAGATTAGCAAGGAAGAAGTGAGGGCTGCTATGAAGAGGATGAAGAGTGGAAAGGCAGTTGGTCCAGATGACATTCCAGTGGGGGCATGGAAATGTCTAGGAGAGATGGCAGTAGAGTTTCTAACAGATTGTTTAATAAAATCTTGGAAAGTGAGAGGATGCCTGAGGAGTGGAGACGAAGTGTGCTGGTTCCTATTTTCAAGAACAAGGGTGATGTGCAGAGCTGCAGTAACTACAGAGGCATAAAGCTGATCAGCCACAGCATGAAGTTATGGGAAAGAGTAGTAGAAGCTAGGCTTAGAAAACAGGTGAAGATCTGTGAGCAGCAATATGGTTTCATGCCGCGAAAGAGCACTACAGATGCAAGAGGAAGTCTGGAGTGGCAGAGAAGTATGTTAGGGTAGTGCAGGACATGTACAAGAATAGTGTGACAGCGGTGAGATGCGCAGTCGGAATGACAGACTCATTCAAGGTGGAGGTGGGATTACACCAAGGATCAGCTCTGAGTCCTTTCTTGTTTGCAGTGGTGATGGACAGGTTGACAGATGAGATCAGACAGGAGTCCCCATGGACTATGATGTTTACAGATGACATTGTGATCTGTAGTGAGAGTAGAGAGGAAGTTGAGTCTAGTCTGGAGAAGTGGAGATATGCTTTGGAGAGAAGGGGAATGAAAGTCAGTAGAAGCAAGACTGAGTACATGTGTGTGAATGAGAGGGAGCCCAGTGGAATAGTGCAGTTACAAGGAGTAGAAGTGGTGAAAGTAGATGAGTTTAAATATTTGGGGTCAACTGTTCAAAGTAATGGAGAGTGTGGTAGAGAGGTGAAGAAGAGAGTGCAGGCAGGGTGGAGTGGGTGGAGAAAGGTGGCAGGAGGGATTTGTGACCGAAGAATATCAGCAAGAGTGAAGGGGAAAGTTTACAAAACAGTAGTGAGACCAGCTATGTTGTATGGTTTAGAGACGGTGGCACTAACAAAAAGACAGGAGGCAGAGCTGGAGGTGGCAGAGCTGAAGATGTTGAGATTCTCTTTGGGAGTGACAAGAATGGACAAGATTAGGAATGAACATATCAGAGGGACAGCTCAGGTGGGACAGTTTGGAGACAAAGTCAGAGAGGCGAGATTGAGATGGTTTGGACATGTGCAGAGGAGGGACCCAGGGTATATAGGGAGAAGGATGCTGAGGATGGAGCCACCAGGCAGGAGGAGAAGAGGGAGACCAAAGAGGAGGTTCATGGATGTGCTGAGAGAGGACATGCAGGTGGTTGGTGTGACAGAGGAAGATACAGAGGACAGGGTGAGATGGAAACGATTGATCTGCTGTGGCGACCCCTAACGGGAACAGCCGAAAGACAAAGAAGAAGAAGATTATTATTATTATTATTATTATTATTATTATTATTATTATTATTATTATTGAGCTAAGATAAAAAATAAAGTAAGAGGAGTGTGTATTTTATTTGGTTGCTTTTGCTTTATTTCCCTTTTAGATATTATCTCGTGCATAATATGCCCGTTTTGTTGCTAGAAACCTGTCAGATTTTGTAAATAATGTAAAAAAAAAAAAAATCTAAGTAGAAAAAACGTTCAGACCGCAAACGGCAGTAACAAACGTGATTCCCCCTTTTTCCAGTAGATGTCACTATTCACCATTGTGTTAGGGGTGATTTTTGTCGTCAGTGCAAAATGATTAGTTTAGAGCGTAATTTTTAACATACATAAAAAATGTTATTTCAACATATGGGGAAAGTATGATTGCCTAAAATCTCTTTAGGTGATTAAAAAAAATGTGGCTCATTACTATTGGGCCAGAGCCTATCACGTGACCACGGGCACAGTATATTCCCAACAGCTTTACTTTCCGAAAATATATTTTTCTGTTATTTTCATAATAGTTCTCGTGTACTGCGACATACTATTTTTTTTTGTTTTTGTTTTTTGGGCTGTTTTTTTTTTTATCATCAGAAAGTTTTTTTTTCTTTCCTTTTTTCCTGCAGTGTGCTTATGCGTTTTTTTTTCTGCTCTGTGACCTGCTTGTGTTTCAGTATTTCCAGTTATGGCACATTCATTAAAAGAAAAGTTTGTGTTTGTTGGAGATCTTGATTTCTGTAGAGTAGAGAATGTTTCTCATTTCTTACGCCATTATTTTGGAGGAGTGTACATGATTAAATAAGAATATCTATAGAATGCAGAGGTGGCCCTATTCTCTCTGGGGCCCGGGCCAAAATCCTGCCAAGGGGCCCCAGAGGCCTCTCCTACCTGACGAGTGACAGTCCTCACCACAGTCTTCCTCCTCAAACAGCTCGCTTATACTGCAGTATTTCCAGGAACAGTGCCACTTTGCTGTTAAAATTGTCCTGAATTTGTGTACTTACATCGATAAAATAAGTTTTTGCTAACAAAGGTTTTATCATAACTGTACGAACAAGATCACTCTCTATAGCTGTAATATACCACATGGTGACATCTACTGGACAACAGGAAGAACAGCATCCATCCTGGCAGGATTGAATAGAATTTTACTTTAAAATAAAACATTAAAAAAAATTTAAATGTACAAAACTGCAGAAGCTGGAAAAGCATGAAACACTTATTCCCAGTGTGGTCATCTAGATGCACAATAAAAATGTTGAAGGCAAAATCTAGCTGTTAAAAAGAAATGCATGCATACAAGTGATTGACATAAAGTATCAAAAACTAAACACAATAACAGGATGTATGAATGCTGTTAAACTGCAAAGACAAGCAAACACCTTAACTTCATTTTATATTTTAGAACAAATTCAATCTAGTTCACATGAGTGTCGGGAAAACATTTATCATTTTTGTGAAGTGATTCTTTTTTAATACATAACTTGCATCTACAGAATCATTTTAACTGTATATTTCTGAATGTGTTAGTGTACATACCTACCACAGTCATTCACACCTGCTCAAACCGCTTTGAAATCCACAAAAGCTGGACTCAGGAGAAGGCCCGCAGAGATTTTAGCATTTCCCTGCAAACTGATGAGGCTCATTTGTCTGAGCAGTCTGTGGAATAACAGTTTGTCTTTAAAGGTGTCAAAATGCTGACTGACTGTATGTTGGTGACAAATCCCAGAGTGCTCCAAGTCTTTGATGTGTGGAAGTTCAGCCACCTTACAACTGTCTGTTCTTTAACCGAATTAACATTTCAAACCTCCATCACAGGCTGCAGGATGACAGTGATGCACAAATTATCAGGACAAATCCAAACTGTTTTCAGCTCTTGTAGAAATGTGAGTTTGTGATATGAGGTGATGCATGAGGTGTGCACACAGCATACACAGACATCAGAAGATCTCTCAGGAGCCATGAAGATATCAGGAACTTCAACAACCTGATTTTAATATAACACTCCACTCTGTGCACACAGGAAACAGCCCCCCACCACCAAAAAAAAAAAAAGAGTGGGACTGTGTGTGAATGTCTTCACCATCAAGTATATCCTTCCAAAACAATGGTACATGTGTCAAGCAGAAACATCACACCGACATTCAGACTGGAGAGACAGATACAAAAAGAAAAATGTCACACACAATCCTGTTGTCCGTTGGATCACAGTATTTTCAACAGGGATAAATAAACACATTTTACATCAACTCTGACTTTTTGCGCTAAATGGGTCGGCTGTGTGTGACACGTCACCTCCAAACGAGGCGTTTACATCATCAGAGGGTTTGCTACCCAAAAACCCAACCAGGACATCTTCAGATAACTCAAAGGAAGAAGTCTTTTAAGTTTTTCTGCAAATTCCAGATCTGACCCTTTCTTTAATAGTGTCAAAAAGGGTTTATTTTCCCCCTTTTTTTGCATTCCAAACAGTAATTTCAGATGATCCCTGTCAAGCATGGTGAAGTAGTTTGTGATCAAGAAGGAGCATTATTAAATTCTGGTGCAAATCTGGTTATTAATTCAGAATTTTTAGATTATATATAACTTTTTAAAAAGTTTAAAAAAAGAAGTGCTTTCTTTTAAAAAAGAAAGCACTTGTCCACCAATGATAGTCTAGATCCAGATGTGGATTCTGCCTCTCTTTTTCTTTGGTATATTTTACACAGCAGGATGGCGTATTTTAAACATTTCAATGAGTTTCTCCCAAAATAATTCACTCATCAGGATGTATTCAGAATCTTCTTCTTCTTCTTTGTCTTTCGGCTGTTCCCGTTAGGGGTCGCCACAGCAGATCAATCGTTTCCATCTCACCCTGTCCTCTGTATCTTCCTCTGTCACACCAACCACCTGCATGTCCTCTCTCAGCACATCCATGAACCTCCTCTTTGGTCTCCCTCTTCTCCTCCTGCCTGGTGGCTCCATCCTCAGCATCCTTCTCCCTATATACCCTGGGTCCCTCCTCTGCACATGTCCAACCATCTCAATCTCGCCTCTCTGACTTTGTCTCCAAACCGTCCCACCTGAGCTGTCCCTCTGATATGTTCATTCCTAATCTTGTCCATTCTTGTCACTCCCAAAGAGAATCTCAACATCTTCAGCTCTGCCACCTCCAGCTCTGCCTCCTGTCTTTTTTGTTAGTGCCACCGTCTCTAAACCATACAACATAGCTGGTCTCACTACTGTTTTGTAAACTTTCCCCTTCACTCTTGCTGATATTCTTCGGTCACAAATCACTCCTGCCACCTTTCTCCACCCACTCCACCCTGCCTGCACTCTCTTCTTCACCTCTCTACCACACTCTCCATTACTTTGAACAGTTGACCCCAAATATTTAAACTCATCTACTTTCACCACTTCTACTCCTTGTAACTGCACTATTCCACTGGGCTCCCTCTCATTCACACACATGTACTCAGTCTTGCTTCTACTGACTTTCATTCCCCTTCTCTCCAAAGCATATCTCCACTTCTCCAGACTAGACTCAACTTGCTCTCTACTCTCACTACAGATCACAATGTCATCTGCAAACATCATAGTCCATGGGGACTCCTGTCTGATCTCATCTGTCAACCTGTCCATCACCACTGCAAACAAGAAAGGACTCAGAGCTGATCCTTGGTGTAATCCCACCTCCACCTTGAATGAGTCTGTCATTCCGACAGCGCATCTCACCGCTGTCACACTATTTTTGTACATGTCCTGCACTACCCTAACATACTTCTCTGCCACTCCAGACTTCCTCATACAATGCCACAACTCTTCTCTTGGCACCCTATCATAAGCTTTTTCTAAGTTCACAAACACACAATGTAACTCTTTCTGTCCTTCTCTGTACTTTTCCAACAGTATTCTCAGAGCAAACATTGCATCTGTAGTGCTCTTTCTCAGCATGAAACCATATTGCTGCTCACAGATCTTCACCTGTTTTCTAAGCCTAGCTTCTACTACTCTTTCCCATAACGTCATGCTGTGGATGATCAGCTTTATGCCTCTGTAGTTACTGCAGCTCTGCCCATCACCCTTGTTCTTGAAAATAGGAACCAGCACACTTCATCTCCACTCCTCAGGCATCCTCTCACTTTCCAAGATTTTATTAAACAATCTGGTTAGAAACTCTACTGCCATCTCTCCTAGACATTTCCATGCCTCCATTGGAATGTCATCTGGACCAACTGCCTTTCCACTCTTCATCCTCTTCATAGCAGCCCTCACTTCTTCCTTGCTAATCTCTTTTACTTCCTGATTTACTCTCACCACATCATCCAGCCTTTTCTCTCGCTCATTTTCTTTATTCATCAACTCTTCAAAATATTCCCTCCACTTTCTCAGCACACACTCCTCACTTGTCAGCACATTACCATGTGCATCTTTTACCACCCTAACCTGCTGCACATCCTTTCCAGCTCTGTCCCTTTGTCTGGCCAATCGGTACAAGTCCTTTTCTCCTTCCTTACTATTCAACTTCTTGTACAGCTCGCAATATGCCTTTTCCTTTGCTTTTGCCACTTCTCTTCTCGCCTTATGCCGCATCTCCTTGTACTCCTGTCTACTTTCTTCAGCTCTCCGACTATCCCAAAACTTTTTCGCCAACCTCTTTCTCCTTATGCTTTCCTGGACCTCCTCTCCCTCACCACATCTGCAGTACTTTTCCAGTTGTCCAAAATTGCTTCCTCTCCAACTAGTGCTTCTCTCACCTGCTCGCTAAATTTCACACAACAGTCTTCCTCCTTCAGCTTCCACCATCTGATCCTTTGTTGAGCTCTCACTCTCTTCTTCTTCTTTACCTCTAAAGTCATCCTACAAACAACCATCCTATGCTGTCTAGTGACACTCTCTCCTGCTACCACCTTACAGTCTGTGATTTCTTTTAGCTTATTCATCATCACCCCTTCAATTTCCAACTTCACACTCATCACCCTGTCAGACACTCGCTTAACCTCCAACACACTTTTAACATACTCTTCCTTAAAAATGACCCCAACACCATTTCTCTTCCTGTCCTCACCATGGTACAACAACTTGTACCCACCGCCGATGCTCCTGCTCTTACTTCCCTTCCACTTGGTCTCTTGCACACACAATATGTCTACCTTTCTCCTCTCCATCATATCAGCCAGCTCTCTCCCTTTACCAGTCATACTACCAACATTCAAAGTCCCCACTCTCATTTCCACCCTTCTAGTTTTCTTCTTCTCCCGCTGTTCGTGGCAACGTTTTCTTCCTCTTCTTCGTCATCTTCACCCAGCAGTAGCCCAATTTCCACTGGCACCCTGTTGGGCAATAGCACCGGTGGCGGACGTTGTTAACCCGGGCCGCAACCGATCCGGTATGGGAATTCGATTCTGAGTCTGCATAGTTGGGTTGGCTTGTTTTACGCCGGATGCCCTTCCTGATGCAACCCTCCTCATTTATCCGGGCTTGGGACCGGCACTCAGAATGTACTGGCTGCACACCCCATTCAGAATAAACAACAAATAACAAATGTTGTGCAGATCCATATCTCAATCCGTTCCAGTAAAACATGCTCAGCAATGAGGGTGACACCACTGTACTGTACCAAAAAAAAAAAAGGAGAAAGAAAGAAAGAAAATGCTGTTACTGTTCCACACACACATCAGGATCTGACCTCCTGACATGACCCCCGACTGTGAAATGGAGGCGACCCCTTCAGTGTCAAGTGCTCACTCCTGGGTACTTCTGAAGTTTGTGTATTGAGGTTTGAGATTCATTTTACTGCCACTTAAAAGGGGACAGGATTCATCATTTCCTCCTGGCGGAGCAGCACTCACAATATATTTGTGGAAAACCTTAAAATGTTTGAAAAATCAGAGTTAACTGTATGAAAAAAACAGATCAAACAGAAAGAGTTTTTCATCAGAACATCAAACTGCATGTTATTTATAGAATGACAACAATAATAATAATTTTTTTTTGTTATTCTAAGGATACATGCAGTACTGTGCAAAGTAAGCATCCAAGTGTTCCTGCATATACTAACCCATATTCCTGCATATATTTTTTCTTCCTTCATAGACCAAATTCAAAATTTTCACGTGTGCAAAAAAAAACTAACTAATGTTATAGAATTTTGTTTGTTGGAGGCTGTAGCTGACCTTTTCAGAGGAACAAAACCCTGATTACTTTGTGTGTTTATATCCTGATGCATGATTCAGTAAAGTCAACAATCAAAAGAGAATACACAATGAATTTACATGGGACAGATCACTGATTCATGCATTTATTTCCTCTAGGCTGGACTATTGTAATTCATTATTTTCAGGTTGTCCTAAAAGTTCCCTGAAAAGCCTTCAGTTAATTCAAAATGCTGCAGCTAGAGTACTGACGGGGACTAGAAGGAGAGAGCATATTTCACCCATAATGGCTCTCTTCAGTGGCTTCCTGTTAATTCTAGAATAGAATTTAAAATTCTTCTTCTTACTTATAAGGTTTTGAATAATCAGGTCCCATCTTATCTTAGGGACCTCTTAGTACCATATCACCCCAATAGAGCGCTTCGCTCTCAGACTGCAGGCTTACTTGTAGTTCCTAGGGTTTTTAAGAGTAGAATGGGAGGCAGAGCCTTCAGCTTTCAGGCTCCTCTCCTGTGGAACCAGCTCCCAATTCAGATCAGGGAGACAGACACCCTCTCTACTTTTAAGATTAGGCTTAAAACTTTCCTTTTTGCTAAAGCTTATAGTTAGGGTTGGATCAGGTGACCCTGAACCATCCCTTAGTTATGCTGCTATAGACTTAGACTGCTGGGGGGTTCCCATGATGCACTGAGTGTTTCTTTCTCTTTTTGCTCTGTATGCACCACTCTGCATTTAATCATTAGTGATTGATCTCTGCTCCCCTCCACAGCATGTCTTTTTCCTGGTTCTCTCCCTCAGCCCCAACCAGTCCCAGCAGAAGACTGCCCCTCCCTGAGCCTGGTTCTGCTGGAGGTTTCTTCCTGTTAAAAGGGAGTTTTTCCTTCCCACTGTCGCCAAGTGCTTGCTCACAGGGGGTCGTTTTGACCGTTGGGGTTTTTCCGTAATTATTGTATGGCCTTGCCTTACAATATAAAGCGCCTTGGGGCAACTGTTTGTTGTGATTTGGCGCTATATAAATAAAATTGATTTGATTTTGATTTGATCATTCACATTTAAAGGTAAAGAGCAGTTACACACATATACTGTACTAAGAATGCAATAACATAACAAATTAAAATTTAAAAAGTTAAACCCAAGTGAGGAACATATATTCTATAAATTAGTAGATTCATTTTTAAAAAATTGTTTTAATTTTTTAAAATGCAGTGTTTCCTTAGAAAATAACTTTTCCATGGAATCTGGCAAATTCACCAATGGCTAACAAAATTTTGCAATGGCATTTTATTGCATATTCCTTGTTCGATTTGAAATTTTTTCACTATTTTCATCAAGAACAGCTGATCACATTAATAAATGATCAAAATGTACCAGATGCTGAAACATGAAGCAGATAAGGAGACCTGAGATGGACTCTAATCCATCACAGGGTCTCCAGTCCGGTGCCCACTTACAGCAGAGGGACAGAAAGCAAACTCAGGTCTACTACATTGGGCTCATCTCCAAAAATGGTAGCAAAGCTGTAGCGCCGCCCTGCTGGTTAATATTTTTTTATTGTATGTCTACACATTGCAGTCTTCGTCTTTCTGACCGTCTCTCCTCATTATCCATTCCAGTACAGTACACCTACACCTTTTCTCTGTCCATGTGTATTGTGCGCAAATTTGGGTTGAGAAGCGGCGCAGGTGGAGGTGTGAAAAGCGTCACACCTCCACCGGCAGCCGGCACTGATGGCTGCCCCATTCACACATCCAGCACCCTGACCTTTGATCCGTGGGGGGATTTAAATGCACCGACCAGCGGCTCCGCTCATTGCTGGAATGACGCGCGACATGTCTGCGTTCGGCGGCAACCTGCGCGCCGGAGCTTTGACAAACTATCAAACGTACATGGAAGGAACTGCACACGGAGCCGCCAACTCAGGTGGGAACAGAACCGGATTTATTTAAACGTACTGCGGTTAGAGAAGCCTCCGCAACCCCGAACGTCTCCACAGATTCCGTGCGTAATTTACGCACCGCCTCCATTATTCATTAAACTGATTTTTGTTGCAGATTACAGCGCACCAGCCGCCGCAAACTACTTCAAGTCTGCACATTCTGCAGCCGGAGCGGGTCAATGTACGTCGGTTCTGAGCCACAAGCGAAAACGAACCAACTTCAGCCAGCAGCAGATTGAAGTGCTGGAGAAAGTTTATTCGGACACCAAATATCCAGACATCTACCTGCGAGAGAAGCTGGAGGCGCTGACTGGGCTCCCGGAGTACAGGATTCAGGTAGTCTTCAGCCAGTTATTACTCCTGAGTATTAACTGGTCCCATCCAAGATGACCGTTGACCCCAGGGTATCATGCTAATCAATATTGGAAGCAAATGAGGCCCAAATAGACCTGATTCAGTGCCACTGTTGCATTTTTACCTTGGATTCTTCTTTAAATGGTGTCCATCAACTTTTGGACAATATATGAAGTGGGAGTTCTGGAGCTGTAAATATCAACCCAACAGGTTCACTGTGTTTGATGTCTATGTTTGTTAAATTCCAGGTTTGGTTCCAAAACAGGAGAGCAAAATCCCGGCGCCAAGTTGGGTCATCGGTGTCCATGAAAACCTCCAACACTCCACGCACCAGTGCTTTCAGCCAACAACAAAGCAGGACGGATCCAGATAAAGGTTAATGCTACATTTATTCTGCATTCAGATGTTTGGATTAGTTTTTCTTGAATGCTTTGTTAGTTTCATGCAATTTAAATTATATTTAAGATGTAAAGTTGATCAAAATTGCAATTTTTTCCTCAACATATTTGTTTAATAATCTCATAGGTTTGAGAAAATCTTGAGTTAAAGATAAATACAGCACAAACCTTAAATTTCTCTTATTTTTCAGTTTACAATAACTACGGAGCCGAGACGCACAAGATAGGAAGTTACACACTGGAAAACAGTTTCAGACACACGGTGCACCAAAACACAATGGACACGCACAAGTCTGGTCAAACTAGCAAGAGCAGCGGCTATGAGCACATGTCTGCATCCTGCATCTACGACGGGAACAAAACCAGAATGAAGCCAGAGCAGATTCAACAAGACGAGGTGAGCGTTAACATCCCGTGCTGCAATGTCCATCTTTACCCAGAGGAAAGTGGGCATCACCCAGAGCGCCAAGCCAACGCCATCAGCGACCAGGGTCAAGGTCCGAAGGCACTGGTAGAGTACGACAATTTCCCACCGAACAAAACCATCGGACCAGAGATGAAAGTTGTGATCCCACCAATCTTGAACCACAATGTGTTCAACAAGCCATCACTGAAGGAGAACGGCTGTCAAATCCAGTATCTACCCGTGAGATCCAGAGGGAACAAGTTCAATCAGTTCTCCCCAATCCACACCCCCGAGGGGTGTGAGATCTCCGACTCGGACTCCGACTGGGAAAACAAAGCTTTGCCTGGCTTTAGTGGCTTCATGTGATGTACCAAAATGTTTGTGTGAAAATAAAATCCTATTTATTATAAAATGATAATAAACTATTTGAATCTACGAGAACATCTGTTGTTACAAATAATAATAATAATAAAAACAAATATTGGTTTGCAATGGGTTTAATATAAAAGACAAACATTTATATACAAATGCACAGACGCACTCATCTAATTTTACAAAACTGAAGAGGTTCTCCAGGAAACACGGGTTAGTTGTCAGTGATGTAGGCTGAGTGTGAGCTCTGCAGCAACAGCTGTGCTAAGATTACCGTAATGACTTAAAAGGCATAAAAACTCCAGAGTCCTCCTTTATTACAAAATACAAAAATCTCTCATCAGTGCACACAAAATTTACAAAAAACATTTCTGAATACACAGCAGAAATGTTGACAATAATCAGAAATATGATACAATTATCTACAATGAACAGTTTTACAAAACATTCTTTATCCTCCGCTGTGCTTACATGAGGGGAGCAGCAGAGCATCAACTACACAAATATAAATAAATATTCATTATAAAAACTGCAAAAATGTTTGGCACATGAAACCAATAAATAACCACAAACAGGTCAGAGACCAACATTTGTGGCAAACTTCTTTTTTTTTCAAATTTGCATTCAATTTGTTATCTAATTCTTTTTTTTAACAATAAAAAGTTGGTAAAACATTTAAGACATTGTCCCTTTTTTAATATTCGAATGAAGATGGTGTCGTAGACGTGTTGAGGGACTCAGACTGCTGTGAATGTGTGTATACGTGCACCTCTGTGTTAGATGGTCAGATTGCATTTGTGTTGTTGGCAGAAAATGCATGCAGATTGCCCAACTGACTCAGTCCGCTCTGAATGTGGGCAACATGAATCTCCACATTGTTCTGGAAGCAACTGGAGGGAAAAAGAGAGAAAGAGACAATGAGATGAGAATTTTTTTAGTAAGTGGAGATACATCAGGTGAGAACCAGGAAGATGTGACTCTCCAACTACGTCTGTCCAAAATAAATCAGTGTTGCAAGGCAGCGTCTCTACATCTGGAGATGGTTCCTGGGTGCTGGACTGTGGCTGCCCACTGCTCCTAGTGGTTGGACTGTGTCTAACTGTAACTAGGAGGGGTTAAATGCAGAGGACAAATTTCACTGTATGTATGTACAATGACAATAAAGGCTCTATTCTATTGTATTTTCTCCACTGTCCACCTTTTCTTAACCTCTCAACCACATGCTACATTACTTTGGACAGTGATGCTAGTTTGCTGAGGTGATCAAGATGCAATTCTACTCACAAATAAGGAGTGCAAGAAAAAAAACATTGCTCATGTCCATGATTTCACCAATGCAGGGCCTGTTTTCTCTCACTGAAGGTGGGGGCACAGCAGCGCAGACAGGAAGGTCTTACCTGAGGTTGGACGGGTCGATTGAGGCCTTGATGTCATTCAGAGAGTCTGTCAGAGATTTGAACTCAAAAGAATTCAGGTCTCCTCCATCTGCCAAACACTGAAACAAAACCAAACGGCAACACGTCACCACAATGCAAACTCATGATGGAAATATTGCATGTGCATGTTTTGTGAAGACCGCCTCACGCATTATGTGACATATGTGTCACATACCAGAAGGTTTTAGCACCTTAAACAAACCAAATCAATGCATCTTTGCAGGAGAAGAAGCTGCTGCCAAAGAGCAGCACACTGCGCGTTATCCTGATGTATGCCATCATTTATGTGAGGGGGTTGAATTCCATCACCACAGTAGCGCTCACCTTTATCTCTAGCAGCAGAGCAGTGAGGCGAGAGATGAGGTGTGTTCGGCTGGCGTTTGTCACGCTCTGTTGCCCGCCCTTTTGGCAGTTTTTTAGCTGCACCATCTGCTCGGCCTCTTCTTCACAACGCCGCCGCAGCTCGGTGGGATGGTCGGCTGGAACCATGCCCTGATCTGGAGCGAGCTGATTGGATACATATTGGTGATGTACGCGAGCTGAGACACGCCACAGGGAATCCTCTCCACGTATGTTAATTAGCTCCCAGCTTACCTCACAGCAGAACTGCTGCACTTCATGTAACACCTTATTCAGATCTTTGTTGAGCTGCTCCAGCTCCAGCACCGTGGTCGCATATTGCTTCTGGAAGTCCAGGTCAATGGGCAACGAGTAGGATTTCTGAAAACAAAAGGTTTACTGCTGCTTCAATCCCAAACATGCGCAGCAAACATGTTTGTGTGTTGGTAAGGACCATACCTGTCGCTCGGCCTCTGTGTTCATTTCCTTCAAGTGCTTGATGTGCTCCTTTTTGATCATAAGGATCTTGGACAGTCGTGTCTGTCCGAGACATAAGATGAGTGAATGTGTTCGAACGAACCATTACAGTGCTGGAACTGAGGCTGTATTTACCACTTGAATCAGGAATTTGACAGGAAACCCTCCCAATGTGTCTCCGTCAACGCCAAGCACTTTGTTCCTCCATGGCGACTGGCTGATAAGAGGGTCGTTGTCCTGTCCCAAGAGTAGTTATTTAAACAAAGAAAAACTCAGGTAGAGAGAGAGTTTTTTCTTTGAGTAACTCCTTTCTTACAATATGTATTGTAACACAAACCAAACTGTCAGAGTCAGATTGATTTTGTAACAGCACAGCACACGTGCACATATAAAGGGACAGTACCATGAGGACCGGGGTATTCACAGAGGTGTAGGGCCCTCTTGGCGGCGTCATTAGGTTGTGCATGTAGCGTGTAGTCCTGTGCTTCTGTGCACACGCTGAAATGGGCATGGTCTCATTGGGCTCATTACTCTGGAAAAAAACAACATTACCAGATACTCAAAAATAAACCAGAACAATTATTTTAGCGTGCACACTCTGTAGTCAGCGAGACTTACCAGTACTTCATAATCAGGCACCGTGTGAGTTCCCAGGCCACTGCGATCAAAGGTGACACGATAGGTGGCGGCACTGTAGTCCACAGCATCAATCTGCCCTGTGAATAACCCGTCGTGGACACCACGAAGTCGAGCTACCAAAGACAGAAAAGCTGTTCAAAAACTGTTCAAGCCACAAAAACCCCACACGGCAGGTGAGCACATCAGGAAACAGTGTCGAGGTTACTCTCTAGCACATTTAACAGATTTAAACTTAAATATTACACAACTTCAACAAAAAACAGAAACTGTTCACACTGGTGGATGACTTATGCCAACACTGTTTCAAGTCATGGAGGTCAGATTTTTTTTCTGTCCCTTTAATTCAATACTGAAGTTGTATGATTTAAAAACGTTCATCGATAACCTCATGGGGAAAAAGTGTGGCTCAGCTGTACTGTGGTATAAGACTCGTGTCCATTTTTCATTCTGATATTAATCTGCACATTGATTTGACAAATTTTACACTTGATAATGCTCTTCCTGGCTTAATGCCAAATGTACAAGGAAAATGGTGCACAGGTGGCCTCAAACTGGAGACCTTCTGACTGGGGGGGGGGGGGGGGGGGGGCAACCGTGCTAACCACATGTGTCACAGTCAGTGGTGTCAAAAGTACACACATTTGTTACTTAAGTAGAAGTATAGATACTGCAGTTTAAAAACACTCTGTTAAAAGTTGAAGTATGAACTTGACCTCTTTACTCAAGTAAAAGTGAAAAAGTATGTGCTCCAAAACCTACTTAAAGTATAAAAGTATAAAGTAACCTTTAAAAAAAAAAGGTAGATGCCACTATATGAATTGAAAGCTTAATTTAAAAACTGATTCATTCTACATGTGGCCCAAGACCCAAAACCCAAAATTACCCCCAACACCACCTGCACGAAAATGTTTGAATTCTAGAAGCTCTGAAATGCAATCTGGGACTATTCCAGACAATAAACTGCAGTGAGTGCAGCATCCATTTAGTGAGAAAAAAATACAACTTTCCTTATTCAAATTCATTCCAGTAGTATTCTGCTCTTACTAGGATGCAGCAGTTTTCTAGTTTGTCAGATAGTTCTGGAGGAAATCACTGAAGAAATTAACACATTGAAAATATGGTTTGACGGAAACAAACTGTCATTAAATAAGACAGGGATGAAGTGGAGGTGTAAGAGTCACTAGGTGTTCACAGGAAACATTTATTTATTTATGTATGTTCATTGTTAGTTGCTTTTATATTTTCTGTTGTGTTTCTATTCAGGTTCTTTTAGCCTCTTTCTCTAAAATTGTATATAATAATCATTAGATTATTCATATATAAACAAAAATAAATTTAAGAAATATTACACTCAACAAAAATATAAACGCAACACTTTTGGTTTTGCTCACATTTTGTATGAGATGAACTCAAAGATCTAAAACTTTTTCCACATACACAATATCACCATTTCCCTCAAATACTGTTCACAAACCAGTCTAAATCTGTGATAGTGAGCACTTCTCCTTTGCTGAGATAATCCATCCCACCTCACAGGTGTGCCATATCAAGATGCTGATTAGACACCATGATTAGTGCACAGGTGTGCCTTAGACTGTCCACAATAAAAGGCCACTCTGAAAGGTGCAGTTTTATCACACAGCACAATGCCACAAATGTCGCAAGATTTGAGGGAGCGTGCAATTGGCATGCTGACAGCAGGAATGTCAACCAGAGCTGTTGCTCGTGTATTGAATGTTCATTTCTCTACCATAAGCCGTCTCCAAAGGCGTTTCAGAGAATTTGGCAGTACATCCAACCAGCCTCACAACCGCAGACCACGTGTAACCACACCAGCCCAGGACCTTCACATCCAGCATGTTCACCTCCAAGATCGTCTGAGACCAGCCACTCGGACAGCTGCTGAAACAATTGGTTTGCATAACCAAAGAATTTCTGCACAAACTGTCAGAAACCGTCTCAGGGAAGCTCATCTGCATGCTCGTCGTCCTCATCGGGGTCTCGACCTGACTCCAGTTCGTCGTTGTAACCGACTTGAGTGGGCAAATGCTCACATTCGCTGGCGTTTGGCACGTTGGAGAGGTGTTCTCTTCACGGATGAATCCCGGTTCACACTGTCCAGGGCAGATGGCAGACAGCGTGTGTGGCGTCGTGTGGGTGAGTGGTTTTCTGATGTCAGTGTTGTGGATCGAGTGGCCCATGGTGGCAGTGGGGTTATGGTATGGGAAGGCGTCTGTTACGGACGAAGAACACAGGTGCATTTTATTGATGGCATTTTGAATGCACAGAGATACCGTGATGAGATCCTGAGGCCCATTGTTGTGCCATACATCCAAGAACATCACCTCATGTTGCAGCAGGATAATGCACGGCCCCATGTTGCAAGGATCTGTACACAATTCTTGGAAGCTGAAAATGTCCCAGTTCTTGCATGGCCGGCATACTCACCGGACATGTCACCCATTGAGCATGTTTGGGATGCTCTGGACCGGCGTATACGACAGCGTGTACCAGTTCCTGCCAATATCCAGCAACTTCGCACAGCCATTGAAGAGGAGTGGACCAACATTCCACAGGCCACAATTGACAACCTGATCAACTCTATGCGAAGGAGATGTGTTGCACTGCATGAGGCAAATGGTGGTCACACCAGATACTGACTGGTATCCCCCCAATAAAACAAAACTGCACCTTTCAGAGTGGCCTTTTATTGTGGACAGTCTAAGGCACACCTGTGCACTAATCATGGTGTCTAATCAGCATCTTGGTATGGCACACCTGTGAGGTGGGATGGATTATCTCAGCAAAGGAGAAGTGCTCACTATCACAGATTTAGACTGGTTTGTGAACAATATTTGAGGGAAATGGTGATATTGTGTATGTGGAAAAAGTTTTAGATCTTTGAGTTCATCTCATACAAAATGGGAGCAAAACCAAAAGTGTTGCATTTATATTTTTGTTGAGTGTACAATTTGAAAACAAATGCACCCGAACATGATGACAGCTGCAACTGCTTAATGCTAACTTTTAACATTGAAAATGCCATAGACATGCTAATGCGTTAGCGTCGCTCCCGTTTTTAAGTTATAAAATACATCTATCAACTGTTTCAGAAGACCATAACAGGTCGGTTTAACATAGAAAAGGTAAATAATACTCACAGAAGTATGCTCTTTAGGGTTTTAGCGGGGGGAAATTAAGCGAAAGAAAGAATAAACGAAGCAATAGGTCGAAGCATTGCTTCAATCTGCGAACCACTGCTTGGATTGGTTCACAGTTCAAAGCAAAGCCGCGCTGCAGAAAAGTTAATTACAGGCGCACATGACGTGAAATATATATATATAAACAATAAACTGAAGCCAAGAGTAACGAGGCTGTTTGTTTTAAAAATGTAAGGAATAGAAAGTACAGATACTTGTGTGAAAATGTAATGAGTAGAAGTCAGAAGTAGGCAGAAAAATAAGTAATGGAGTAAAGTATAGATACGTAAAAAGTGTACTTAAGTACAGTAACGAAGTATTTGTACTTCGTTACTTGACACCTCTGGTCACAGTGCAGATGACGTGTGCAAACATCCAAAATAGCCGGCATGGTCCTTTAACATGATCATTAAGTTGTCATGGTTTTCTTCCCTGCACATCTTATGTTTGGCTTCTCGTCATTTCTGTGACATACAGAATAATTTATCTTCATTGTGGCTTTGTGGCTGTTATAATGTCTATATGTTGATCATCTTACCAGTGACTTTGGTTCCGATAATGAGTGGAAGTGGGATTTCATCAGGAAGGTCTTTGCAGTTTGACACGTCAGTGAGCTTTCTTTGCTGCAGCAGACGCATCTTCTGCCTCTTTTGTCTCAGCGCTGTTCGTTCTTCAGTAAAGAAGGCTGAGGAACACCTACAGCAGACAAAAGAGCTCGGTGCCTGAGTCTGAGTGCAAGGAAATGGTGATATGAATCCTGAACAAATAGTTGATTTTTTAAAGCTATAACGCAGCATACCGGCGAGGTTTTCCCATCAGTCTCCTGATTGTTCCCCACTCAACTCTTGTCAGCTTTCTTGTTTTCAGGTTGGGGAAAGACTCCTTCAGACAAAGGCAGAATTCATTGTCACCCTCAAAGAGAGGTCTGGAGGAGAAAATGAAGGTGAAAGATAATGTTACATCATCCAAAATCTTTCTATTCCAATTTACAATGTATTCATTATGTGGGATTTCTTTATTCTAATGTATTTAAAACTGTTTATACTTCTATTGAGTGAATGTTTTTAATGTTATTTTAGTCTGTGCATGTTCTGAAGGTGAAGAGAATTTACCTGTCAATATTTGAGTAGAACCATTCATAAATGCACCATTTGTGAGCTTTGGGCAGCTTTAAGAGGTTTCTTAATCGCAGCCCTATTTTCTGTGATGCCTTCTTATCTGGTGTCACCATGTTAGCAAATTTCTGTGGAGATAGAAAAAAAAATAAACATCTAAAACATTGCAACAAACACCTTAAAAAGGTATCTCAGAAATCTTAGAGTTGATTAAGATGTGTAAATGCATCATTTCCCACTAAAGACTGTCTGATGGGCAGCTTTACGTCAGAACTACACAAGCAACAGCAAACAACTACATGTTAGCAGGGATGTGGGAAGCGATCCTTTTATGCGGTTTTGTTTTTACCTGTGGTGTGGTGGTGACCCGCTGACTCCTCCGGGGGGATCTGGAGGGAAGACGCTGTTGTGGCTGTTCATCCTCCTCCCGAAACAAACGGCTCCTCTTGGAGCCCCGTGTGGGCTGGACAGACAAACATGGACAGAAATTAGTCACGGATCATGGTAAAGCTCCAAAAATTAAAGTCTTGTCAAATGACACAAACGTCTCTGTGAACTATTCCCATAAAACACGCAAATAAATTCAAAGTGTGGCTTTGAATATTTAAAATTGGTTTCATGGATCTAGAGGTCTGAAAGTATTTGATGTATATTTGGACGGACACCATAGAGGACTGACTTAAATATCGCTAGACATACCCACGTTATGAGCTCAATGATGACATAGTGTGTGAGAGACTCCTGATATAGAACCTCTGTCATGTTCCTTACCGTGTCCATTGTCAGGGAGGACGGGCGCCCCCTTGTGTTATGAACTCGTGGGAAATTGTTCTTCTCATTCAGAGTGTTGGACAAACTGCCCTCTGCAGGAAAACCAAAGCATTGTTTCAAAACAGTGAGGCCAGTCCAATAAAAGGCTAATGACAGTTACTTGCATTCAAGCAGGCATAAGAAATCCTATTGCCCAATATCACTTTAATCTTGTCTTTACAATTAAATTTGCCTGAGGTTTTGAAAACATGTCTGATATGACCTATTTGACAACAATAAAAAAAAAGCAATTCAAATCAAAATGATTTTTTTTTTTTTTTTTTTGCTAGCCTGATCCAAAACATGCCTTTTATTACAAGGACTGTACAAGAGAAAACTATGACACAGAAAAAAAAAAAAAAAAAAAAAATCAGCAATGAACTATGTTGTAGTTACAAATAAATGACAATAGGCTTATGAAAATGCATAAAATATGCCTAATGCTCGGACTACAACTAATATTCTCTCAGCTACATTCACAACTAAGCATCTATACAATGACAAAAAGGGGACAAAATGTGCAATGAATTTGCTAAAGTGTAAAGTTTTGTAAAGTGTAACTGGAGACAAGACTGGTAAACTGCACACATACCTTTCAGACTGACAAGTGCCTCTGCTGAAGAGCCTGACATCGAGAGGAAGAGAGGAAAAAAAAGTTACATCAGCAGCATTAAGCACACCAGTCATCACATTCATGCAGTTTAGAGCTGTGAGAGGATGTTTCATATTGGCTGTAGGAATAAACGCAACACTAGCCTCTTGGGTGAGGATGACCTGCAGGTCTGGATTTTGGCAACACAGCCGCTATAAAACACAGAGCTAGAAAATATGAGCACATTCCACCTGTTCCAACTGTGCAACACTGGCTGGCTGCAGCTTTTAGAGTAGATTATAAAATAACAGTTCAGGGTATACTCCACCTCTCTCCCAGTGACCGCTTACAAGCTGCAGTGTTTAGACAGGTGGTGCTGTGACGTAAACCTTTCTGAAACATTTCATATCGCTTGTGCACACGGAGATGCAAATGCGGCAAATGCAAATGCACCCATTTTCATCCACCCAAAATGCCATTTATGTGTGGATGAAATACCAAAACAATACAAAATTCATGCATATACACCTGAATCTGTTCCTGTGTGGACAGGGCCTTAGTGTCTCCAGAGATGGGCTGCCGTGGTTATCAAACATGTCCCATCAAGCCCCTCTTTGTGCACTCCTAAAAACTGGTTCATTTTTAGTTGACTAAAAAATACTGAAAACACACATACATCTAAATTTAAATTCATATAGCATCAAAAATGTCCTGCATGTTTTTTTTTCACCTTTGCACAAGTTACCGTTGAATAATTGAAAAATGAAAAGTTAATTTTGACAAAACTGAACTAAAACAATAGTAATGTCAACACTGTCAGGTAACCCAAAAGCACGTTCAGTTTTATACTACTGTGCTTTTGAACGGCAGGTTTGCTTGATACTATGTCTCTTGTTCTTTAAATATTTGAACTGAGTTTTAATTGTTCTACGAGCAACAGTAGTGTTTTTGTTTCTCGTGACTCTAATTAATGCTTTATCCTTTGCAGCCCCTGCCTCGATGGTCAGCAAGTCCCTGAATTGCATCTAATTTTTTGCTTAAGATGAAAATTGAAGCACTTTTTCAGATAAAGAAAAACCTGATGACTGTACACTTACAGTTCAAATTCCTCAAAGCCAACAAATAGTGGATAAGATTCAATAAATAACTATGCGATGCTCCTCTAAAACTGTCATTCACCCAAAATGATTTCATAATGTTTTACTTAGACTTAAATTCTAGCACTCTTTACCATGTACTGACTGCAGCCTTTAAAAAGAAATTACTCATTTTATTTAGATGCTCATTCATGAACCATACAGCAGGTGTCAGTGTTCAGCAGGTTCTCTTTTTGATATGGACTTAAAAAGAACATTTTCTTATCTTGCATCACTCATTTGCAGTGCATCGACAAGCACACAAGGTGCACAAGGTATCAGCAGGTGGAAACCAAACTACATGTAAGATGAACCACATCTATTCATGACTGACCATAATCCATCCAGCATTCACTAACCACACAGCAAGTGGCAGACATGCATATATTATATTCCACAGGCAAAACACTTGTTTTGGGGATTGATCAGGTGCAGAAAATTTCACCACAAATTCAGCATTTCATCCTGATTATGTGCTGTTTCTAATTTGATGAATTACAAAATTGTAGGAGTTTTTGTTTTTGAGTTTTTGTCTACAACCCCTGGCAATAATTATGGAATCACCGGCCTCGGAGGATGTTCATTCAGTTGTTTAATTTTGTAGAAAAAAAAGCAGATCACAGACATGACACAAAACTAAAGTCATTTCAAATGGCAACTTTCTGGCTTTAAGAAACACTATAAGAAATCAAGAAAAGTCAGTAACAGTTACTTTTTTAGACCAAGCAGAGGGAAAAAATATGGAATCACTCAATTCTGAGGAATAAATTATGGAATCACCCTGTAAATTTTCATCCCCAAAACTAACACCTGTATCAAATCAGATCTGCTCGTTAGTCTGCATCTAAAAAGGAGTGATCACACCTTGGCTGTTGCACCAAGTGGACTGACATGAATCATGGCTCCAACATGAGAGATGTCAATTGAAACAAAGGAGAGGATTATCAAACTCTTAAAAGAGGGTAAATCATCACACAATGTTGCAAAAGATGTTGGTTGTTCACAGTCAGCTGTATGTAAACTCTGGACCAAATACAAACAACATGGGAAGGTTGTTAAAGGCAAACATACTGGTAGACCAAGGAAGACATCAAAGCGTCAAGACAGAAAACTTAAAGCAATATGTCTCAAAAATCGAAAATGCAAAACAAAACAAATGAGGAACGAATGGGAGGAAACTGGAGTCAACGTCTGTGACCGAACTGTAAGAAACCGCCTAAAGGAAATGGGATTTACATACAGAAAAGCTAAACGAAAGCCATCATTAACACCTAAACAGAAAAAAACAAGGTTACAATGGGCTAAGGAAAAGCAATCGTGGACTGTGGATGACTGGATGAAAGTCATATTCAGTGATGAATCTTGAATCTGCATTGGGCAAGGTGCTGATGCTGGAACTTTTGTTTGGTGCCGTTCCAATGAGATTTATAAAGATGACTGCCTGAAGAGAACATGTAAATTTCCAGTCATTGATGATATGGGGCTGCATGTCAGGTAAAGGCACTGGGGAGATGGCTGTCATTACATCATCAATAAATGCACAAGTTTACATTGATATTTTGGACACTTTTCTTATCCCATCAATTGAAAGGATGTTTGGGGATGATGAAATCATTTTTCAAGATGATAATGCATCTTGCCATAGAGCAAAAACTGTGAAAACATTCCTTGCAAAAAGACACATAGGGTCAATGTCATGGCCTGCAAACAATCCGGATCTTAATCCAATTGAAAATCTTTGGTGGAAGTTGAAGAAAATGGTCCATGACAAGGCTCCAACCTGCAAAGCTGATCTGGCAACAGCAATCAGAGAAAGTTGGAGCCAGATTGATGAAGAGTACTGTTTGTCACTCATTAAGTCCATGCCTCAGAGACTGCAAGCTGTTATAAAAGCCAGAGGTGGTGCAACAAAATACTAGTGATGTGTTGGAGCGTTCTTTTGTTTTTCATGATTCCTTAAGTTTTTTTTTTCCTCAGAACTGATTCCATTTTTTTTTTCCCTCTGCTTGGTCTAAAAAAGTAACCGTTACTGACTGCCACAATTTTTTTTCCCGATTTCTTATAGTGTTTCTTAAAGCCAGAAAGTTGCCATTTGAAATGACTTTAGTTTTGTGTCATGTCTGTGATCTGCTTTTTTTCTACAAAATTAAACAACTGAATGAACATCCTCCAAGGCCGGTGAGTCCATAATTTTTGCCAGGGGTTGTATACACAGTGTCCTTGACCAAGCTGCTTAATTTCCAAGTTGCTCCTGGTGTGCATTTTAGTACCACCCATTGCATCATGGTGACCTGAGTATGTGTGTATAAACATAAGGTATTAAGGTAAAGTGTTTTATACATTTGCATCAGATGGAAAAGTGCTGGAGAAATACAGCCCATTTGTAAGACTACCCCACCTACTCACTCATCTGCATTTTTGTTGTAAAAGCCCTATGCTGCTACCAGTGCAGTGAATATTTGCATCATCTTTTATTATTTTTATTTATTTTTTAATAATGCCCAGGATTCCTGGAAAATACTGTACAGTATTTGTGGGGATGTTTTGGATTGTGCCTCACGATGATGCTATGTTAACACATGCACGTGTTTGCTTTTTGGTAGAATGACTAAAAAACATATCTGATCTCAAAGATAATTTATTGGAATGTTCAGTCTTATTGACAGAGCGAGAGAGAGAGGGGGAGAGGGAGAGAGAGAGAGAACATCAATTTTTGGTGTAAAATCAAAACAACTTGAATGTTGGATCATTTCACTATGTGGTGAGATGTGGCATTTCAAAAACACTTTAATTGATGTCTCAACACTGGGCGGACTGATCTTGATGAAACATTTCAGCTGTACCTGTATGTAGATCCACCTCAGGATAAATGGTAAATGGGATGCATTTACATAGCGTTTTTCCATCTGCATCAGATGCTCAAAGTGCTTTACAATAATGCCTCACATTCACCGTGATATCAGGGTGCTGCCATACAAGGTGCTCACGACACATAGGGAGCAATAGGGGATTAAGGACCTTGCCCAAGGGCCCTTAGTGATTTTCCAGTCAGGCTGGGATTTGACCCGAGGATCTTCTGGTCTCAAGCCCAACTCTTTAACCACTAGACCATCACCTCCCCAAAGTCCAGGATCTTTGCCAGGATCTGTCAAGTGTAACCTGTACCTGTATGTAGATCCACCTCAGGATCTGTTCAAGTGAAATATTTAAGAGCAGGCTGTAACATAATGTTGTTAATGTCACAGGGAAAAAAATTCATCCCTCCTGTTTGGTTTTAGTGAAAGAATGTATTCTGAGTGCTATTCTAGATGTATGTTTCATGCAGTTCATAAATTTGTTTTATGAATAATGGTGCAGAGATGCAGGTGATTACTTTTTCTCTGAGATTTTACATTGATTATCGACTAATTATTGATCACAACAACCAGGTAAATTAGATTGTGTTGTCAGTCTGAAGTATAATTTGCTACGGGCCAGAAAAATATAAATAAATCTAAGAAGGGTAAATTTATTTACAGTTACTGTATTAACATTACCTACAATAATAATTCAGCTCCTACGAGCCAATTGCTAGTTTTCTCTCACTAGCTTGTGGAAAAACCCTGTATAAGTCTAAATAAACGAAGTCCAGCAGAACACATCTGAGCCCGTTTTGGCACTATGATGTTTTTGGTGATTTTATGATTGTTTTTGCGGTACTGCGGTAAGATTTGTGGGCGTTAGCTCGGGGCTAAGCTATTTGTTTACCCAGTTTGTTCAACATTAGCTACTTAGCATCACTCGCTAACAAGCGTTAGCTGACTTGATCCGGTATTTCTCCGCTTTTATGTTTTACACCTTTCTTCCTTTTTAAATCCTCCTCGAAACTTGTGACCTTCGTTATTCTAGCAGTGCCAGCGCTGTGCGACGGGGTATTTCTTCTTGCTGTGTTGTCAAACTCTGTGAATATTGTTTTTACTCACTCTCGTCTAACAGCTGGTCCAGTTCCGCCATCTTGAATTAGCCGCGCCGCTTTGTCAAAATGCATTCTGGGTCGGGACGCCGCCTGGAGGGCGATTTGACAAAAGGTTTGATTTTACCGAACAACGATCTTATTTTTCATGTAAAATTTGAGGCCAAGTGCTTCCCAAACAGTTTCATAACATGCCTTTTTGGATGACTGTCGATGTGTTAATGTATATAATAATCTGGCGGCCCGCGGGCCGGATCCGGCCTCACTGTTTACGGTCCAAAATGTGTCACAGTAATATTAAGAGTTAGAATTCCATACATCAATGAGGTGAATTCAGAAAACAACCTTTCTTTAAATATAAAGTGGTGTAAAAACATCCTGAAGCAACACCCCCATTGCAATCTGACCAGTTCTACTAAATGTTAGCATAGCTGAACCAGTAAAACAGGCACATTTGGTGCCCATGAGTAATGTACAGTCTGTACATGTAAGAAGGTGAACATCAGCGACTTTCAGACCCCCAACAAAGAAATCATGAAGAACTGTCAAGCTTGAATCAGCAAGTCCAGCTTTCCCAAAATGGCAAGTCCTTCAAGCTGTGATAGGACTCCACAGCTGGTGTTCCTTATCCTCAGTGTAAAGGACTGAGGGGGCGGAGTGGCCCAAGAGAAGCTGGTGTTTTCTTCACCACACGATCCTGAAGTCCTGAGGTACCCAACCACAACTTAATGTCTTCCCAAATAGAGAAATCTGTGCAAGAAATATCCCAAAATATTGACACAATGACCTACGGAGATTTAAAAAGGAGATGAGATCCCAACATTTTGCGCACCATTAGTAGAGTTGCGCTCGGGTGCTGGCAAACCGCTTCAATTTTTATAGACCAGGTTATAACAAAATTCAACTCAACTTTAAAGCTTTTTTTTTTATTATTCTTTTCAGCAATGTTGAATGCTTTATTTTGTAATTTGAGGAACAAACAAAAGAAAAATGTACAGTATCAAACGGGCGGCATTTCTTTTACAGAATACATGACAGGAGCAGTTTTTAAAATTTCACCCAAGAAGACAGAGGAGCAAAGACCAAAACACACATATGTACATGTGAAGACACTCTGACCCCAAACTACGAGTCAACCACGTGTTTACCGTTTCATTAGTGGAGAATCCCGTCAAACTATATCCAGAACCATGCATCTTAATTCACAACGTTCTATGCCTGCACAGTATTATGAACTATTTATTAACCGTCAACATGACAAAGTCCGTCCTGCCACGGACAGAGATGGCCTCCCTGACTGATTTTCATTGCTAAACCTTACCGAGATCTATCACAGCCTAGCGAGAAAGTCTGAAGTACGGATCCTAGCAGCTAATGTCAACAATTTGGAAGACAAAGTAAAGGTTTCTACTGACTACTGCAAAGCACGGTGTAACAGCACTGCTCTTCTCGACTGCAGAGAATGAAGGCCAGAGTTTTGGAGGCAACCGTGGTCTTTGTATTGACTGAAGGCAGCTGAGGCTCTCCTCACCACAGGGACGTCTGGTAGTTAAACTTGATCTTCAGGAGATACTTCATTTTGACCTGTGCTACGTCATACACGATGTACCTGGAGGAGCAAGTTAAGGAAAACCGAGGTCACCCACAGCAACCTGGAAAAAGTAATACTTTCATGTCTGAAGTACTAAAACTCTTGAACCAGGAGGTGAACTGTCAAAGGATACTCGTTGTACAGTAGACTTGTATCATCAATGTTAGTATGGACTCCTTTCCCCAGAGGTACTTGCACCCCTTCTAAAGTGCCGGCATCACTTGGATCAGGGGCAGTCCGACCCAAACCTACAAACACACAAAAATACACACATTTAATGCATGAGACAAAATTAAGAAATGCACCTTAGGAACCAAATACCCTGTGCTGTTTTCCTGCACAATACGAAACATCTTCAAGAAAAAATCCATTTCAGTTCGCTGAACCAGAAATATGTGGTGTTTCTCACCTTTCACGCTGTGTTTGCCTTTTGGTAATTTGGTAATGTGGGACGCCTTCTTTAATTCGTGCCTGTAACGATGAGGAAGGTGCACGTGAATTTTCATTATGAAATGCACGTCAAAGTTTCTCCATTATGGAAATAGAAGATATCTCGATGTTTACTCAACAGCAACTGGACTTATTCAGTTCATACGTATACTGAAGGAGACACCAAGATGATGCACAATAAACAAATACATATACAGAAACATATACAGTAGTGTTCAGAATAATAGTCGTGCTATGTGACTAAAAAGATTAATCCAGGTTTTGAGTATATTTCTTATTGTTACATGGGAAACAAGGTACCAGTAGATTCAGTAGATTCTCACAAATCCAACAAGACCACGCATTCATGATATGCACACTCTTAAGGCTATGAAATTGGGATATTAGTAAAAAAAAGTAGAAAAGGGGCTTTTCACAATAATAGTAGTGTGGCATTCAGTCAGTGAGTTTGTCAATTTTGTGGAACAAACAGGTGTGAATCAGGTGTCCCCCTATTTAAGGATGAAGCCAGCACCTGTTGAACATGCTTTTCTCTTTGAAAGCCTGAGGAAAATGGGACGTTCAAGACATTGGTCAGAAGAACAGCGTAGTTTGATTAAAAAGTTGATTGGAGAGGGGAAAACTTATACGCAGGTGCAAAAAATTATAGGCTGTTCATCTACAATGATCTCCAATGCTTTAAAATGGACAAAAAAACCAGAGACGCGTGGAAGAAAACGGAAAACCATCAAAATGTATAGAAGAATAACCAGAATGGCAAAGGCTCACCCACTGATCAGCTCCAGGATGATCAAAGACAGTCTGGAGTTACCTGTAAGTGCTGTGACAGTTAGAAGACACCTGTGTGAAGCTAATTTATTTGCAAGAATCCCCCGCAAAGTCCCTCTGTTAAATAAAAGACATGTGCAGAAGAGGTTACAATTTGCCAAAGAACACATCAACTGGCCTAAAGAGAAATGGAGGAATATTATGTGGACTGATGAGAGTAAAATTGTTCTTTTTGGGTCCAAGGGCTGCAGACAGTTTGTGAGACGACCCCCAAACTCTGAATTCAAGCCACAGTTCACAGTGAAGACAGTGAAGCATGGTGGTGCAAGCATCATGATATGGGCATGTTTCTCCTACTATGGTGTTGGGCCTATATATCGCATACCAGGTATCATGGATCAGTTTGGATATGTCAAAATACTTGAAGAGGTCATGTTGCCTTATGCTGAAGAGGACATACCCTTGAAATGGGTGTTTCAACAACACAATGACCCCAAGCACACTAGTAAACCAGCAAAATCTTGGTTCCAAACCAACAAAATTAATGCCTCACAGATGTGAAGAAATCATGAAAAACTGTGGTTATACAACTAAATACTAGTTTAGTGATTCACAGGACTGTTAAGAAAGCAGTTTGAACATAATAGTTTTGAGTTTGTAGCGTCAACAGCAGATGCTACTATTATTGTGAACCCCCCCTTTTCTACTTTTTTTTTTTACTAATAGCCCAATTTCACAGCCTTAAGAGTGTGCATATCATGAATGCTTGGTCTTGTTGGATTTGTGAGAATCTACTGAATCGACTGGTACCTTGTTCCCATGTAACAATAAGAAATATACTCAAAACCTGGATTAATCTTTTAAGTCACATAGCACTATTATTATTCTGAACACTACTGTACTCCAAGTATTTAAGATGCAACCTGTTTTTGTACTTTAAATATAGAGGGGCAGTTTGCCATGCCCCCTATGTGAAGAAACCTGGAGCAGGAGTATTTTGTCAAATATGGTGCCAAAACCATGGCAACCAAGAACAATTTTTCACTCACATGTTGCCGAGGGCCACCTCAGCCAATAGGATGAGGCCGACAGGGTCTGACTGAGAGGTGTGGCAGTAGTTGGCGCTTTTGGACACCATGTCAGCAAAATAAACACCTTTGCCAAACATGTAGCCAGTCTGAAGATAAAAACACATGAAAATAAAGTGCCGTAAATGACTCAACATAAAGAAGTCCATTAAAAAAAAGTCATCAAATCTCATCAAAATGGATTCCAGCAAACACGACTCACCACTGGGGCCTCTGGGGGGGCAATGCGGAGACCCTGAGACAGGATACCAGCGTAGTTGGTGGTACGCGACCCGTGCCACAGGAGCTGGCGATTGTGTAGCTCCTCGAACGGTCGGTAACGCTGGTGTTCTCCTTCACGAACAATTTTAAAGATCTAAAAGAAAAGTCAACGACCACAGAAGAAAACCCAGATCAACAATAAACTGCAGACTTTATACAAGCATCAAAAAATGGTTGCTTTTCCAAACTTACGTCTTGCACTTCCAGCGTGTACGTGTTGTGCGTAGCAGCGTGAGTATTCTTAACGTACTGCAAAATGACCTCTGCCTCATCTGTGGTTTTGTCAACAACCTGCAAGACACAGACATCACAGAAAAATGACATCTATGATTTTTGTCAAATAATATTTTAGATCATTATTCAAGTGGGGAAAAAAAACAATTTTTCTGAGCATTTTCTGCTCAGAGAAATTATTTTTACAACATCCAGGAATGTCAAAATGGTTTAAACTTGATTTAATCTCAGCAAAATAAAGAAAACAATCTGGGTTTTTAAACATGTTTACACAGTAAGCGAGTCTTCTTTAATGTAGCTTTAGTGATTTAAGAGTTTAACCAAGTTAAACCAGGTATGTTAACTGTTTGGCTAACCTGCTTAAAAAAAAAAAAAAAAACTTTTTTTTTTTACTGGATTTCAGATGATTAAATTAGACAATTTAATATCTTCATCAGCAGGAATGTGAATCTGTCTTTTTTTTTTTTTTTTACTGGATTTCAGATGATTAAATTAGACAATTTAATATCTTCATCAGCAGGAATGTGAATCTGTCTTTTTTTTTTTTTTTTTACTGGATTTCAGATGATTAAATTAGACAATTTAATATCTTCATCAGCAGGAATGTGAATCTGTCTTTCAGCAGAGGAACAAGTGATGACTGATTATTTTAAGTATTTTCAAAACACTTTACCAAGAAATAATAATAATTTTAAAAAGCTCCACATTTATTGAGAAATTAATATGATCACTTGTATCACAAAATCTGTCAAATACAACCTGAATCTATGACATAAAATCACCCAACTGGAAACTGTTCTTACTTTAGAAGTTAGTCCTCACCGCAATCTGGGTCTTGAGTTTCTCATAGTTGATGTCGATGGGATCGTGCTCATTGTCCTGGGCTCCGCCTCTCAACAGGCTGTAAGCTACTTCAATGTCCAACAGGTTGTCCAGCATCTCCACTTTGGCCTAGACGATGCAGGTTATGACATCCACTGTGAAATCCTTCACTGGCCTGACAGCGGACAGAGCATGCAGCGTGTGAATCCTCACCTGAATGTAATCCAGACTGTTAAGCAGCGGCGGTTTCTTCATGCCGAAGTCATGAGGTATCAGCGTGTAGAAGCGATTAGAGAGATCAACAATCTGAGCTTCAGGGACGCAGTCTGACACGGCCTACGAAGGCGTAAAAATCTGTCAGATGACCGATAAGTTGGAGCCTCTTAGAACTCCATCACAATTAATTTACAGAAAGTCATATACATGAAGAGGACACAGAAAAACAAAGATTAAAAGTGAAACGGTCTTAGAGGTGGTGCAATTTATTTATTTTTAATTCCTGACCTGCTGCACTTCAGTGAGGATTGTATAGGCACTCTGGATCTGTCTCTTACTCAGCTTTCCAAGAGGCATCTTCTGGAGATCAATCTATGGACCAGAGACCAGACACACACACACACACACCTGTTCATTATAATAATGATATAAAAATGCAGCATGATATATAATCTTATATTCCTACCCTGTTTTCAGAGTATTTTACAGCTGCTACTATTTTTGTAACTGCACAATCAATGTGCTGTTGTTTCTGTGTGTGTTTCTTATCTATTTCTGAAATGTTGCCAAACATTTTCATCATCTGTCCAACAAAGACATCAAAGAATATTATAATCAAAACAAAAAACTCTGGAGTGTTCTTCCTCTCTTTAAGTATACCTCAAACTCCACCATAGCTTTCTTCATACTCTCCACATCAAAGATCATCTTGATAAGACCCTGCACGGGTTTTGCCAGCTTGGACTTGGTGCCAGCAGAGGCTGTCAGCTTCTTCACTGCTTCTTCATCCTGCCGAACAACACAAACTCAACCATGAAATAAACTGAGCCTGGAAGGCAAACACAGAGCACCTGTTTGCGTAGTTTTTAGCTTGTGCACCTGCCCATAGTCGATCTCCAGGGGATAGAACTTGTTGGGATATTTGATGAAGTTGGAGGAGTCCCAGTTGTTGCCAGTCTTCTCCTTGTAAACACCCAGGAAATTGTCCATGGCGGAATTCTTGTCATGAAACTTGTCCAGCTTGTCACCACCAATGGTGGTCCCGACTCTGCCCCAGGACCGAAACACCCAGTACCTACAGAGGAGCGGTGCGAGCATGTTTACGGTAACCATGGTGTCACATCACCTCACAGCATCCAGCTTCAAAATGGAAACTCTAAATTTGGTCTCAAAAATTGAATCAACTATAATCACAGAGGATGAAAGAACCCAAAGCGTTATAGTTGTGGTTTGAATCTGGAGGTGCTACAGTCAAATCATACGTTAGAAACTCTGTAACGTCTTTTGCGGCTCGTGAATTAATGAGGTGCTTATCTGATGTTCCACCGGATATCCATCACTGCCCTTGAATAACCTGACAGCACAATAACAAGAACTGAAAATGACTGCTCATCAGATCAGCACTTCTTCAAAAGTCTTATTCATGAATAAATTTAGAACCACCACAAACCGTTTATGCACATCGTCCTCCAGCAGCTGCAGTTTATAGTAGGAGTTTGTTCCTCTTATGATGTCCACCAGGCCCAGTGTGGCACTGTACATCTTCCCATTCTGCTCCAGGACGTGTGCACTGTTTTCCAGACCTAAAGACATCGAAATGATTGCGTGCACTGTGCTTAAGATTACTCTCAGATTTGCCAGAATAAGATCATTTTATTCCTGCCTGAAGCTGGATCCACAGCAGCTCCTCCTTTGACTGTGAGCTTCATCTTCTTTGCTTTGGCTGCACCTGTAAAAGAGGTGATGAAACACTCTCACAAGTTCTCTGAAGAAAATCCTGCAAAAAGCAGGAACAGCAGTGACATCTACAGCACATGAAACAAGGTCTTTACCTTCTTCCTCCTTCACCCTGCCTGAGCTCTTGGAGGCCACTGCTCCAGATTTAGAGGCCACCGATGGAACGCTGGACTCCAGTTTGACCTCTGCCCCCCAAGGTGAGACTGCATGCAGGGAGACCAGTTCCTGGAGAGCTTTGCCTGATGATTTAAGGTCTGTAAGAAAATCTTCAGCCACCACACGCACACCAGCATCTCGCACTTCCTCCATTTTCTTATTCATCTTCTCCACATCCTCTGCAAAAACATGAGTCACAAATGAAACATTAAACACTGGGAAGAGCACGCTGCCCTAATTATGAAGATGTTTTACATTTTAATATTAATTCAATAACCGGCTGCTGTCGCAGACCCACATCCTAAAGTATTTTAAGTCCTGGTTGGATGACTCACTCTTGGTGCTGATGCAGAGAGATGCCTTATTGGCTGTGCCGGTGATCTTTCCACCCAGTTCCTCGACTGCTGCTTTGATTTCATCTTTGTTTTTGGACAGCTTTCCCACCGTCAACACTTTCATCCCAGTAAGAGGTTTGTCTGCTCCACAAAAACACAAAGTCAGCTTCAGTAACAACACAACAAAGATGTAATAGTCTGATGTTTTATACATTACAACTATAACAGTATTCATTTAAAAAAAACACACACACACACACACACACACACCATTTTTACTGTGGAATAATATTCCAAATCTCACAGATTCCTGCTGGGATTCCAGAGTCTGACAGAGTACATCAAAGAAACGGACAAACACACTGATAATAGTTCCAGAGGTTTATTTTTCACTGACCGGCAGGAACCTCTGGCAGCGGTTCCAGGGGGGCACTGGACGCACTCGCTGTCGGCTCGGCTTTGACTGCCGTCACAGTTTGAGCAGGAACATCCTTCGGGAACAGCCGATCCTGTCGCTTGAATTTGAATTTTTTCAGGAATGGAACTTCATGAAATTCCTGAAAAGACAAGTCATAATTTGAGTAGATGTAAGAAATCCGGTTTCTTAATGCAAGCACAGATTTTTGTTGCTTAATTAATTATCCCGCAGAATTGCCTGCCACCTACTGGATGGATTATGTATTTATGAGCAGGTGAGAGAAACAAACAGAACCTTCACAGAACTGTACTAAACCAGAGAAGTGTTATTTTTTTGATTGTTTCACAGCTGTTATGTAGAAAAACAAATAACATGGCCACTTTTTTCTTTTTTTTATGAACGTATCCAAACCAGACACGTCTTCCTTCTGTCTCTGAACATCTGTGTGGTTTTAAACTTACATGCCACTTGAAATGAGCTTGTTAGTTTCTTTCATTTCTAAAGTCAAGGGTTGGTCCCCCTCAGGCCACTGCTGCTTATTACCAACCAACAAGAAATTTTCAAAACAACAAAGGCACCTTTAGGGTCATTATTTGGTATTGAGATGAATGCAGTCATACTACGCGGACTCATGCAGGCCTACACCCCTACAGAACCCTGTGAAATAGTGAGGCAGTCTGTGGTTTCAGTCTCCTTACCTTAGGTGTGACCCAGTCTGCTCGCAGGGGTGTCTTGGTTTTAAATACACATTTTGTCCAGGCTGAGATGTCCCCTGTGCAGTAATAAGCGTCCCCCTTGAACACCAGCTGGCCCTGGCACTCCATACACGGCTTGAGAGCTCCAAAGGCCATGCCATCGGCCAGACTGTCAACTACCTGTTAATCAAAGGCAAACATCAGGATTGAAAAGAACCAGATCGACATTTACAAACTCAGAAACTCTAAAAATGATGCCTTCTCACGTTGGACTCTCCAGACGGAACATCTTGATTATTTGCAATCAGCAGCTCCTTCATATCGTTGATTGAACAAGACTTTCTCAGTTTGTCCTTGATTCCCCATATCAGCTGGCTTTGGCTCTGCAGGAACACTTTTATTGAACAAACTTCAACCATTCATCCCTAAAACACAAATTAGAAACAAAAATACCTTCAGCTGCTCTTCCAGCTTTTTCTGCTCAGCTTCTTCCTCCTTCTTTTGTTTCTTTGATACTCCATCAACCTGGTCGCCTTTCCGCTTCCTGTCAAAGCAAACAAAAGTTCAGGATGGATCTCTTCCAAACTTTTTGTTTTTGTCTTCTCTCGTAAATGAGGACAAAAGGCACCCAAGACACCAAACAAGATCATAAACAAGTCTGCATCTGACACCTTTAGTCATTAAGTCGATTCATTAAGTCTCCATCAGATAATTGACACCCACAGCTACAAGCTGGGACACGACTCCATGTTCCCAGGGGTCAGCACTAATAACATTCACCCTGCCCCAACGCCAACAAAAATTTAATCTGGTACCCATGAGATTATCTCAGGTAACTGGTCAGGCACACTTTAGATAATGACCAGACATCAATCTCTGGACTGCAGAAACAAGTGACATCAAAAAGGGACAAAGGGAATTCTATAAAACAGGAAGAAGTACTGATGGATTCATTAATGTGAGGAGAAACGGAAGACTATCATCCGGATTTCTGTCAAAGAATCTGATTTTACCGGTGAGTAATTTTACTGCATTTATATTATAGAAGATGAGTATTAAAAAAAAGATTTGAAATCAACTCCAACGTTAAAGCCATTGTAAGTTGGATCTTTTGTTTCCCTTTAGGACATCGTTAGAAAACAACCACGCACAGATGAACGTGTCCGCACTCCACCAAATTGGAAACTTCTCCCATTCGTTGTCTTCTTTCTGGAACTCAAATTCCACTCCACCTGTCAACTTGGTGGGTTCTCCTAATGTGGCCTACATGGTTGTTGAGATCGTCATCGCCTTTCTGTCCACGAGTGGCAACCTGCTGGTCTGCATTGCTGTGGGTCTCAACCGCAAGTTGCGTACAGTTACCAACTACTTCCTGGTGTCACTTGCAGTAGCCGACATCTGCATGGGCTTGATCGCCATTCCTTTTGCCATCCTGACCGACCTCGGCATGCCTCGCCACAACTTCCACCTGTGTCTGCTCATGCTAAGTGTTTTGTTAATGTTTGCACAGAGTTCCATCTTTAGCCTGTTAGCAGTGGCTGTTGAGCGTTATATAGCAATCTTCATGCCTTTCCGCCATCAGGTACTGATGATGCCTCGCAATGCCATGATCATGATCCTCGCCATGTGGCTGCTGGCCGTACTCATCGGCCTGGTGCCGCTGATGGGCTGGCACCAGGCTCCACCACAATCAGGCTACTGTTTCTTTGTCTTAGTAGTGGACATGACCTACATTGTCTATTTCATCTTCTTTACTTGCTTGTTGGTGCCCCTGGTGATCATGTACATCATCTACGCTCGAATTCTTGCCACCGTCAAGCAGCAGGTGCGACGCATTGCATCTGAACATGCTGGTGGAGAGGAGGGCCAATTGAGGGCTGCGGCAAGTATGCGCCAGGAGATCAAGACAGCTACTTCTCTTTTCTTGGTTCTTTTCATCTTTACAGTCTGCTGGGTCCCACTGGACACCATCAACTGCTTCCTGCTGCTCTGCCCGCAGTGCTACGTGCCGCTAGAGCTGCTGCTCACGACCATCATCCTGTCACATGCCAACTCGGCTGTCAACCCCTTCCTGTATGCCTTCACAATGACAGCTTTCAGAGACACCTTCAGGACCATGTTTTTATGCCGTAGGAGAGTCAGACACAAAAAGAGCTCCCAGTGGGCGTTCCGGTGAGAAGTGAAAGGAAACAGCGACCATGCAAAACACCCAACAGTCCTCAGCAGTTAACATCGGTAAACGCCTGAAAGCTACCAACAGAATTCAGACATTTCAGTTGACTTCTGCTGATATCCCCCAACGAAAAACTTCACTTAAAAAAAACAACAAAACAAAACAGTTTTTTTCCCCCCACCTTAAAGGCTCATTTAATTATTGTAATGATTAAAGTGGAATCTTCTTCTCAGTGAACATGTATGAGCCCCATGTAAACATTTCAACATGTTTGCTTGCATCACTGGAGCACACTTCTGACGGGACGAAACAGCCCGTCCTCATAGAACGGATCGTATTACAGAAGCATCGTCAGGGAAAAGCCTCGACTATTTTCTCATCTTTGTGATCCTCTTTCATTGTTGTTATCCTATCACGTCCCTTCCCATTTGTCTAAACAACATCTTTAAATACTTTTCACCATCAATCACAAACCAAAGTGCTGCATGGCAACATTTTCATTTGCACTTGTCTCTTAGCAGGACGACTTCAAAAGCAGCGAATGGATTTGAACGTAACCTGTTGAGAAGGTCGATAATGTTCTGGAAAATATAAGTGAGTGAATTTTGGAGGTGATCCAGAATATCTGCTGGTACTGAAATCCAGAAGAACACTGGGCTTATAGCAACATTTAATGCAAAATGTTGTGAGAGAATGTTGATGAAATTTGGGGAGCAGATGGATAATGCTCTAAAAAGGGGAAAAAAAAAAAAATTATATATTTTTTTAAATCTGAAGCATATTCATGTGACCTTGGCAGAGGTATGTGCTCTCTGAGTGCCATGTATTTTTTTTCATTAAAAAAAGAAAGAAAATTAAATGAGTGGAGGATTAACCAATCATCAACAACAACAAAAAAAAGTCATTTCCTTTGTCAACCAGTTATCGGTTTCCAAACTTCATTGCAGAGTATTTGCATTGTTTTTCTCACCCTTCAGATTTGACAGCAGGAAGCCTCTTTTTCAGGTCCTGCTGGTCTTCGGCCCGTAATGTGTTGAATCCCTTCAGCTGGGCAGCACTGTATTCGGGCTTAAACATCAGTTCCTCCCTGTTACTCACAAAACAGGCCGTGTGGTACCAGCGGTCTATCAGGCCCAGCTGGGGCTTCTCTGGATCCACAGCTTTCTTGGACACGCGGATCTGATCCTGGAGGGCAGATCAGAACCATGTTAGCATTTCAGGATAAATTACTTCAGAGATTATTTTTACATTTAGATTTAAGAGTAAGTTTGTAATTTTACCTTAAACAGGTGATGGAGTTCTGTAATTGTGAGTATAAATTATTGTTTTTGCAAATAAAGTTGATATTCACCTTTTCGATTTTCTGTGCACAGCCTTTGCACGTGCTGCGGTTTGATTTGGCGTATTCCACTGCAAACTCGTTCAGTGTTTTCTCCCCTTTAGCTCCACCTTTTTGACCTTTTCCTAAATTAAAAATTAAGAAATTTTGAATGTTAAGCAATGAATTTTCACTCATTATTTGGAATGCAGAAGCAATATTATATAGATTAATTTCAAAGTTTTCACTGCTAAAAATGGACAACACAACAAATAATTCAAAAGATATTTTATAAAGAAAGCAGAAGTGCAGCTGTACTGCAGTCACACCAGGAAAACTTAACTCAACTCTTGAGTACAGTTTATTTTATTTATAACAGAAAAAACTGCAAAGACACTACAACTGCACACATTCCAACATTTTCACAAGTCGACCACTAATCCAAGTGCTGACCTGCTACAGAGCCGCCACTTTCAATGGCCTTTTTCACCTTCTCCTGGTCCTCCCAGCGGAGATCAGAAAATCCAGCAATATCAGCGGTGGACTGGGCTGCTGCTCGCAGCCAGAAGCAAGAGAAGTGGTGCCAGTGTGGCACCTTCCCATCAAACATTGGTGACTAAAAGATGAACAAAATAAATGCAGCAATGGGCACAGTGGGTTTACAGTAAAGCACTTGTGTCAGCAGTAGGGATGGGTATTGATAAGATTTTATTGATATCAATGCCATTATCGATTCTGCTTATCAATCCGATTCCTTATCGATTCCCTTATGATACCTCTTGTGAATTTTGTACTAAAAGTAGGCTTTACAGGATTTCTATGTATTTCTTTACGTCTTAAAGTACACTCAACAAAAATATAAACGCAACACTTTTGGTTTTGCTCCCATTTTGTATGAGATGAACTCAAAGATCTAAAACTTTTTCCACATACACAATATCACCATTTCTCTCAAATATTGTTCACAAACCAGTCTAAATCTGTGATAGTGAGCACTTCTCCTTTGCTGAGATAATCCATCCCACCTCACAGGTGTGCCATATCCTAGATGCTGATTAGACACCATGATTAGTGCACAGGTGTGCCTTAGACTGCCCACAATAAAAGGCCACTCTGAAAGGTGCAGTTTTATCACACAGCACAATGCCACAGATGTCGCAAGATTTGAGGAAGCGTGCAATTGGCATGCTGACACGTGTAACCAGACCACGTGTAACCACACCAGCCCAGGACCTCCACATCCAGCATGTTCACCTCCAAGATCGTCTGAGACCAGCCACTCGGACAGCTGCTGGAACAATCGGTTTGCATAACCAAAGAAATTTTGCACAAACTGTCAGAAACCGTCTCAGGGAAGCTCATCTGCATGCTCGTCATCCTCATCGGGGTCTCGACCTGACTCCAGTTCGTCGTCGTAACCGACTTGAGTGGGCAAATGCTCACATTCGCTGGTGTTTGGCACGTTGGAGAGGTGTTCTCTTCACGGATGATGCGAAGGAGATGTGTTGCACTGCATGAGGCAAATGGTGGTCACACCAGATACTGACTGGTATCCCCCCCCCAATAAAACAAAACTGCACCTTTCAGAGTGGCCTTTTATTGTGGGCAGTCTAAGGCACACCTGTGCACTAATCATGGTGTCTAATCAGCATCCTGATATGGCACACCTGTGAGGTGGGATGGATTATCTCAGCAAAGGAGAAGTGCTCACTATCACAGATTTAGACTGGTTTGTGAACAATATTTGAGGGAAATGGTGATATTGTGTATGTGGAAAAAGTTTTAGATCTTTGAGTTCATCTCATACAAAATTGGAGCAAAACCAAAAGTGTTGCGTTTATATTTTTGTTGAGTATAAATAAATATGAAATTGGTCACTGTATCCTTGATCTCTGGACATAAATAAAAACAAACAAAATGGTATTTCATTTTGAAGTTATTAATTCCGACTGGCTTCTATCATTCTAACTTGACTCGGCAGACAGCCGCACAGCGTTTGGAGCTGTGTGAACACAACGGAGGACGATTCTCGTTTCTTTCTCCCAACAAGACAGGAGTCCCAGTTAGTAACTTTAATCTGCACAAAAGTGACTCACGATTTCACATATTCAGGGATGAAAGTGAAAAACAAAAAAAGCTGAATCCCAAAATTACCCCCCAACACCACCTGCACGAAAATGTTTGAATTCTAGAAGCTCTGAAATGCAATCTGGGACTATTCCAGACAATAAACTGCAGTGAGTGCAGCATCCATTTAGTGAGAAAAAAACCTTTCCTTATTCAAATTCATTCCAGTAGTATTCTGCTCTTACCAGGATGTAGCCGTTTTCTAGTTTGGCAGATAGTTCTGGAGGAAATCACTGAAGAAATTAACACATTGAAAATATGGTTTGACCGAAACAAACTGTCATTAAACTTAAATAAGACAGGGATGAAATGGAGGTGGAAGAGTCACTAGGTGTTCACAGGAAACATTTATTTCTGTATGTATGTATTTATTTATTGATGTATGTTCATTGTTAGTTGGTTTTGTATTTTCTGTTGTGTTTTTATTCAGGTTCTTTTTGTCTCTTTCTCTAAAATTGCATATAATCATTAGATTAGTTATTATTACTATTATTGTTGTGCTTGCTATTATTAATATATAAACAAAAATAAATTTAAAAAATTTTACAATTTGTAATACATTTGACTCTTTTATGACAACAAATGCTTGACAGCTGCAACTGCTTAATGCTAACTTAACATTGAAAATGCCATAGACATGCTAACATGTTAGCATCAGTCCCGTTTTTAAGTTATAAAATACATCTATCAACTGTTTCAGAAGACCATAACAGGTCGGTTTAACATAAAAAAGGTAAATAATACTCACAGCCATATGCTCTTTAGGGTTTTAGCGGGGGAAAGCGAAAGAAAAAAATTAATCAACGAAGCAATGATCAAAGCACTGCTTCGACCTGCGAATCACTGCTTGGATTGGTTCAAGGTTCAAAGCAAAGCCGCGCTGCAGAAAAGTTGATTACAGACCCACTGCAGGGTCTGTAATCAATGTAGAGAAATTATAATTTTCCTGACAAACACCCCCCAAAAACAACGGCCACTCTGAAGGACCGATAAGGGAATCGTTAAGTAAAAAGGTTATTGATGTCGGTGGATCGAATCATTTCTTAACGATACCCGAAAGGAACTGGTTCTCGATACCCATCCCTAGTCAGCAGTCATGCAAATGCAATCAAAATCAATGTCCAGGTATCGGTTTGTTAACTAAACGAGGTTCATAGTCAGCATTTTCTGCAGGATGATGCTGCTATCACCTGACTGAACCTTAATCTCTAAAACCCAACATTCAGACAGAAACCTCTACTATACTGCACACCTGTGAATTACATGCAACCCAGCTACAGTCTAAAAAAACAGAAGGGTAAAGCTTTAAAGCTTGTGCAAAAAATAAATAAATAAATAAAAAATAAAAAAAAAAAAAAAAAATATGGCACCCTGAGCCTGTCTGGAGGGGGTTTCTGCACTTTTTACCATTAACACTGTTGTCGTTTTATGAGACATACTCAGAGTTATTTCAGCATTTTGTGACATATGGCACAGACTCCTGCTCAGTCTGATAGAAACCACTGAGCTGGTCTGTGCTCCCTCTGTGGGACACGCCCCCACACAAACTACAGGAGAAAGATGGAAAAACTGTTCTCGTTCACAGTTGACTTGACGGTTAGATCAGTCCCCTTGTCATTTGATGAATTTTGATGCTCAAATGCAATGTACAATTTAATACAACATATTTACCTTTCCTGCATGGTATGCAGTTTATTTTCACTTCTAATTTTTATAATATAAGCTGCTGTGATGTCTTGGCATTTTATGATGTTTTGGCAGTTATTCAAGAACATTGCAATGCAAGTTTGGATAGTTTTAGGTGGATTTTGTTTTGTATTTTTTGCAATGAAATAGCAGGAACAAGTGAAAATTGCAAAAATAGATGTGATCATTATCATTTTCCTATAATGCATCAAAAATTAAAGCGAAGTTGTTTTACGTTTATCTCTTAAACAGACAAATTCTAGTTCACACAGAACCAGCCATGATAGCAATGGCTATTCTCTTGCCGCGTTATCCAGTTTGGGATAGATCGGAGATAACAGAACTGAGATTTTATGAATAACAACGCGTCACACATCAGAGTGATGTGAAGTTTTGTTGTTGTGATGATTCTCAGTTGTTGCAGCAACTTTAGAGCAACTTCAGCACCTGACTGCAGGTGCCTTAAGGTTTTAATGTCAAGTCGTGGCAGAGGAAATCGTAATAAATTTGTAATGGACAATTAGTAAGTCACACTCATCTTCAACCGCTTCGTCCAATCCCAGCAGTCAGAGTGTGAGGCGGGGTACACCCAGGACAGGACGCCAGTCTGTCACAGGGCCACAAACAGACAAACAAACACATTCACACCCACGGACAATTTAAAGATTCCAATCCGCCTAACCCGCATGTCTTTGGATGTGGGAGGAAACCGGAGCATCTGGAGGAAACCCACGCAAACACGGGGAGAACATGCAAACTCCACACAGAAAGGCCACAGGTGGGAATTGAACCCATGACCTTCTCGCTGTGAGACAATAGTGGTAACCACTAATCCACCGTGCTGCCCGACAATCAGTAAGTAAAACATGAAATGACATGACGTCAGCAGAAGTCAAATGTGATTATGAACCAACAACTTCCTTTGATCTTTGATGATGGAGGGGGCTTAGCACACAACAGGTCCTTCTCATTTACAGGATTAGAAGTATTTTTAGTTAGTCTATTTAATATTTGTTTGGAAGACATCTGAGGACCTACATTAGCTTGCTAAAACTATGGGTTCTCATAATATGACCCCTTTAAGTTGATATTTACTTACAGACATTTGGAGGCAATTTCATGAATCTAAAATCTGTAAATTTAATCTCTGTGGGAATCCGTCCCAATCATGATTCTGTTCTAATTTACCAAGTCATATGATTGTCTCCCCAAATGTGATTTTATTTAAAACTTAAGCTAATTTTCATATTTCTGACCATTTTATTTTGTGGACATTTTTTATATTTCTATTTATGCATGAGGTGTGCTTTTTTTTATGTACTACTGCACTCTTTTTAATCACACTAATAAATGAATTATGAATTAATTCTGATCAATGGATCCTCAGCGCCCAACACGTGCAGAGGCTCTTTGTGAAAACAAAGGCCCAAACCAGCTGATCTGAAACTTTAAATAAGGTACATGTGTAGAGTCCACACAAACTGTTTAGTAATCCCACGGAATGAGTAAAGGAGGTTAATCCCTCTGCAGATAGCTAGCTAGCAGGTTTAGCAGCTACATTACCTGCACCATGATAGCCATCCGCAGCGAGTCTTTAGCGATGTTATCTTTACACTTCTTACACGACGCGCGGCTGCTTTTCGCGTATTCCGCCCTGTAAAGTTTATCTTCTTGAGAGTCAGCCATGATTCTGCAACAATAATGTCAAACCAAAGAAAAGCGACACGGAGGAAAACTTTATCCGAACAACCAGAGCAGAGAGCGCAGAAGCCCGCGCACGTGTCCCTGCACAGATCAAACACAGGGGAGAGCGCTCACTCTATACGTGTTTCTCAACACCACAAACGATCGCTCAAAACCGCCTGTAACCACCAAATCAAAGCTCACATTACACGTCAAGTCGTGTTTTCACATAATCATAGCATATGACGAGATAGTAATTCATAATGTAATGTTTCATAGTAGCTACACGTAATATTTAGATAATGTACTACTTTGAGCCAGAGTGACACATTTTCTCTGTAAAGGAGCAGCAGGACGAGCTGAACTAATCGAGTCAAGAGAAGTCGATTAAGGAGAAGATGTCCGAGGCGTGGAGCAGATCGGCTGACAGACGCTTTCTCAACGATATTAAATATAATTATAATTAAAATCTATTGAAATAAAGTCAAGAGAAGCACTAAAACCACCAAACCATCAATAGTCATAATAGTTAAATTTATTTAGTATTAATGAAATAATACATGTTATATTCTGCACATTTGACTCATAAATCAGTACAAAGTTTATGTCATTTAACTGGAGTTAAAACAAAGAACATTTTATAAAATATGACTTTAATTCATATAAAGAGTTAAATTCGTCATTATTTAAAGCAGTGTTTGCTTCATCTCACTTTCTAAAAAAAAGGCAAATTAGTTCAAAGCATTAATTTATGATGGAATGTATTTTTCCCTCCGTACATTTTCACTTCATGAATGCGCCAATATTAATGCCTAATAATGACACAAAATATTCACAAAGCCTGGATAAAACATTACAACACCCCACAGGGGAAAAAATAAAAATAAAAATGCATTACAACATAGTAAAATACACAATTTTTCGCATGGATTTAATTTGAAATAGAATTTTGTGGAAAATTTTGGGCCAATCCAGAAAAAGGGGTGGAGTCATTTTCATGTTTTTACAAGCCAGTTAGTAGACATCAATAGAAGATTTTATAAAACTTGTCGAAAACTTCTGGGCCTTGATGGAAACAAAGATATTTTGTAGGGTGGAGCCAAGAAATTTACAAATAATTAAATTTAATATTAGAATGGACTCTTAAAACTACTGGACAAATGACATATATTACTTAAAACTAATTTTTAAATTACAATTTTAAAAAAATTATTTATATTTTTTTAAAAAGTGAACTAAAGGCCACGTTTACAAGTGAGTTGAGAATATTTAAAATATCCTTCAGTTACATTTAGAATTTAACAGCATATGACGTATTTGTTTTTGGTTTTTTTTAATTTATTATTAATTCCAATCATGTTGTAAAGCTACTTTTACTTGGTTAAAAACACACTTTTTTTCCCCCACTGTAACTTGATTGTGTAAATAAAAAAAACACGGGCCTATTTGTGGAGGAGACACAAACATCTGCATTTGTAAAATATTAAAAGTTACTGACCCAGAACCACGAGCATTTGGTAAATTGGATCCTGAATATTTGACCTTCAGCTTTCATTCTGACCTTTAGACATTTGCCAGATTTTTGTCTGTTTGTTTTGCACCACATCTCTGTCAGCAGCAGCCAAACCAAACAAACATTGAACAAAACATTCAGCATATGTCGACATATTTTAAAAATATAACCGACTTTGTTCGCAAATGTCACTAGAAGCAGTTTTTTGGTCGTAACCCTGCTCCTAACTGAACTATGATCAGGTTTGTTCTATTCTATGTGGTTAAACAGAACAGCAGCAGGTTTCTCCTGCTGGATTTCAATAAATGCTGCTTTGTTAAACTTTGATAAGTGTGACGTATTTTCCTGATCGAGTGTGTTGTAACTTGTGATGCACAATTAATTGTGGCAAAAGGTGTGATTTAAATAAATCACAGACTGCGCTGAGTGCACGCTAAAATGCAAACTTTTTTTTTTTACTGAAACGGCTCAAACACTTTAACGATGAAGTTATATGTTAAAACATGTAAACCTGTCAGAAAAAAACTATATAAATCCTTTTTATATTTTTAAATTCAGGTTTTAACTTCCACAGAGGAGAACTGGAAAAAAAATAAAATAAAATAAAAGTACCGATTTAAATGTGGCTCACAGTAAGATTATTATTAAAGGGGTCATGTTGTGGATAATTTGTCTTGTATTTGCTTGTGTTTGAGGATTAATGTTAAATATTTCCACCATCACATAGTTTTATTATCCTGCTATAAACATAATTTAGGCCTGACACAGCTTGTTTCAGAACTCGGTGACACATGTAACAAGAATTCTTGAATTTATCTCGACACTAAGACACATTCAATGACCTGAAAATATTAAACTGCCTGAAAATGTGTTGATTTGTGTTAAAATAGTCAGTTTGTCTAATTATTTTATAGGCTCTGAAAATAAAAGTGACAATGATGCCTCAATGGTTCATGTGATATTTTTGTTCAGTCCCTCAAATTAAAGGTAAAAATTGATACTACAACCTTGTGGTGGTGTATAGATGCAAAATAAAGCGTGGGTTGCTGTCCAAATACTTTTGGACCTAGCCGCAGTATTACAAGGCCATACATTTATCACATCACAATCGCAAAATTTTCCACAATAATCACAATAAGACATTTTCCTGGAAGGGTGCGCCCCTCGTTGTGACCTCTGGATTTGTTACTGCTGCGGCGGTTCCTTGAGGATCCAGACCTCGTTCCTGCGGTTGATCATTTTGAAGGGGCTGTCGTAGCCGGCTGTGTAGTACGGCTCACCTACGTGTGGCACCTTGTCCCTCTGCAGGCTGGCCAGAAGCTTCTGGAGCTCTTCACGCTTCATCTCATCATTGGAGAATCCGCCGTAAGTCCTGCAAGGGTCAACCAATGACAAATGACTAGTTAATCAAAACTAAGACCTCCAGAACCGAGTCTGACAAACTGTTTTAGTCTATAAGAACTTAAAAAGGTCAATGATCTCATGACCTCACCGGACATAGACTGTGAACTCCTTCCTGAGCTCCACAAACACTTCAGGGTCACTGGGCTCTGGGGGATCAGCCTGATGCTCCTCTGGGATGAAGAACGACACCGTGAACAGAGTCTCACAGGCGGGACCGGCTCCAGGTTCCACCCGGCACGTCACAGGAGCCGTCATCTCCACTTTCACCTCTAAACAAGAACAACAACACAAAAAGACTTTTAAAATGAACCTGAAGCAACATGTTGGTCTGATGAGAACACACAGTGGAAATAACCAGAAGAGCACACAGAGTGCAGACTTCTGCCGAGTCCTAAACACCGTACACCCAGGCTGAGCAGAATGCAGGGACCAGGTCTGGACCAAACACATCCTGTCCCTTCGATGTTTAAAACTCACTCTTTTGATTGCTGCCTTGAATGTAGCTGAAGAGGCGACGGAAGCCCGTGCGCAGCGCCGCGTCACACTCCATCCCACCCAGAGAGGTGCTCACCCACTTGGTGTCGTAGTAGGTGCGGATCTCATAGTCAACACCCTGGTAAAAGAAACAAATGTGTGTGTGCATCCCTGAATCATTCACGTGGTGCACACAGTGTGCAAGTCTGCAGGATCAGAAGATCAGAACACGAAATTAACAGTAAGATTCCACACCTTCAACCTGAACCAGCGTTTAAATGTCACATTAAGATTAATTATCCCATTCTGAATATTTAATATTAAACTCTCTGGGTCAGTCAGATCCAAGCTATTAACTGTTGCTACATTTTCAAGTCAAACCAGCGCAGCATGTCAACCTAAACACATGCATAAAATATCAAAATTCTATCCTATTACTTTGTGACGTATTATGTGTGTGCACGCAATGAAACAAAAACTTAAAATAAAGAGTGCGAGGAAGCTGGTTAAATAACTGAAATGTGTTCCCCTTCATGTCAGAGTATCTGTGTACGTCAGGCTGCAAATACCGCCGACCTCCAGTGGCCGTTATTTGGTACTACAAGATCATAATTTTTCATTTTCAAAGTCCTTAGCGGAAGTGAATTATGTAGTTGCAGGTGTCTTTACTATGCATTTATATAATTTTTAAATAAACTTCAAAAACTTGGCATGTTTGCAAATGTTTAAAAACTGGCAAATATCCATAACAGACAAAACGTTATATTATTCAATTTGTTTGGTAAAATATTAATTTATAAAGTGCCTATTATTAATAATAAAAAAGTTCCCGTATCCAAACAGAACGTGTTATTAATTGTAATTAATTAATATTTACCTCTTTGTCTTGTTCTGTGAACTTTGGTGTCTGTAATCCGGTGGAAAAAAGAGCTTGTTGCAAAGTTTTAAACATCGCTCGGCGGCGTAAACAATCACAAACCACGAAAATCAACGCTACAAAACACGAATTCGGTTTTATCGGCAATTACGCGAACATATGACCGTCTGCGCGATTTTGGTATTTTTCTTGCGTGTAAAACGATAAAATGTCACACCACCGCCGCGTGCTGTGGGTGGGATTGTTTTGGCAGCATCTCTTCCTGTTATGTAACTGAACTTCAAAATAAAAGCATCTTAGTTTATTGGAAATTTTCTGGTAGATTTGAGAAAAATCAATAGCTTTCTCCATGCAGGTGATCAACATTATCTAAAACCTTCAGCACTCAGTGAAAACCTGCACGAGTGGACACAAAAATGTAAACTTTAATTTTGACTTTGCAGTCTTACTAGAAAATGGAAATAAACAAAATATAGGGTTCAAATTGCTGTTTTTTTAACAGCCAGATTTTATGCAAGACTGAGCATTTCTGATTTTGAGGCAGAGACCCAGGATATCATTTTATATATATATATATATATATATATATATATATATATATATATATATATATACACTGTACAAACATTGCCTGCCGGTACAATTCTGCACACTTAAAAAAAAAAAAACAGACAAAAGCAGTATTGTTGTTGGTATCAGAACAAGATCTCTGTGTTCATTTGGACTCAATCAAAACTCACAGCATGAAGACTTACTTTTGGGAAGTGCAAGTCCCATTTATTTACAGCCTCATTATTTACAACAGTAACAGCCAACTTAGTGTTCGCTCACAGCTATGAGGTACAACCACAAAGAGGCGCATGTGCAGAGCCACCTTAATAAAAACCAAACACCTCTGACGCTCAGCACCAACACATCGCTGACATAGCAAGAACACGCTACATCTAGGTTTAGAGGAAACAATTAAAACCCAACTGCTGCTGTGAGGAGGCCGCTGACAGCTACACTAAAATCACGTGTAGTAGAAGAAAAAAAACAACTGACGGGTGCATAGTTTATCTGCATCGAGCACTAACAGCTGTTCATGCCGTTTGCACAAAGGAAATAAGCACCTTGTGGACAATGCAGAAATGTAGAGAGACATGCAATCCCGTATGAAGATGACAGCACGAGCTTCAGTCTCGGTACTGTCCCCACGTAATGAGTCTCATTTATGCACCCAAAGATGCTTAAAAAATAAAAAGACAGAAGACAGACGGGAAAAAAGTCCATCAGCTTATGAAAACTGTTGTAGAGCAGTTCCTCAACTTTTAACTGGACAAGAGAAAGAGAGAGAGAGAGAGAGAGAGAGAGAGAGAGAGAGAGAGAGAGAGAGAGAGAGAGAGAGAGAGAGAGAGAGAGAGAGAGAGAGCAAAACTGATTTACAAAATGTCCAATTTGAGCTTTACAAGTTTTATTTATTTATTTTTCTCCACCGTGGAGGTTGGAAGTCCAGCAGAGGGCGCTGTTGTAATTATACCCGCTGTTTCCAGAATTACAACCATAAACCTTGTGGTTTAATAGGTCACAGGAACAGGAAAATATTTTGATCCTTACCTTCAAAAACTGCATCATTAGCATTTATACAGGCAAAAAATGACCCAAAGCGTTTAAAAGGTGAGGATCAAAAGTTCCACAAGCACACGCGACTGAGACTAATCAACATGCACATAGAAACGCTGCAGATGGAGTGGATTCAAGCCCCCACTGTGCTGCTCAGAACCTGGTGCTTCCTGTGCAGAGCGTGCAGTGGGCGGAGCCTTTCAGATCTGGTAGTTCTGATGGATGAAGGAGAGCACATCATCCTTGGACAGTTTCTCTGGATCCATTCGTGTCTGAGAATCGTGAACTATCACCCCCTCCACCCAGGCCCAGAAGAGTCTCTCAGAGTGACACACCCTGAGGATGGAAACAATCAGAGAATTTAAGAGCTAAAAGACACCAACCTGTGAATTGCCCACTGAGCATTTCGGGCAGTACATACTGGAACGAGGCAGCGGAGTTGGGTGGCATTTCATAAAACGACTGATTGGTCATTTTATTGAAGAAGAACTTCCTCTTGGAGTTCTTGCTGTAGGCCATAGTCCACGGCTCTGAGGGACGGTGACACAGGACAGGAGCATCATGTCAGATGGATTTGTAACAAACTGAGACGTTAACAGGTTTGAAACACGCTGCATCAGAAACACAAACCGTTGACGGTTTTGATGATGTAGAGGCCTGTGGGCAGGAAGTGCCGGTCGTCTCTGCCGGTGTAGGACAGACGAGGATCTCTCCCAGAACTCTTTGTCATCTTCATCTCCAGTCTAATTAGAAAAAGCTCAAAATGAACATTTACATCTGCGTAACTTCATACAATTCAGACTGACCGTCTCTTCATACCTGACAAAGATTTTGTCCATTTCCTCCAGCCTGTACACCTCCTTCACCCTGTTCAGGAGAAAACAGGAACACCAGGACCATGATTCACACAACTTTACTTTCTGCTGCAAAATTACAAGAAATGTTCATTATTTCTGTCACAGCACAAAAATGTTTCATTGAATAATCAATAAAATTAGAATAATAAAAAAAATCTGCTCCCAAAAATGATTTATTCACAACTACACTGACATTTTTCAGTTTAAAAAAAATAAAAAAATAAAATAAAATAAACCCTGTGCAGAAATCGCAAAGTGGTTTATGTCATTCCAGTTCGTACCTGATTGGATTCATGTCTGGTCGGCTGGGTTTGGAAACAGCCTTCACAAACTTCTCAGCCATCTGGATCCTGGAAGTTTGGGAAGTTTTATTTTTTGTTCTGTTAAAGGTTCTGGTGATGACACGGTGAAGACCAGGTTTGGCTGAAGAACAGCTGTCCTACCTTTGGTTGAAGTGCTGATCTCGTACATCAGTGCCGTTCAGTATCAGTGCGTCCATCACGTGCACGGCGTTGATTCTCCGCTGAGCTTTCCCCTGTGGGGTCAACATGGAAGATTCAAGACGCAAACATGAGCAGCAAATAAAGAGTGTCTTCAGGTGTGCCTGAATCAAAATAAGCTGGAAAATGTTTGGTGATTTAACCCTGTTGCAAAAATGACTCAATTCAAACAATTATTAGTACAAACTGAGCCGCGTCTCGTCCTCACCTCGCCCTTCAGCTCTTGGACGATCTCCACACTTAGAAGTGTATCTCTTGGCAGCTCGAGCTTGAAATTTTCCAGTTTCTTCCAGCGCAGAGGCATCTTTCCGTCCCATGTGTATATCTGAGACTTCTGTACAAGATCAGAGAAGCAGATAAGATGGTCAAACCAGGGACAATGTGTCCTCCAACTGAAGTTCCAAGAAAATTCATGTATCAGTGTGACAGCTCGAGTAAAAACCAGAACCCGACTAATAAAATAATAGAGCAAGACACCTTTAAGATGCATTCTTTTAAATTTTTTCTTTTTTTAATCTCTTTCAACTCACCCCAAGTGCTAGAAGGAAGATCTGCTCACCACCTCCCACAATGCAACGGTGGTCCAGGATGTGGCGCATCTTCTCTAGTGTGGTGGATTTGAGTGGTGTGACCTTACACTGGAACACCTCCACGTCTGAATTCTGAGGGAGAAGCAGAAATCCCACATTTTAAATCTGTCCACTTGTCAGACGTTTTCAGATTTCATCATGAACAAGTGGGAAAAGTCGTCATTAAACTGACCTTAATTAATTCGTAGAATTTAAACTTTGGGTCTGAGGATGCCGGCGTGACTCTGGCTTTGTCAGGAACCTGGAAATGGACTTAAATAAATCTGCAGTATTCAACTACATTTAAAAAGATCTCTGCTGTGTGGAGCTCCACTCACCCCCCAGAGCTTCAGGCATTCTTTCCTGATGTCTGCTTGTCTCGACTCTGAAAGGTTACTAGAAACAGAGACGAGGCGTCACAGTTAAAGATGGGCACAGAAATCAAGGTACCATATACACGTCGGGGTACTCACGAGTCATTAACATAAGCGTGGATCTTCGCCAGAGCTTTGATTTGGACTGCACAGAGGCTGCAGCGAGAATGATTTCAGTCGGTCACTTCATGGGAACAGCAATGATTCAGGCATTTTTTTTTACTTTACCTCTCGTTGGAGTTGACCATGAACTGGTAGAAGTCTGTGTCTTCCTTCATGATGTGTGGAGGAACTACTTCTATGACGTCCGAGTCTTTGTTCTTGAGCTGGTTGAGTCTGAGGTTGACTTTGAACATGTACTCTCTGACAGCATCTGATCCGGGCTTTAGACCGCGACACACAATGTACCTGTCAATCAAAGTGGAACCGATGAAGAAAACAGATCAAATAAATGACATTTGGAGTTTAGTTTTCCTCCTGACTGAAATATTCAACACTTAGACTCAGGTTTCAGAACAAACTACAAGTTTTACAAATGACTATGAAATTCATTGTGGACAAAAAGTGAAACTCAGCAACTCATTGAAATTCTGGATTTAATTTTATTTCAGGGCAATCCGAGACCCAGACCCTCTGACTGCTCACTCTGTGTCTCAACTATTGCATCAAGACAATCACCATCTGCTGGGGTCACAGGAGCACAAGACCACAATCACAGTCAGTCAATCTTTGCTCACCAACAAACGAGCCTGTGCTGCTAGAATTGACAACTTTACCCAACTCCCAGTTCATGCAACCACAGAACAGCACTGGAGCCAGAACAAATCCCTGATGAACACCAAAAGGAACAGCACTTACAGTACCTTTGTGTAGGTTGACTATGATATTCAGCAAATTACTGGGAATTCCACAAATTCTCTGGTTGTCCCACAGAGCAGCACGGTGTGTAAAAGGAAAGTTGTACAAAAATCAACGTAGACCACAAAGAAGAACTGCTGAAATTCTCACTTGTGTTCAATGAGTGCTTGTAGGGAGAATGCGATCAACTGTTGACGTTTTGCGCGTGAAGACACAAAGCTCTGGTCAGTATCCAGTGAGTACCTGGGACTGATTCCTGCTAAGAATGACCCTAGTAAGTACCTTCGCTGTCACAGAGAGTCGTGTAATAGCCCTCTAGTTGTTGCAATCCAAGCAACCAGCTTTTCCTTTCCAGAGTCTTTTCTTCTGGTCTGTTTGGGATGATACACATCACCCAAAAGGAAGAAAACATTTCTTGCAATGCCAGGAGAACAGAATTTCCTGTGGGTTCAGCCCAGACACCACAGAACCCTGCAGCTCTAGCGATCAGCGTTATAGTATTGCGATATTTTTGATAACTACTCATGTATTAAAGACCGAGTAAGTGTTCAGATTCTGGTTTCAAACACTTCCATCAATCAATAAATATTTTGGTGTTGGATATTAACTCTTCAGACTGATGCAGTTACAGAATCTTCAACATGAAATCTGTTAAAGCACAACTGCTGTCTTACCTCTCAGAGTTGGCAGGTCTACTAGTAACCGGTTTGAATAGTGAGATCCTGTCAAAGCAGAGGTAGAGCAGGTAGACCAAGCCCACGCTGAAGGGAGTGAAGAGGTCAAATGTCTTACACACAAAATGGCCACCTAGAGAAGACAAATAGTGCTGTGGTAACTTGGTCTGGATTCTAAAAGAACAGAAATGTGTCAATGAAGACTCTCGGTCAGTATCAAAAGTATCTCCTAGAAGCCCAGCTGCTTTTGACAAAATAGTATTTTAATTTCAGGATTCTCGATTCATTGGCCGGCACAAACACACCAACCTGTCCTTAGTGTAGACAATGCTGTAAGGAACTGACACAGCAGCAGCTGTTTGCTCAAAATCTCTTGGATGTTCTCTTGACCCTCCACAGAAAAACCCTAAAAGTCCCAAAAACAGTCAGCAAATGTAAATCTCACCTGCAGAGAAAACCTCTAAGAAGTCTGATTTCCACTTTTCCATTATACAACCTCACCCCATCTGCCATGAGAAAGTGCAGACCTCTTCTCTCCGTATTCTCCAACACAAAGTTTCGGAACGCGGTCACATTTTCCGGGCGAGTGATGTCCCCGTCCCCTTCCACACCTCCCTCCCCTTGGACAGATAGAGGGTAAACGTTTCCGTGAGATGCTTGTGTCCTGTAATGTAACTTGTAATGCCGCAGTCGTGTTTCAAGACGTACCATAGTAAGGCTCAAAAAGCTCACTGGGCGCAGCAAAGAAATCTTCCAGCTTAAAGTCACAGGGTCCTTTTAGTGTCATACCGAAGCCCTTTGCATGCCAGCCTCTCTTCCACAGCACGTATTCTGAAAAGCCTCCAGGACCCGCACAGATGTCACCAAAGTACAGAAGCTCACCCTCGCGGTCTTTTGTCAGAGGTCGCTACATGATGAGTGAAAGCAGAAAGGTTAATTTCTCTCTGTGTCTGTCATTATGGATCTTTGCAGTTCAGAACCATCAGCAGGGACATTTGACTGACTCACCCCTTGTGAATCTTTTGGGTTGGTGAACATATAGTCAAAGCAATAGTTGATATTTGCCATTTTCATAGCTGCCCTAAACACAGTAAAGACATAATACAACATGTGATCATCCTTACAGAGTCAAACAGCAGTAGAAGCACACGTTATTTTAATTCCACCAACAATATCATGTTTTTCTGCCATCATTTGTAGGATTATCACCAGTATTGCTTAAGACAACATAAATCATTGTTGACACTGACATGGGAAAAAAAGCATTACATCTTGAACAACATCTACAAATGTAAATAAAATGTCTCTCGATTATTTCTGAACATCACTTCCTGAATATGCTTCAAAACAAGGCAACTCATAGCCCAGCATCTACTGCCGGAAGCACGAAAATTTGTTCTTCCTCGCAATGAGGGCCACAGGCTGTGCACAAACTTTGGTTTGAGGTGTGACTTCACTTCAGATTTGGTGGCTTTGTCACCAATTTTAATTCATTGTAATGGATGAGTGCTTTAAAAAAAAGGCAGAGACAAAATTAGGTGAAAGTTAAAATTTGTGGGCTGTAAATAATTTTGTAGATTCAAAAAAAAAAAAAAACCCAACACAACATGGGGGAAAATAATTGCAGAATTGCATCATGAGGTCTATTGAACTTGGGCAACTTGGTTAAAGTGGTCAAACGGCACCAAATTTTTGAATATTGCCAACTGTTCAAAGAAATTGCATACATAAACACACTTCAATTTGACCCGCTGGTGGCGCTCCAAAAGCACGACACAAAATCAGTCCAGTTACAGCTACATTTACCAGCCACAACCCTGAGTTGGAGAGTCATTTTCTTGAACATTTCTTCCTTAGAAATCAAAAATTCAGAGTTCTATCTTCAAGTCAAAGGCAGCTGACCTGTTGAGGAAGATGGCTCCTCTAATTGTCTCATAAGGGTTAGAACGTGTTCGTGCTCTCCTCATTTCCTCACCATCCAGGTCATCAAAAGCTGTCTGAAAAAAGTCAAAGAAATAAACTACTTGAATGTGACATTTTAAACCGTTTTGCCATCATTATAAAGATCAACAGAAGAATCTTCGTATCAAAATACGAGTGAAGTATTTCAACAAACTCTCACACACCAGTCATTTCAAAAACGATACCTGTGTGATTAAAATGCACAGCGTGAGTGAGGGGTGTTTGCCATGTTTTCTGTACCTTGCACTTGAGAAGAGTGTGCAAGAGATCTTCAGTACAAAACTCTGTCTCATCTTCAATATTTACTTTACTCTGTAAAGAGTCAAAAACAAAACTTCAACAATTTTACGTAGAATTTTTGAATCCTGTTGATCCACGGTTCTTACTGACACATCAGTCAAAATGAAATATGAATCTGCCTTTGCTGCATTTACTGTGGTTTTTATTTTTTCTTCTTATATAACAATTGCTGAAAAGGCAGCTGCAGTTTGACCGCAGAAATGTCAGAAAAAGCTTATTTTTACCTCAAGCTGACTGCTTGATGCTAGGTTGAGTGCTAACGCTAATAGAAACTGTTTTTTTATTTACCAGAATTTGTTTGTGATAATTATTGTGTATCTTATTTTCTTGCAGCAACTATGAAGTGAGTGTGTGCACGTTTACCGGCCCCACAGCCATCCAGTCCTTTAGCTCATTAGCATCCGGGATCTCTGTGGTACATTCTGGAAACCACTCGACTTTCTCGACAGCACTTGGCTAAGCAGATGAAGACAAAAAAAACAAAAAAAAACAGAGGATACACAAAAAGGGGAACATGACTTATTACTACCTGATCATCAGTTATAACTCCGTAACACCAACATTTACTACTGCTGTGTACCTCAGGTTCATCTTGCCAGTTAACATTGAGCTCCTTTTGGAAACCCTGAAGTGTTAGGCCGAGACCTCGCCTTCCTCGCTGTGTAGATGCCTCCACAATCTCTTTTCGACCTTGGTTGAACTTCCCTAGACCCTTACCTTCACAGTAGCCCATCTTGGCCTAAAGATGTAAAGCAGAACAAATTATGAAAAGATGGGAAATTTTTTAATAATCACAATTATACTTTTCAAATTAAATGAGTGAAGAAGAGACAAGTGAATTATGATAGAAGGATATTTACAAGAGTTAAAGACAAATTGTAAAAGAGTGTAGTGAAACCAGCTATGCTGGACAGTATAGAAACAGTGGCAATAACAAAAAGACAGGAGGCAGAGCTGGAGGCAGCACAGCTGAAGATGCTGCAGTTTTCATTAAGAGTGACGAGGATGAACAGGTTTAAGAATGAGCAGAGGGACAGTAAGGACAGTCTGGAGACATAAAAAGTCAGAGAGGCAAGTCAGGTGGTTTGGGCATCTGCAGCATAGATAGTTTATCAGGAGAAGGATGCTGAGGATGAAGCTGGCAGACAAGACATGAGGAAGCCTAAATAGGAGGTGAAGGACATGCAGCTCACTGATGTGATGGAAGAACATGCAGAGGACAGGGAGAGATGGACAGACAATCTACTGTGGTGACCTCTAATGGCAGCAACCAAAAGAAGAAGTATTTCAAATTAAACTACACACAAGCATGAACAACACACAACAGACTGACACATTCAAATGTAAAACATCTTATGTTAATGAAGATTTTAATACCTTACCATGAGCTTCTTTGACACGCTGTTATACAAGGAGAAGGTGGCGGTCTGTGTGGGGCCATCTGTGTGTTGCCCATCAAAAGATAAAGAGGGAACTGAGAAGCCTGGTCTGTGATCTTCAAGGTCACTCTGGGATTCATTTTGGCTCGAGTCTGATCAGAACAAGACCAACACAGAGTATGAACATTTTCTAACCAATCAAAAAGAGTAGAGTTAAATACTCAAATATCTTGGCACTTCCCAGCATCACATCAAGCTGATCAACATTTCAGGGTTAACACCCCCATTCTGAAACCCCAAGTTGACACTCACTACAACTTATTTATAATCACAAGGTATTAGCAGTAAGAGCTCAAATTAAAGTATGCATGATGCCATCTACCGGCACCCTTAATTCGTGGATAAATGAATAAAAGTATGAGTAGATTATTTACCCTGTCTGGATGGAAGCACGTGTGACTCGTCCGAGCTGCTGTCATCACAGCGTTTCTTTGGAGCCAATAATGGTGACAACGGTGCATCGATTCTCCTCTTCATTATGACTGTAGAACAGCAAACAAAAGAGAATATTTGTTTCGTCTGTGCACAGAATTTAATAATGTAGTATATGACAAGCAGCATCAAATCTGGATCTGGTTCCATTCAGGATGCACGACCAGAAGTATTGGAAGATGAACTGTTAATTCACATATAGTAACAACCAAATAAAAGCTTTGAGGTCACCTTGATTATTTATTTATTTGCTACTTTCTGACATTACAGTGATATTGACAGATATACTGATAATGAAATAAGTATTTTCTACAGCCATAAAATGATTAATTGCAAAAATCAGAGGTTTAAAAATGTTTCTGTTTATGGGTTTGGTGACTCAAACGACGGATGCTGGGACAAAATAACAGCAAGTTTTCACATAAACTACATGTCGTCACTGCATCTTAGATTACTTTAATTTCAGACTGTTTTTGCACATTATCTTTTTTTTTTTGCAGCACTTTGTGTAAACGTGTTCAGCGCCATTACCTCCTGTTATTTAGAAGCAGCCACTAATCAGTTACAAAACAATTGGCCCATTCCACAATCCAGAGTGTGTTTTTCTGCAGAAAAATTACAAAAAATAGAGGTGAGCTTGTTTTCACTGTAAAAATTTAAAAAGTACGCAGCTGCGATGCTAGTTTTTACCAGCGCAAAAGGAAAACTTCACTTTCCTGTGACGAGACTGCATCGACACGAAATAAACTCCTCATACGTATCGTCATGTCACAGATCGAGTCTTATTTACATGAAAACTTTCACAACACGACCGTTATATTGTGAAGTTTACATTAGCCCGAATTCTGTTTAGCTTTTAGGGGTCCTTCCGCAAATGAAGAGACGTAATAATGACGTACATAGATGGCCACACGAATGCCTGTTTATAAAACGGATTGGCTGTAAGATCATATTATATTCTTTTTAAATTTCTTTTTGTCCCAAGACCGGTCACAAGCAGTGAAATATATCAGCACAACCAAAACCCAGTTGTCTGTGTCATTCTAAGAGCATGAGACATATTTGAGCTTATGTCATGAAAAATGTAAAATTGCACAATTTGCATTTTCCCCCACAAGTTGACCCGTATTTGTTCCCCTTCACCTTCAAATAAATAATATTAAATATTCAACAAATTTGTTGTGCCTACTTTTGCAGAGGGCAAAAGTCAAGGTCAAGGAAAATGACCATCTATAATGAATCAAGCTCCATATATGATGTACACTATGAGACAACCTAACACAAATTATTATTTAGCACAATTTCCTTCTGTTCAGATGTAACTGTAACAGTGATTGAACATGTACAAATTAAATAAATCTAACTTTATTTCAGTGGAAATGTTAAATATAAAATTTAAACATAAATTAAAATAAATCGAAATTATAAATCGAAATATTTAGTCTATATCTTAAATATAAATTTGATTCTTCTTCTTCTTCGTGTTTAATGGCGGCTGGCAACCAGCTTCTATGGAGCATTACCGCCACCAACAGGACTGCAGTGTAGTTCAGGAGTCTAACATCCCCAAAACAAAAAAACAAAACAAAAAAAAACCTTGACTCATATCCTGTGTAGTAATCCTATATTTAAATCTGATTCTTAAATGCAACTCTATATTTTAACAGGAAATCTGAATGCGTGGGGAAAATGTGCAAATTGGCCACACCTCCAGAATAGAAAAAAGGCGGTGACCAACACGTCATTGGCTGACTGAGGGACAGGGTGGATTTATCCTGTAGGCTGACAGGAAAAGCAGGATTAAAAATTTAAAATAGGAAAGGACAGTAAGGCTGAGTTGGATATATCACAGTCAAAATTTTAATATAAGATGATCTTTGTCATGTTTAAACTCCAAAAATAAAATGAGTCAATATGCATATTTGAAAGAAAAATAATAAATCAGAATAAAAGAGTATATTACTGTTGCTATGCACATGGATTTGCCTGTTGTTCCAAACTGTCAGCTGTCTTTTTGGTGACTTTATCAGATGTTAAAGGCTGGTGCAGTTCAAACATCATCACCTCAGGCTCCAGTGGCTCCACTGTTCCCCCGCTGGCACAAACCCACAACAAACACAGTCCAACACCATGTGTCCTACTTACGCAACAAAGCCGAGGACTCACAGAGATGAGTGTCCCTGAGAGGGATCTGTGTGTCTCGTTGTGCACAAACGGCTTCCACGCTCAGCAGGGAGACAGGAGGCCGAGCACAGGGACCTCACGTTACCTGGCAGGCTGCTGCACAGGCCTTCTGTGGCCCAGAGGAGAGAACAACAACAATGTTCTTCCGAATCCCTTGACTGACCCCGGGATACATTAGATACCTGCAGGTGAGTAACGTGGTGCTTTGTGTCTGCAGATACATTAGTGATGGTTTGGAGGCATCTTCAGTGGAGAAAACGCCATATTTCAGTTTAATTCAAGTGAGATTTCGCCTGCAGTTGTTGAATTACTGTGAAAATTCTCTTTAAAATGAATGTTACCGTGCACAGGAAGGCCATCTGTGTTTGTTACGGCAGGAGAAAAGAGGATTACAGCAACCTTTCTTTGATTGGATTTCAATCAGGTAAAAGCCTTCTAAGTGGATCATCAGAATAATTGGGGTGAACCTTGAGTCTTGGTGACCACTGGGATGCCCCCCCCCCCACCCCCACCCCCCAAGCCTGTGACCCTTAAGCAGGATTAGTAAATAGATGGATGGATTTGTCCATTTTTCTGTTTCAAATCATTTGAGGTTTCAAAATTCTGACACCCCACATTTATGACATCATAAAGCAATAATGTGACAGGAAAAGATCTGAGAATATTTCATGTCATGGCAACAATATTAAAGAAAGTGATTCAAGGAAATATTTTGAATCAGCTTCAAGTCACCACAAACAACTTAAGGAACATCTTGCATAAATGTGTAGAAATCTATCAACCTGGCGATATGGAGATTGTAGCGCAGCTCTTCCAGTGCACCAACACCGTGACTGGGATGAGAAAGGTATCCAAACACAGTCACCTCTTTAAAGACTCCACTGCAGCCACAGCCAGGAGGCACTTTGTTTTGTCATTGGTAACTGGTGACTCTGGTGGCCTTGACTCTTTCTTGCAGACTCAGGCCTTGCGACAGAGCCAAGACGACCCGGTGATGCCACGTGTGACCGTCCTGCTGGGTCTGATGGGGATCAGCATGTCTGGATACAGCTCCCGCCAGCTGACGCTGCACAACAGGCCATCAAATCACCTCTTCAGATGAGCTGGAGGACAGACACGCACACACCTTCACAAAGACCAAGAATGATGGAATAATGCTTCCAGCTTTGGTGCTTCTGTTTGTGTTTTTCCTCTGTGCATTAGTTTTGACGTCATCCTGGTGAATTTATTTTTGATAGTGTTGGAAGATTTGCTGTTTACAGAGTAAAAACAGATTATTCCCTCTTTGTCAGTGCAGTGCTGAACACACAACCTCCGTTTGTGGCATGTAACTACACATACACGCATAGACTCTAGAAAGCACTTATAAAGCACATGAGTCCACCAAAACATCATCTGGATCCTGGATTCAAAATAGGCTACAGATCAAATTTCAAAGAAAATCTCATGTTTTCCCAGTCATTATCTACCTGCTCACCAAGCACCATCAGCATCTTCTCACAACATTTTGAGTTACATGTTGCTATGTGCCAAACATTCTTCTGGCTCTGTTCCAGAATATATTCCAGATGACCTTTGAAACAGAATCACTTATTTCCAGACACATTAGCTATCAGCTCACCAAATTTCATTGAAGTCTGTACATTGCTTTTTGAGCTATTATGTGAACAGGCTACCAGAGTAACAGACAAGCACCTGATAAAACATTTCCTCCTTGTTTTCACTATGGCAGAGTTGAGATGAGTCATAAAAAGTCTCAGGAAAAAGAATTTTGACATTTGGCTGGTACTACTTTGCACTTTATATATTTGACAGGTGTGTAACCAAGGAGGGTCTCTGTGGGATCTGGATCCAGTGAACCCTCACAGATCTTATTAGGACAGATGCTGTATAAAAGTCATGTTTGGTAGAGATGCACAATATCTTGTTGTTATTTCTTTTTAACATTGTCAGTAAAGATGACATAATGCTGATTTTTGAATAGTAAATATTGTCTTTGTGTTTGTTTTTTGTAGCATTGTTCTTAGTTGACTGAAATTTTGAGATGCAAAGACATAAAATGTAACAAACACCAGTTTTAGATCAACACTGCCTGTTTACTAAATACCCATAACATTTGTGTATTTGATAAGTGACTTTTCAGGAATTTCTTTCTGATGTAGTCTGACTGCAGGCAAATTTGAGCTTCAAAATTAAAGACCATTTTTCAAAAACTGTTGTGAATATATATATATATATATATATATATATATATATATATATACACACACACACACACACCTCTCTCCTCTCAGCACATCCATGAACCTCCTCTTTGGTCTCCCTCTTCTCTTCCTGCCTGGTGGCTCCATCCTCAGCATCCTTCTCCCTATATACCCTGGGTCCCTCCTCTGCACATGTCCAAACCATCTCAATCTCGCCTCTCTGACTTTGTCTCCAAACCGTCCCACCTGAGCTGTCCCTCTGATATGTTCATTCCTAATCTTGTCCATTCTTGTCACTCCCAAAGAGAATCTCAACATCTTCAGCTCTGCTACCTCCAGCTCTGCCTCCTGTCTTTTTGTTAGTGCCACTGTCTCTAAACCATACAACATAGCTGGTCTCACTACTGTTTTGTAAACTTTCCCCTTCACTCTTGCTGATATTCTTCGGTCACAAATCCCTCCTGCCACCTTTCTCCACCCACTCCACCCTGCCTGCACTCTCTTCTTCACCTCTCTACCACACTCTCCATTACTTTGAACAGTTGACCCCAAATATTTAAACTCATCTACTTTCACCACTTCTACTCCTTGTAACTACACTATTCCACTGGGCTCCCTCTCATTCACACACATGTACTCAGTCTTGCTTCTACTGACTTTCATTCCCCTTCTCTCCAAAGCATATCTCCACTTCTCCAGACTAGACTCAACTTGCTCTCTACTCTCACTACAGATCACAATGTTATCTGCAAACATCATAGTCCATGGGGACTCCTGTCTGATCTCATCTGTCAACCTGTCCATCACCACTGCAAACAAGAAAGGACTCAGAGCTGATCTTTGGTGTAATCCCACCTCCACCTTGAATGAGTCTGTCATTCCGACTGCACATCTCACCGCTGTCACACTATTCTTGTACATGTCCTGCACTACCCTAACATACTTCTCTGCCACTCCAGACTTCCTCATACAATGCCACAGCTCTTCTCTTGGCACCATATCATAAGCTTTTTCTAAGTCCACAAACACACAATGTAACTCTTTCTGTCCTTCTCTGTACTTTTCCAACAGTATTCTCAGAGCAAACATTGCATCTGTAGTGCTCTTTCTCGGCATGAAACCATATTGCTGCTCACAGATCTTCACCTGTTTTCTAAGCCTAGCTTCTACTACTCTTTCCCATAACTTCATGCTGTGGCTGATCAGCTTTATGCCTCTGTAGTTACTGCAGCTCTGCACATCACCCTTGTTCTTGAAAATAGGAACCAGCACACTTCGTCTCCACTCCTCAGGCATCCTCTCACTTTCCAAGATTTTATTAAACAATCTGGTTAGAAACTCTACTGCCACCTCTCCTAGACATTTCCATGCCTCCACTGGAATATCATCTGGACCAACTGCCTTTCCACTCTTCATCACTACCTACTACTTCATCATTACCATGTGCATCTTTTACCACCCTAACCTGCTGCACATCCTTTCCAGCTCTGTCCCTTTGTCTGGCCAATCGGTACAAGTCCTTTTCTCCTTCCTTACTATTCAACTTCTTGTACAGCTCGCAATATGCCTTTTCCTTTGTTTTTGCCACTTCTCTTCTCGCCTTACGGCGCATCTCCTTGTACTCCTGTCTACTTTCTTCATCTCTCCGACTATCCCAAAACTTTTTCGCCAACCTCTTTCTCCTTATGCTTTCCTGGACCTCTTCATTTCACCACCAAGTCTCCTTGTCTTCCTTCCACTGTCCAGATGTAATACCCAGTACTGCCCTAGCTGTCTCCCTCACCACATCTGCAGTACTTTTCCAGTTGTCCAAAATTGCTTCCCCTCCAACTAGTGCTTCTCTCACCTGCTCGCTAAATTTCACACCTTCCTCCACTCTTATACGTTACCCTGTACTCCTCCCTTTTCTTAAAGCAGGTATTCACCACAGCCATTTCCATCCTTTTTGCAAAATCAACTACCATCTGTCCTTCCCCATTCCTATCCTTGATACCATATCTACCCATTACTTCCTCATCACCTCTGTTCCCTTCACCAACATGCCCATTTAAGTCTGCTCCTATCACCACTCTTTCATGCTTGGGCACACTCTCCACCACCTCATCTAACACACTCCAGAAATCTTCTTTCTCCTTCATCTCACAACCTACCTGTGGGGCATATGCACTGATGATATTCATCATCACCCCTTCAATTTCCAACTTCACACTCATCACCCTGTCAGACACTCGCTTAACCTCCAACACACTTTTAACACACTCTTCCTTTAAAATGACCCCAACACCATTTCTCTTCCTGTCCTCACCATGGTACAACAACTTGTACCCACCGCCGATGCTCCTGCTCTTACTTCCCTTCCACTTGGTCTCTTGCACACACAATATGTCGACCTTTCTCCTCTCCATCATATCAGCCAGCTCTCTCCCTTTACCAGTCATACTACCAACATTCAAAGTCCCCACTCTCATTTCCATCCGTCTAGTTTTCTTCTTCTCCCGCTGTTCGTGGCAACGTAAATAAGATTAATTACATTTGTCTCCTTTCTATGGTTTGTAAATAAAAATAAAAATGACATAAAGACTAAAGCATATAATTAGATGAAATTCATTTTCTGTCCACTAGATGTCAGTATGTGCGGCTTTGACCTTTAAATATCCATTTTCATGAGGGCAGAGGTTTATTATGTTGTTTTAAAACACATGACCTATCTGTAACTTTGTTTCAGCTGCTTGGAACACACACACACACACATATACATATATATATAAATTGCAGCAGTCTGGTCTAAAATAAATACATAAAATTGACTTGAATAACTGTATAAAGTTAATCCAACAGAATTTACTACTTCATACATGGCTATTTTATTTTTGTTTGTTTGTTTTTTTTTTAGCATTTTCATATTTTTGGATATCAACTTTTACTCAGTCAATATTTTGATGCACAAAGCAACATTTTGGGCAACTTTAAGGATCAACATGGCCTAAAGAGATTCTGCAGAATGCCAGCTCAAACCTTGCCCTGTTTTAAATACATAAAACGTTTCTGATGGTCAGTTTTCCTCATGCAATTTTTGATTTGTTACTAATTACTGATAACATGTAGCCACTTGCACTTCATGGTCAAGACTGAGGCACTGAGCTGTGACCCATTTATAAATCTAATCTGCTTCAGGAAGAAGCCCAAATCTCAGCCAGCAAGAGCAATCTTGACATGAAAGCTATCCAACCCTGAATTCAAAGAAAGGTTGAAGTTTTAATGAGGAAAGAGTGATGCACCAGGTTTTGATCAGAGTGCACACGCATCAAAATAAGTGAGTGGCCATTCAGCAGCATGAGCTCACCTGTTCAGCCTCAGGCATGAGAGGCCTCAAGCACAGTGAGACACAGTCCTGTTACTTTCCTTCTTTGACCATGTTGACATGCACATGCACATTTACAAACAGAAGACCATTGTGCATGTTCCACTGCCTTTCTCTTCAGAAGGTTCTTGTTACATTGCAGCTGGTAGCAAACTGTTGAATGCACTTTGCTGCAAAGCTACAAAGTGCATTCAACAGTTTTAACATTTACTCAAATGTTTTTTTTTTTGGGGGGGTGCGGGGGATTTGAACATTTATAGACCACTAAATTAAATTCAGAGAGTTCCTTTCTTGTCTGCATTCAGACCTATATATCATGATTTATTCTTTAATTATTTATTCTTTTATAAGCTACATATGCCTGCAGAGGATGTCACATCTGGAGACCTGGGTTTGATTCCTGATCACACTACAAGTCTGTGTCCATGTCACCATCCTTGGCTGCGGAAGTAACCTGTGGTGGGCTGGAATGCCGTCCAGCAGGCTTCGTACTGCAGAATCTGGTGATAAGACGCAGCAGCATGGGGTCTCTGGACCTGGACAGGAGTTAGTTCTTCTACTTCCTCCTGACCAGATGTCACAAACACCCATTTAACTCCACTCTGAGCTGAGTAAAATCAAATGGGAACCTTTATTAAAGTTTAACATGCTCTTTCTTGGCCTGTGCTCTCACCCGCCAGCATGATTCATGAAAATCAGTCTGCGCATTTTTCAGTAATCCTTATGAACAAGCACAGCCTCTAATGAAACGGTCTCATTCATATCATGAGTCTGCTCTGGCGTGATAAACCACGATATCTTTTTTTAACTTGTGGGATTTTGTGCGTGCTGCTCAGTGATGCAGCACTTTGAATGGCTCCTAATGAGTGGAAGAGTTTAACCTTGTGTTCTTTTCTAAGAGCTCACTAAAGCCCCTCTGCTGTCAAAGCGGTCATTATTTCTTCAGTCTTGCCCACAAACAGACATGCATGCTGTCATGTTGTACAGAAGAGACGGGAAATGTGAATGTTTAGATAAAATTGACATGTTAACAGCTGGCTTACAGACAGACAGAACTGCCACTGGTTCTGTTACTTTTTACAAACCGTGAGAAGGATGGAGGTATGCAGAGACACATCCCGTCTAATTGTGGGTCCGCTGATGAAGACGGACTGAAAATGACCTGAATGAATGCTTATTCTAAAACAGGGCTTTTGTCAAATATCATGTGAGGTGTAAAAAAAAAAGGATTATGTTCCTGACAGTTTATCCAAATCCAGCATGTACGGCCAAATAAAGTTGTGACTTCAGCTTTATGTTCAGAATCGGTGACCTTTGACATTTTCTGTCAGACTCACTTGTTTATCTCTGCCAGCTTTCATTTAATGAGCCTGTCGCTGATGATTCATTTTCTCAAAACAGACACGGGTGACCATGGTTTACAAAGCAAACACTGAAAATGAGAAAAGGAAGAAGGACAGAGACATTAAGTACATAACATACATTATTTTCTCCAATAACATGTTTTGGGTTTTTTTCTCTCTCTCTGGCATAATTACATTTACTGCCAAGTTTTGTCTGATTAAAATAACTCAACAATCAGCTTTTTAAAGATCAGCATTTTCATCCAATTGATTATTTTTTTTTCCTGTCCTCACAGTCAAGGCACCATTAGTAACTCCTCTCACGTCGTGACTCATGATTGGATGAGCTCATTATGTACATCTTACAGCAGCATGTAAAAATAAGTTCCACAGGTAAATTTACAGCTCAAAAGACAACTTTTCATGTGATTCATATTTAACATGTAGTCTTCTGGTTCTCAGGCCATATGTGGCTAGGGTTGCCAACCGTCCCTTGAAAAACGGAATCGTCCCTTATTTGGAAATAAAAGTGTGCGTTCCGTATTGACCTGAAACGGGACGCAGTTTTTTTCCTGTATTTCTGAGAGAATCAAAAAGTCTGTAAAATGTCAATGGAATTGACTTGCGCTTTATATGGAAACTTACGGTAAATTTGATCCCAGCCTCTCTCCTGCTCTCCACCAATGAGCTGACAGACACGAGTTGACGATACAGAATCACTCTTATCTCATTGGTTGAGGAACATCTGCTCGCAAGAAGATCCCGGACGAGAATCATGAGCCGACGACGGTCGTCGGACGAGACCATAACAAATCAGCATGGCTGATACCGACACAGACACCGACACTGGCACTGCAGATTAGGGTTGCCAACTCTGAAAAATAAATAAGGGACACCTCACTGGCAGGGCTGAGCGGCCCATGGAAATATAGACTGGAATGGACACGCGCCTCTATCTATTAGCGTCACTCAGGACAGGAAGGCGCCATTACTAAGGGTGGAAATGTGCAGCTCATCAATAATAAACTGACCGCTTTTTTTGCGCTAGCGTCACTATTTCTTAATGGATTTTAATACATGTAGGCTTGTTTCAAAGCCCTTTGAAAGCTCTTTCCAATGCACCTATGCATGTGCGGGTGAAAAAAAAAAAAAAAAAAACTTTTATGTAAAATGCAGAAATCTGGGGAAATTACAACAAACTGTGCTGCTTTTCTCACTTTATTGTCGCTATTTGTTAACAGATTTTAATAAAAGTAGGCTTGTTTTAAAGCCCTTTAATTGCTCTTTCTAATGAACCCATACATGTCTAGGTAGAAAAAAATGTTTTATGTAAAATGTGGAAATTTGTGGAAAATATTCCATTCTGTTCATTTACTGTGATTTTTTTTTTTTTTTCCTGTCATCATAATTCTCGATGGATTTTTATAAATGACGCTTGTAAGTTGTATTCATGCTATTTAAAAGGTCTAACGAACCCATACATGTCTGGATAAAAAATCCTTATGTATTAAAATATTAATCTGAAGTATGCCTTGCCATTGTGCTCATTTACCTTGCTGCTTTTTCCACTGTAATATTACTGCTAGTCTTTTAATGACAACATATATATGATTTTTACTAACATTTTATTACAAGTAGATATAAAGCCATTCAGAATTTATGACTTTTGACCCTCAGTCAGGGTAAAAAATACCTCCTCCAACCACACTGTTCAAATTTAAATGCCTCCTGTGACCACATGTACATATCATATTAAACAACAGCTGCAAGTATATATAAATATATTTAAACATTTTTGTTTCTGCATGTGAACGCAGCTTAATGAAACGAACTTATGGCGTTGAGTTATAGTCTCAGTATACTGACATTAAATTGCGGCATAACGACTTTAAAATAGACATTTGTTTTACATAATTACATTAAGGCTCTTGTACAGTTCATTTTAGTATTGGAGAATTTGTTGTTGTGGTTCGTGCAGTTGATGATGAAGCACTGGCTGCCTTTTTTTTCTCCTCATATCGCTTCTGTTAACTGGCTCAAGGTCTCTCTCCACCCTCAGTAACGGCCGCCGTGCAGCACGCCGCTAGTCACGTGACGTCCATTCCAGTCTCTATTTCCACGGACCGGCCAACTGACCTTTGCCTTCACCCTTCCCAGTGTGTGTGTGTGTGAAACGATTTTTAACCATTTGACTATTGACTTGACCCTGAATTTAAGTAGATGCACACATGCATTTGTTATGATATGAACATGCGGAAAACAAATTATTATTTAGCAATTTATTTTTAGTGCAAAATAAATTTTCACTCACAATTTCAATATGAGCATCCTGTCCTGCTTCAAAATATTAAAAAAAAAATTCTTTAAAAATAAATCTTTCTCTGTCGTGTTATTGCTTAACTTAAAAGTGTATAAATTAACAAAAAAAAATATCCAAAACAATGTAACAGTGAAAGTCTGAAAAAGTAAACAATACTTACAATACTTATAGCTGTTGTCGCGCAGCTTTTCCACCCAGACATTTTCCTTTTCCCATTTGTCCATGTATTTTTGCTTTCTTTTTTGTTTTGTTTTTTTCGAGGAGGAGTAACAACGTTACAGACATTGCTGTTCGTAGGCGTGTCTGCGGTGTCTGTGTCGGTATCAGCCATGCTGATTTGTTATGGTCGTCCGACGACCGTCGTCGGCTCATGATTCTCGTCCGGGATCTTCTTGTGAGCAGATGTCCCTCAACCAATGAGATAAGAGTGATTCTGTAGCGTCAACTCGTGTCTGTCAGCTCATTGGTGAAGAGCAGGAGAGAGGCTGGGATCAAATTTACCGTAAGTTTCCATATAAAGCGCAAGTCAATTCCATTGACATTTTACAGACTTTTTGATTCTCACAGAAATACGGGACAAACTGCGTCCCGTTTCAGGTCAATACGGAACGCACACTTTTATTTCCAAATAAGGGACGATTCCGTTTTTCAAGGGACAGTTGGCACTTTACTAGAAGACTGACTTCACCTCCTGTTATTGTTACTCTGGTGTTTCTTTCTCTATATCTTTTATTAAAGTGTTTATTTTGTAATTACATTCACAATTCATCAACATTTTCACATTCAAAACTTCAACAGCAGGAAAACATTCATTTTCAGTCTATATTACAGTTTTAATTCACATACCAACTGTGCATTAAAGCACCACTTAGGAGCGTCTCTGGGAGTCCAGCTTTGATCATAATTACTGTTTTAATCTGTGTTCTTGGCTAATGAGCTCTGATGTGGTCCAGAGGGTTTTTGCTGCCAAAACCCCATGACCTGAGAATCTCATCAGATAGTCCTGGTTAATCTCAGATGGTTACTCACAAGCTTCAGTGGTCATGCTGTGGTCAGAAACACTTTGAAAAGAGATCATTTTCCGTCCAGAGTCAATACCAACCTGTTCACACAGTTCTATGAATATCAGTTTGAACAAGTCTTTGAGATACTTAATTTGAATTTACCTATTTCTGTCTTTTTACGTGAATCCGTTACACAAATGTAGAACCTTTTCACCACGTTTCTGTGAAATTTGTTGAATAATAAAAGAGATCATTTTGTACAAGTCTTGTAAAAAATTGTGGCTCTGCCCTTTCCTGAGGATGCATCTCAAATAAAAGAACTGATTCTGTCACAGACCCAATGAAAATCAGTTATAACACAACAGAGTTATTTTTTCTGAATTGCATAACATTCCTGATTGTCTTGCTTGACCCTCATCGTGACAGCCGGGTCTCTGTTTTCTTTGATCACTGAAGATCAATGAAGACTTTTTGCTGAACCGATTCCCAAAAGACCTTCAGGAACATTAATCAGCGGTGCACATTTTGTCCGACAGGGTTTCCGTAGCTGTAAATAAAGACTACAGGAATGTGTGTCCAAATGACAGTTGTACCAGTGATGACCTTTAGTGTCAAAGGTCACTGACCTGTGGCTTCCAGTGATAGACGCATCCCAACAGGCTTCTGTCAGCCGGTGCTCATTTAGAAGTGACACCAAACCTGAGCTACAGAAAAAATACTGAGCAATGGATTTTCATAAAAGCTGGAGAGAAGGTGTAAATACATGAAATTAAAAATTACTTAAAATATGAAATGCTCTTGTATTTTTACACACCGAGTCCCAGGAGTGATGATAATGCAGTGAGTGTGAGCACTCTGAAATATGAGGCAAAAAGCAATATGTTAATCAGTGTCTAACAATGGATCTTGGCTAAGGCGCGCCCATCTAGTTCTGAATTTGAAATAAACAAATAAATAAAAAACTGGATCATTTTCCAAGAGAGCAGTAGCCAGAGGTGAGACATAACTTTCTCATCTTTCTCAGGGGAACATCACTGACCCAGAGCTGGGAGGCGGAGCTACGATTAGAGCTCCAGGTGGTCCAGACAGCCTGCGTAAAAACGATCCGCCACACGTCATCATTTCTACATGGCCGAGCCCTCCAGCCCCTGGTACCTTAATGAATGAAGAGGTTGTTTTCGTAGAAAGCTTCTCAACCCGGATTTAGTGCTGTGATCAAAAGACGCACTGGGTTAGGCGCAGCCGAGCGTCGCCGCGATCTCAGTTGCAGGTTTTTGTTTTGTTTTGTTTTTTGGACGGAGTGGGAAACTTCTTCAAGGAAGAAGACGGTTGCGGAGATATGTTTAAGAAAAGTAAGAGCAAAGTGCTGGTGGATTACGCTTCAGAGGAAGACGACATGTCCTGGCACCATCATCACTCCTACAAGGTAACGAGACGGAAAGTGTACGCACAGAGCGGCGCAGTGCGTAAACAGCGGCGCTGTGCGCAAACAGCTGGCCGTTCGTTGGCACCGTTTCTTACACAGTTGTTTGGGGATTTTTTTTTTTTAACAGTCACGCATTTCTGTAAAATATCTTTAAAATAAATCATTGATGCAAGACCAGTCATAAAACAAAACAAACAAAAAACCTTGTGGACTTGATTTGATTTTCTGGAGCAAAACAGGGATGAAACTAAAGCCTCAAATCAGTTTATATGAGAGGTCGAAAACTGGTGGCTCGAGTGCCGGATGACGCCCATGAGGTAGACGATTTATGGCCCCTGCATACAAAATAACATCACGCAATCATTTTCTAGAACTGTCAGAAAATATAAAGTCTTGTACTGGAATTTGGAATTTCAAAACTTAATAATGGGAATGTGTTAGAGAGACTAAGTGTTTAATTCAGAGGAAGTTGGTGCTCTATGTATTGTTCTGAACTTTTGACCATTTTAAACCATAAATTCCTACTATAAGATAAGCGCAGTATAAAAGGTCAATTTGAACATTAAAGTAAAATAACATTCATTCACACATTATGCATTTTATACAATACAAACACAGAAAATGACAAATGAGTCAGTGTTTTCACAGCCCTCAAACTAGAGAGGGGGAAAGTTAAAAGTTCACTGTAGATGATTGTAAACTTGTAGTAAACTCAGAAGATTTTGGATTTTATTCCTTATAATGTGATACAACAAACTGTGCAGTTGTATAAATATATCGAGCAGCAAGCGACTGAGAAGATCAACCAAGAACATTTCCCAACATTTTTCATCTGTTGTTGTGATAGCGTCTGGACCCATGACCCTTGGCTCAGTTTTACTGGCCTTCCTTAACTCCCACCCTGAAGCTCTTACGTCTGAAGAAGTGCTTTGACTTCAGTCTGTGACTTTATTTACATTGGTCACCAGTCAGACGTCAACGGGAAGCGCTGATGTCAAATCAGGACTGTGCTGTCTCATGGAAAAGCCTGGAGAAAGTCACCAGGGTTCCTTCCAAGTCACCTTGGTAGCAAAAGCTTTAAAACCACAGGCTGTGTTGTTAAAAAAGAAGAAAAACCAGTCTGATACAGTGATACAAGATGAAGATTTTTCCTCAATAATTCCACAACCAGATCCTTGAGGACTGATATAGTTCTTGTAGCAGCGCTGTCTGTGCTAGTCGTCGCACTTAAATCACCCACAACCAGGGGAGTGTCATGTCTGGGGCAGAAGTCGGCAATCACCAAAACAAAAGTCTCCCTCAACGAGACTGTACTCACTGTGGTTGTAGCGTAGACTGAAGCAACAAACAGAAAATGTTTGAGCTTCATAATACCCTCATTGACAGGAGTAACATCTGCCAACATCAGAAGGAGCTGGTCTGACACAGCAAATGCTAAACCTTCAAAGTACCTCGACCATGGGGACGGCCACACCAAAAGTAGGTGTTTCCCACTACTGAGATCTGGCAACTTCCAGGTCTCAGAACCTCAGACAGCACAGTCACTTCAATACAGACCTTTCCAAACTTCAACAGCAGTGGAAGACGGGCGTTCTTACTCAGGGAAACCTTGTACCAGGCACCCACCTGCATCAGCAGCCTCACATTTAGATGCAGACGCCAACATGTAGTGGATGACCCCCTCAGCACCGCACCGCTTTCCAAGACTGCTGGTGTTATGGGGTTCCATCTTCCTCCATCTCCTTCATAATGCATGCTACCCTCAAAAGAGGGTCAAAGAGCTTTTTTTTTTTTTTTTATCGTGCACCCGCTCTGTGGAATGGTCTTCCTGTGACCCTGAGGCAGTCGGAGTCCGTGGACATTTTTAAGTCAAGACTTAAAACCTATTTTTATTCTCTTTCTTATGCATAATTTTAATTTTTTTTAATCTGTTTCATTCTTTTACTTCTGTTTTTAATTATGTACTTGATTTATTTTTTATTTTTATTTATTTATTTACATTTTTATGTTGAACTGTTTTGTGTGAGGCGCCTTGAGATGGCTTTTGTTGTGATTTGGCGCTTTATAAGATGATTGAATTGAAACTGAATTAAATTACCCTCTGATGGAGTGTGGCAAAAAAAAAAAAAAGAGACCTTATTTTCTTGCATCTGACCACACGTCGTTTTAAGAGCAGCACACGCATGGTGCACACAAATGAGTGCAAGTGTACCTGCGATTTAAAAAATGTAGGTGCTGACCATGAATTCAAAAGGTACATCCCCCCCACACACACATTGCAAGATGCTTATTTTTACTGTATCCTTTGGCAAAAGGTTGGTGGATCTTCATGAATGCTTGTGGTTTGATGAGATCACCAGATTTTCTGCACTGTAAAGTGCTGTAATCTATGTCCCTCTAAATCTTGGAAGGTAGGGAGCAAAGATAATCCGAGCCTGAGAGGGTTCACATCAAATAATTAGTGTTTGTGACGCCAAAGCAAAATAAGGTTGATTGATGTATTTTACTAAACAGGGTGAACATGAACAACCTGACAGGCAAAAAGAGGTGAGGAAGGAGACAAAAGTGTGGACGTTGCTGTCCCCCCTCCACACTACAGTAGAGGTATTGTTCTGGCGCGTCTGTTGAAGTCTCCTGAACTTCATCAGGCTGCAAGAGGCAGCTGTGAGCTGGCAGGAGGTGCACGTGCCTGTTTGTTTATACGGTTTAAAGCTGCAGCTTGATTTATATAAAAAAATTTTTAAAAAAATCTCTCAAAAGTTTGTTTTTCCCAAACACAAATCTGCCAGATTGCTGCCCAGTGCAGGATATAAAATAAAATGACGAAATCTAGTTTGTGGTGAGGAGACGTGGGGGTGGGTGGAGAAGATTAAAGGTGTGGTATGGCTGAACGCTTCGATGACGCTGCTGTAGTTGTCTGTGTGATGTCAGGTCAGGACAAGATGGATCACATCTGAGTTACACTTTCAGCAGCCTCACATTTAAATCATTAGAGTTAATGAGTTAAAGAGAGATAAAGCTGAGATGATCCTCCACTGAAAGGGGTAAGGTCTCTCAGACAGACCGTCAAAGAAGCAAAATCCCAAATAAAGCCCTGGTGTTAGGGGAGGGGATGAACCCAATGTGTTTTCCGAGGACAGCGGAAGTCTCTTGTGTTGACTGGTCATGTGTCTGGTCTGTATTTAACTTTATTCACATTGCTTCTGCAGATAGACAAAAGATTTGTTCAAAAATAACAAATGGATCACAATGGTGAGGAAAAAAAGTTTGCCCACTATGTTTTTGTGAGAGATTATAACCTAAAGAACGAGAGGTTTCACACACAGTCTGTCTGAATAACTGGGCAAAAGCATTAAGTCATAGTTACGATGTCAGCAGCAAATATGAGCATCCGCAGCAAATGAAAGTGTTTACACTACAAACAGCCTGGTTGAACCTGATGTCACACGGCTCAGAAACGGTTCCTGACTGTTTGGTTCTCGGTCACTGCACAAAAGATGAAAATGGCATCAGATGGTAGAAACCAAACAGACGTTTAATCTGAAATGAACAGAGTCGGTGCTGCAGAGAACAATCATCATCTGAAGCTCCTTGTAGGGGCCGACTTCATTTTAACTCCAGGTTAGTTCAAAGTGGAGTCACATTATCTGGGGCACTGCTTTCAGAGAATGTGGAGGATTAGGGGGCGTTTCTGGGTTCTGCTGGTGCCAACATTCACTTAGGGCCTTTATTAGCTTGTAGTCTGGATTTTTATAGACAGTGCTGTGATTAAAATTTACATACTAAACATATACTACAGACAGGAAAAAGAAGACCCCGAGGCATGAGACTCTCCCTTTCTGTTGATGGCACCATTTTCCAAAACACTATTCTTTCACCCTTAATGCTCTTTTACTCTCAGTAATCAGTGTGTCTGAGCGTGTGTCTTTGATCCGCTCACGTGGTGGAGAATAAGAAGACTTTGCTCAGGCATGTCCCATCACCATTCTTCTCTCCGTTGGAGTTGTTAGATGTCAGCAGCACTTACAGCTTTGATCGTTTTACAGGAATTCTGGGTTGGCTTCAGTAATCTGAGATTCAGCTCTGCTGCTTCTTTTTGCTCGGGGTTACCACAGTAGATCTGGTACAGATCTGCACGGTGGTTTGCGTTTATGCCAGATGTTCTTCCTCAAACAACTCCAGACTTACAGGCAGAATGAGGCACGTGTGGGGGCAAATAGGCCAACGACCACGTCTCAGTTAAATTATGACATTGTGTGTGTGTGTGTGTGTGTTACAATGTGCACATTTTAAAAACACACATTATGCTCTGATATTAGTTTATAACATTTATAACCCGTCTTAAACTGGTTTTAAAAACATCTAAGGCAGTTTAAAGGCCGTTAAATGTGTTTTATGGATAATGCAGCTAAAAATGTCCTGAAATCCAATTTAAAGCAAAAGAGAAAAGGAGCATCTTTCAGGAACTTTTTTTTAAATAAATGTTATTTTCCTGTCAGCTAACTCATTATTTTATTCCCATTAACAGATTTCTGTGATGTCATCTGTTTTTTGTTTTTTTTTTGTCCATATGGTGTCAGGTACGGGTTGAAGGCAGGAGGTTGTTGATTGGTTTTGTCTCTTTTGTTTAAATCTGCTATCTGAGCTGAGTGGATGTCTCTCCCCGTCCTGTCTTCCGCATTAAACGTATTTATATTACAGCCGCAGGAAGTATTTGCCTTCAGCCTTGCAGGACGTTGTGCACACGCTCCACACGGCATTAATGTTGCACAGGGTGTAATGTTTGTGATGCCATTTGTGTGTGTGTGTATCAGGGCAAAGACGTAGAAGGAGAGGAAGAGGATGACAAAGCTGTTCCTGCAATTTTTAAGGTAAACAGTGACACTACAAATTTATGATTAAATATAATACAGAGACACACACCTGCTTCTGTTCATTTGATGTTTTTTCATTACCCATAATGCAGTTTTGTGGTGCACGGCTCCAGTTGTCTCTGGTGATAAACATGAATTCGCTATTTCAGTGCTGATACTACAAAATATTTCACAAATATCATGATTGTGTAAGATCACCAAACCTAAAGGGACTGTCATCAAATCGTACTGCCGCTGTCAATAAAGTTTTGCTCAAATATTCAGGGAAATGATAAGTAACTTTGAGTTAAGAGATTGGCACTAAACTGGAACTCTTCCAACAGTTTTATGCACATCCCACGTTGCAGATGCCACACTGCATTATGGGCAACAGCAAAAAAACACAGAATACAGCTTAACCTGACATTCTGAATGGAGGTGCCATCGTACTAGCAAGCTGTGCATAATATTAAATTTGACAAAATCCTACTCTGATAAAGTATGTAGAATGTTCCCAAAAAACAGATCAGTGTCACTTGTAAGACAAAACTGGATTACACAAAACATTACATTGACATAATGAAGGTATTATACAGGGAGTGGATGTTGGTGAGCTAGCTCGTGTAAATAGTTCATTAATCAAACTGGTGAGCTCAAAAATGAGCTTTCTGAACTTGTTAGTGTGTTTAAGTGATCTGTGCCGTCTGTTTGTTGTGTAGCGTTAGCCTTTTGTTTGTCTTGCATACAGATCAAACAGTATGAACAGGATGTGGACATTCTGTCAGAAGCCTGTAGAGTGCTGGAAGTTCATCCATACTCAAACTAAACCCGTTCATCTATGAGAAGCGTCTCCGTGACTCCAGAAAGTTTTATGGAGATCAGCAGAAAATGTTGATGGTTAATCACTCAAAACACGACACTGACTTTGTTTACGTGGACGGCAATAATCCCATTCGCGTCCTTATTTTGAACGTGGCCACATTTAGATTACGGTGTTTACACAAGTTGTTTAAAGAATATTCCATCCATGTTCCTGTTGACGTTCCGGAGAACAGTCTGATTAATGGCTGCCAGCTGCACTGCACCTCCAACAACAGTCTGATTAAGCACGTCAGTAAACAGATGAAGATCAGAATACTTGACATCTTAATTAGATGATTGTTTCCTCTAATTATGGCGTCGTTCAGTTTAAGGTAATCAGTAAATGATGTTTACACGCCAGCGTCTTATTCAGAATGTGGTCTTAAATGGATTAAGATTGGAATATTACCGCCGGCGTAGAAACGTGGCTATCCTTGGAGCTAACGTTTGGGTCTATCATTGCCTCCTTCTCCTCCTCCCTCTTTACTCTCTCTGGAAGTTTCTGGGGTCGAAGCAGGACGGAGGCCTCAGTGTTTATCTGTAAACCAGCCCCTGTCCTATCTTTAACCTCATCACTGGATAACTGGCTTGTTTGTTGTTACTGACTATGTTTGTGTTCTTGTACTTTTCCTAAAACCCACCCGTCTGGAACCGTGATGGGAGGATATGTGTTTTTTTTTTTTTTTCTTCTGGCGGATACTTTGGTTCTTCACAGATAGATCCATGACAGTGAGATTTATTCTTGTGAGCTTTTGAGTTTTAAAGGAAGATCTCTCAAGAACTTTATTTTTAGAATTTGTAACCCTTATTAAATCTTGATCAAGTGGATGCAGGTGACTTTATCACCAGGTGTGTATAATCCAAACAGCACGGGAATGAGATTTGCTCTTTGTTCTTCAGAGATATGATGCAACTCCTAATCTGTGTTGACATCATCCATAAAACTAAACGATGCGTTCTTACGAGAACCCTCCAAAGTACGAAAAGCTGGAGGTCCATTTTATGCATTTCATAGCCACTGTAGGTGACGTGACAGAACATTTTCTTTGACCTGTTTGTGAGGATGGAGGAGGCGGGGCTGTGGGGAGGAAGGAAACGCAGCATTCTTTTGAGGACTCGGGCCTTTTGGACGAGAACAATCATTGTGGAAGAAAAACATGGCTGAAAATAGCCACAGACGCTGGACCGCATTTCTTCCCGTGTCAGTCTGAACACTGAGTGCTGTGTGACAGACTGAATCCAGTTCTGGATGTCCTTTTCCCCCCATTTGAAACCCAAACAGTGGACATTCAGATGTCCCATAGTGACATCCGGCGTCCTCTGTGTCTTGTTTTAGCCACGTGACGCTTAAGGTTAAAGTAACACTTTTCATTAATGATCAGTGCCATGGCAAGCAGTCTTCCCTCCAAGCAAAAAGGTCCCAGTTCAAGCCCGCCCAGTCTCTGTGCATATCTGGAGTTGGATCAGGAAGGATATCTGGTGTAAAAGTTGTGCTAAATCATGATCTGGATCTGCTGTAGTGACCCTGAGGAAAGGCGAGCAGCCAGAAGAAAAAGGGACAACATAATGGCAGGAAATAGTAAAAATTCCACAACACATTTTGACTTCTGTTTTACACAAAACATGATTTAATTGTTTCAAAATGTCTTAAAGTACTTCAGAACATATGCTATTTCTCACTGCTTTTAGATTAGAATTGGAATGTCTTAAACTGACTTTAAACAGACATATTTTAGATGAGATTGTTGCAGTTGGTTTGAAATTGTGTTGCACCAAAATGCATTTAAAATGTCTTCATTTTAAATAATATTTCTGTGTTTTGAAGTGGTTTGGAAGAGACAACTTAATCGATTTACACCTTTTGGTCAAACCCATAAAGCAGATCAACACCATGGACAAGTTGGACATTAACAATGATAATAATAAATTTGATTTCTGATGCAGTTTTCATACAAGAAATGCAGCTCAACGTTCTTTTTAAAACAAGATATTTAAAAGAGCTGTCAGAAAATATCTATATCACTTACAACAATTTGAAATTAAATGTTTAACTGGAACGTATCTTCAACATCTATGAATCTACCACACGACTCCCCAGTTTAGAAACTGGTGTGATCTGTAACATTATAAATGTAATAAATTAGCAAAGCTGTAACATGCTTAATTAACTGCCATATGCAAATATCTTAACTCTGTCTCCAAACATTTGAAATGTCTCAAGTCTGTCCCCAAACATTTGAAATGTCTCAAGTCTGTCTCCAAACATTTGAAATGTCTCAAGTCTGTCTCCAAACATTTGAAATGTCTTAACTCTGTCTCCAACAGTTTAAATCTTGTAATTCTGTCTCTGAAATGTCTTCTGTTTGAGATCTAAACATCTTACAATATTAGACCAAATGCCTCTGTAATCTCTCAGCTTTCTTCTGTGAGGGACGGATGGAAGAATTTGGTCCCATAAGAGCGTTATTGTTCTGCCCAGCGTGGAGCTGTAGGTAAAGCGGCGGCACCGAGTGAGTTGCTCCTTTGGCCACATTTGGAGAGATTATTGAGCTGCTTTGGGTCTCGAGGCCTGCAGGTTAATGCTGCAAAGAACAGCGAATACACCAGCCTCAGTATGTGCACACATGCATGCACGTACAGTGCCCAGCTGGAATTTAGCAGCATGCATGCACATACACACACGCGCACACACTCAAAATCACTTTTGGCGTCTGTGCTTTGTGCTGCGCTGAGCTCTAAATCTGCTCTGCGGTTTACACAGAGAACAAAGACAGGAAGCTCGGACACACCGAGCGAGTGATGGAAATATTATCTGCGGATAAACTCATAAGAAAGTGGGAGTGTTCTTATCCGCAGCTATGTTGAAGACCATGACAGGTGAGAAAAGGAGGACATTTGTTTTCGTTTATCAGTAAATGTCTTCATCTATGAGACACTGGTGTCCATCTATATCCTCACGTGTCACATGCAGTGCAGCACTTGTTCGACGCGCCCTCCAGACTAATTGTTCTGTGAAAGTTTTATGAACTGTGACACTGATGTTTGACCCCACAGCTGGTGACAGATGTTATTTTAAAAAAAAAAGTCTAAGAATTGTGAAATGGACATTTAAAATTAAGTTTTAAAAAATTGCTGCAAAAGTCCAGTCCACACTATACAATTTTGGAAATTTAGTAAAATAAAAAATTTGGTGCCAAGAATATATTTAAAAAATAGTGTTTACCAGAAGCCATTTCTTCAGCACCTTCACCTTTGGATCCAAAATTTGTTCCAGATGAAATTCAAAATAAATATCACTTATTTTCTAGGACATTATCCATCTGCTAACAAAAGTTCAATGTGTTCTCACAACTTATTGAGCTAAATATTGCTGTGTGCCAAATGTCCTACATATCAGTTCCAGAATATATTCCAGATCACCTCCAAAATGGAATCACTTATTCCACAGAACATTATCTATCTGCTCACCATTTCTTTTTTTTTTTTTACTGAAATCCATTCATTACGGTTTGAGTTATCCTGGTCAGACAAACGCTGGTGAAAGCATTATCTCTTTGGTGGAGGTAAATGTTGCTAAATACTATCTGTTAATGGAAGATTTCACAAATCCTGCTGAATTTGTACATTTTTAAACAAATTCCATTAAAGTAAAGGAAGAACAAAACTTCTGGCATGGCAAACTGTGGAGTTAAAACTGGATCAGTAGCTCCCTTCAGGACGGGGCTTTTGGTACCAGTTCATGACTTCTCGCATGTTTTAGCTGCTGTTGCATCCTGCTGTTGCGTGCAGGATTAGAGCACCTCTTTAAAACAACAGAAAGAAAAGAAGCAGATTCATCAAATGATGCAAATACTGAGAATATTTCGATAACGGTAAAGCAAAGGCAGGCACAGATGTTGGGAGGAGTAAATACTATGACCTTGACAGCTGACATTGGGAATGCTTCCCAGACACAGAGAGGAATGGAGCCAAACTTTCATTCCACAGTCAACGAGGAAGGCGGAATGTGTACTCCGGAAGGGAAGGCAGGAATTCTGATGTGACGGATGGCTCGAGGTTTGTAGGTGCAGAAATGAAGCCAAAAGAATTTGAAAAATGCATGATCATCAATCTCAAGCTAAATTCCCTCAGCATTTATAAAATGAGCTTCTTCAGGGAGGACAAATCATCTGCTATGTGGACATTGAGGATTACAAACCGAACAGGCACCTGTGGAGGAGGAAAATCATTTCAGTGCTGCTATTCAAAGAAAAAAAATAAAATAAATAAATGCTCTTTTCTTATGACAGGAGGCCAAAGTGAAGAAGATCATGTCCAAGAAGGAAAGGAGGGAGAAGAAAATGTTCTCCTCCAAAGATGATGAGCACCTCTTGTTGACTGGGGAGAAACTGGGGGACTGGCGAGGGTGAGGAGAACTCCAGACCTTCAAGCTGAAAAACAGCTCCCCAAATCAGAGTTGAAATTGAACTTTGACAACTTTGCTCCACTGCCAGATAGATTATCCAAGGATTAGACTGAAATCAGCTAAATCTGATGGCCAGAAGTTTAATTATAGCTACAGGTTTCACTAGAACCAGCTCTGCATGTGTCTAAATAATAATAATAGTAATAGTTGTATCATTTCACTGAGAATAATGTGGTGGCCACCAGACCGAGCCTTTGGAAATTAAAGAACACGCTCATTTCAAGATACATGCAACATCACTCACACCTGCTCCCAGTTTTCATCATCCACCCAGCATCCAGCATGCATCCAACAGGTGGCAGTGTTCAGCAGATGGTAAAAAAGGTATATTCAAGATCAAAAACATGCTCCTAATTTCCATCAAGATATATGTTTATTTCCTGCAACAACCCCATGCATCTCCAGCAGGTGGCAGACAAGTCACATGTACATTCATAATCACCTGCTCCTAATTTCCATCATCCAGTCAGCATCTGCCAATTGTCCAGTAAGTGGCAGTCAGACCTCTGGGAATCCATCAGCAAAACAAACTTACTTTTTGTTTTAATTAATTTCAAGCGTTAAAGTTAATTAATGTCAAATCAGATAATTACCTCATTCATTAATTAATTCATTCATTCATTCACTGTATTTTAGAGGATATGACTACGCTTTTCCAAAGTCCAGAAAAAGCACCACATCTTGGGGGTCATTCTTTCATTTTTTGGACTTAAAGCATTCTTTTAATGTTATTGTGTGAGGTTTAACTTTGGAAACAGTGACCTCTAGTGAGCTTTCTGTGATTTGGAGAGAAACAGGAACTGGTTAGACTCAGTTTAAACCATGACGACTGAGTTTATGCAGCTGGATAATGGCTCCAAACAGTTTCAAACAAACACACCAACAAAAGAACAAAGAGCCTTTGGATGTTCAGAGGCACTGTTTTGCTCTGGTGATGCAGAAATGCCCCAAACGCACTCGAATGAACTCCACATTAGTTTGTGTATTAGTGCCAACATTCTCAGCATTGTCTGTTTTCTAGATTTTCCAACCTCAAAGTAATATATTTCTAACCTTTTCTGGTTGACATGTTAACAGAGTTATGTTAAGTGGCCGCTATTAGTCAAGTGCGTGCAGAAAAATAGTTACATGTCTGGGCAGAAATAATGAACTCATGTCCAACCACTTCTATTTGTTTATGTGGACATATCAGCCAGAATTTATGAGCACCCAGAACCCATGAGGATGTGTATGTAGGTTGAGGAAAACCTAAATTATTCACTTCACAGTGACAAGGAAGCAGGAATTCCTTTCTGTATAGGGAGCAGTAAGATGTCGGAAATATCCAGTCAGGCTGGAGGTATGATAATTATTGGTCCTGATTATTTTGTTCTGTGCCAAAGTAGTTTGTAATTATGCCTGTTTTTCTATTCTTCTTTCTCAATTTATTGTAAAAGGTGCAACAAGAAGATAAAAGATGATGGGAAAGAGAAGGACAAGCCGGAAAAGGGTCACTGTTTTTGGGACAGTGTTACCATGACAATGAGGCAGATCTCACCCGCCAAGAAGTTGGAGAAGATAGAAGGCTGGGACCCGCCTCAGATCGGGAATATAACCGAATCCGAGACTGAACAAGCCTCCAAATTCAACGGCCACACAGAGGACTCACAGGTGTCCTCCCCCAACTCGCTTGGACCCAAACTGGAATCGCCCTCCTGGGCGAGCAGCGGTCTGGAGGAGGACTCGTCACGTTACGCAAACCTGTCGGATTCCAACAATTCTACAAACGCTGTCAGATGGACAGCCCGCGCCAAAGGCAAGCTCGCCGGAATCAGCAGGATGAGTCGAGGGATTGTGTCAGAGAATGCATGGGAGGGGCTTAAATAGTAGCCACGCCCACATCTCCACCTTCCTCCACACCTGGTGTGTTCCATCAGTAAACAGGAAAAACACCTGAACCAAAATTGTGCTTCTTCCATTCTGGAGGACCCAGTTATAAGACAGGAGATTATATACGTGATCTTATTTTTACTTTTAGCTCTGAATTCCTTGATTAGTTTGATCACTGTGCTTTTACAGGACTGGCTGCTCCGATAAAGTAAAATCCACCAAGCATTTTGGTGGAAGATTTATAGATGCATATTTAATAAATAATAAAAAAAAAAAATCTGGTGAGAATTTAAAATCATTTGTTTAGTGAGAGATGCATTTTCTCTATTAGATACCTTTGTCCATTAGCCAGAGCTGCAGCTAACTTACTTAGCTTTTAGATACTTTGAAAACAAGTGTATTGATCTGATTTGTGATCAGATAACGTATCCTGCACGTGTTCATAATTTAATGTTAATCTGCCATCTACTTCTCAGGGGGAGCTCCAGTTGCAGGTGTGGAGGGTGCGACACTCCCAACGCCCCGGTGTGCCACTAATTTTATAATTTCATGACATAGTTAAACCTTGCAGTCGTGCCTTTAGATAGTTGCTGATGAATATTATCTTCACACTGACAGTATGATACTGATTGCAAGAATCTCAAGAAGCAAACAGTCCCGCTCGCCTGAATCTGTTCAGTACGCAACGTTCACAGCCAATCTTTAATGTGATTGCGTCAGCTACTCAACTGTACCTTTTTAATCTGAACAAACATTGCACTGGAATGTAGACATTTTTATCCCACCATGAAATACGTGATTTCCATTGACGTGATTTGACGTTCAGTGAGAACTGATTAGAATATGCAATGTTTCTACACATTTCTTGTGTATGAAATGTTCACGCCTTTCTATGCAGCTAAAAAGTAAAGAATGTGAGTCTAAAGCCTTAATTTAAATACTGATAAAGAGCTTAAAAACTCTGTGCAATTATGAAAAGACCAAGTTTGTGTTTGTGAATTTTTTTTTTAGGTCAGAATGCAAATGTGTTGCTGATTATTTTATTTAAACTGCACTGCCGAAGAGATAAAACGTAAAGTCTCTTTCTGAAGAAAGCAGTGATGTCACACCTGTAAAGTGCCAGCGACCATTGTGACATCAGATTTACTGTAAGCTGTCATTAGACCAACAATACGAAAACACTGCTGTGTTTATTATAGTTCCAGCTGTGCCGGCGCATCATCCCAGCATGCAACACTGTTGCACCAAGGTCACAGCGCCCTGCAGACGTGCTGTGTTCTCTGTGACCAACCTTCATACAGGTTTTCATGAATAAACTGCTTTTCGCCCGATGACCAGTAGCAGAGGAGTTTTGGTTGGTTTTCAAAGAATTTCTTCAATCAGTCACAAACTATTTAAATTCACGAATCGTCTTTATATTTCCTCTTCTTTGTTTTAATGTTATTGCTGAATTATATTGATAAAGAGATCTAGTTTTGCAGTCACAAGTGCACAGATGTAGCAGAAAGGATCGATGTATCCTGTTTTTATTCACTAATGTGCTGAGTGACACTTTCTCAGCCAGAATAAAGATGTAGACCAACAGCCTGGCTCCTCTTCTTCCAACATGTGTTTTCTGGTCTCTGGCTTGTCATAAGATTAATAGCGTCAATATGACAACAAAGAATTGCTGAATTAAAAAAAACTGATTTATGCATGATCAACAAAAAAAATGCGAGTTAAGTATTTGATATATTCCATTATGTATTCTCTAAATCAGACCTTTCCAACCTGCTCCTGGAGGACACCTGACCCTCATAGTTTCCATGTCTACCTGCCCTAGTCACACCTGGTCAGTTCACGTTGGCGTTTGCCAGCTCTTGATTGGCTGAGCACACCTGACTGAGTTAATTAGCTGTGGGAGGTGTATAATACTTGTATGTCGGGCAGGTGTCCTCCAGCAACAGGGTGGGGAGGCCTGATCTAGATCTTCAAATATTTTACAAATTACTTTTTCAGTACATATTTCACATAAAAGGTTCATTGCTTAAGTTGACAAAATGAAGCAATGCAACTTTACTTTCTTAAACACTTTGATTCCAAAATATTTGTAATCATGTGGGTGTGATTCATTTTATATTTGAAGTTGGAAAAACACATGCAAAACCTGGAATGTGACTGTTGTTTGTATCATTTAAACTGCGTAATTAATTTTCTGGAAGAAAAAAAAAACACTTAATCCTGAGCACAGTAAATAAATTCTTTTGAAGATCATAAATTGCATGCTTGAATATTTATTGGAAAAATAATTTGTTAAAATCCTTAAAAGATTTGTATAAAGCAACCAAAATAATCCCCAGAGTCAGAAAAAGATTTTCAGACATTTTTAATTATTACATAGTTTTGTGTCCAATAAGTCACACTTGTATAATATTGGTAAAAGATTAGAAAAGTTGAAAGTATAACTTTTTTCTTTTTTTTTAAACATAATTATTTTACATTTCTGCCATTGACAGTTGTGACACGAACAGACTGTAAAAACCTGCACACTCATGCAGATTTATGTGATCCAAGACCCCACTGTACACAAAAGAACACAGCATTTGTACGTGGACTCAAACTGGACATGCGTTCAATTAAATGTCAACAACACAAAACAGGACAAAGACAGAAAATCCTCAGTAATCAAACCAACGGGTTCTCAAGCTGCCGTCATATTTTACTCACTATAAGGACACTCAAATTCACTTTACATATAATCCTTTGACATATTCCCGTCCCGTCCAGTGGCACGGGTCCACCACACTACAGGACCACCTCGGGTCCTGGATGGCAACCACACAAGTATTCATCTGGGTTATTCCAAACTCTCAAACCCACCGTCTACCTGCAGCAGTCAAATGAAATGTAGGCGTGTCCGCAACCTTCTGCAGCCGCAGAAATACAGACAAAATAGCGTTGCTGTCCTTCCCTCAGTGACCCTTCATTTGGGAGAAGGAAAAATAACATACTCCCTTTAAACATTTTGCACATCAACAACAATGTGCCGCTGCATTTGTGAGAAAGGAAACTTAGACATAAATACGGTAAGTCACATTTTTCTGCTTGAGCCCTTTACATCTGTGAGTGAAGGTCAACAGATGTTTGTCTTAAAGAGCAGCATGAAGGTTTAGAACTTGAAGAGGTCGATAAAGTGATGTGGAGTGATGGGCATGACGCAGCTCTCTGGATCATTGGCTGTGCACGGATGGCCACAGTCCTGGAACACAACCGACAAATTAAGTGTTACCAAGAAAGCACTGGAGCCTCCCGCTAATTAATGGTGTTAGAGGATTCTCACAGAGAAACAGATCAAACACTCAGAGGAATTCAGAATTATGTAAATGAGCTGATAAAAACGCATAAAGTGAGGTTATGTCTGTGGAACGCCGCGTGCTGTAAACTGCCCAACACGGAATGAAGCGAGATGACTGGAGGACAGACGTGCCACATACAAACAAGCAACAGAAAGGCATGATGGGAGATGAGGTACCTTGAAGAACAATGTCAGGTTGCGGTCCTTAAGGAATCAGGGAGATGTAATACCAGGGAGGAAGGAGGGAGACAAGCAAGGAGAGATTGCAAAGGTTAAATAGTATTGGAACACAGCCGAGGAGGACAAGATTTACGGGAAGAAAAATAATCGCAAGGAAGAAAAACAAGAGCAGTATTTTTAACCATAGTACTGTTACTGTGTGTGCAAATGTCTACCAAAGAACGTTATTAACCCCTAAATACGATTTTATTCATTTTTAAAGAAATAAAAATGGTACCGTTGATTTAAAACATGATTCCGTTCAACTATTTCCATGTTCACCTTTTGCTTTTCAAACACACTTTTGTCTCAAAGCTTCCACAGATGCAGTTATCAGTGTGACAGAAGACAAAGTGTCTCTGAGAATGTTCAGGGCAACAAAAAGACAACTGATGTTTTGACTCCGTGGCCAAGGAGAAACTCCTTGTTCTGGCACAAACATGATAACCGATTCAACAGACAACAACTCTGATATAGTGTGAGATACACACTCCTCTGCAGATATACATTTATCGCTCACACACATATGCTTATCTCAGTGGTTTCAACCTTTTTCCCCCCACCTGTGATTATGTAAATATCTCCTCACAAAATGTGCACATTCTGAGATGTCACCTTCACAGACAGAAATAATGCTGCTGTGTTCAATTACAACTGACAAATGTGATTTTCTGAACTCTAACTGGAATAAAGAAATCAGAAAGTTCCATCAGATGTTTGTTTCTTCTCTCCAAGTTCTGCATTTTACATTATTCAAAACATTTATATTTTCTGGAGTACAAGTCACACCTTTTTCTGTATTATCTTTAATTTGAGATTTTTGTGCATTCTTTTGTAGTGTACTTTTTATTATTGCCATTTATTCTTTTATTATTAGAGTTTATTTTGTTTAGTGCTTTGGTTCCTGGCAAAGTCCAATATAAATATTCATTATAGTTATTCTTATGAAGAACGAATGTGTGATATTTTGGTATATACGTCGTAGCGCCTCACAAGCTAATAAACAAACACACTGCAACTTAAACGCCGGAAACTGTGGTAAATCTTTTTTTTTCCTTGAATAAAACTATACACAATGTACTTTACACCTTTTTCCACTGGTTGTTGAAGTGTGTTTGATTTTCATACAAAAGCAACAAAGGAAAGCTAAAAGCAGCCATCACGTCCCTCGAAGGAGCAGCTAAACAAAATTAGCATATTTTCCAGAGTGTAAGTCACAGCACTTCCCAAACTAGTAAAAAACAAAACGGAGCGATGTATACTCCAGAAAAAAATATGGCACTTCATTTAAAATTCAGACTTCTGACTTACAAGGAAGACTGAACAAATAATTTTGCCATGTGAGTCTGACTTATTGTAGTTCTGCCAAGACTGCGGCCATGTTGCGAAGGTAAAGTACGATTGGCTATTTCTCAACAGATTTGTATATTTAGTGCAGTTTAAAATGTCTGAGAACAAGCATTTATGAAAACAATTTTTTTCAGCTAATATAAAAATATTTTGTTGTTGCTTGTCATTTGATGCACTGCTGTTAAAAGGGTTAAACATCAGGCAAAATATGGTGTGTGGCATCGCCACCTCTGGCTTTTCATCAGTATTCTGTAGACGTGCACAGGCCAGTGTCTCCATAGAAACCTAACTTTTCCTTTTACTATTAAACCTTCGAAATAAGAAGAGTTTTGGCACCATTCACACACACACATTTATTTCAGTAAGGTCACGATCCCAAGAGCTGCACAAACATATTTTCTGTGTTCAGTCTCAACAAAATGTCCAAAGAATCTCAATGCGGACGTCTCGTGACAAATGACTCGACTCCTCCGCACACACATAGGAAGCCGTTCAACCAAAGTGTATTTTCAAATGATTTAAATAGTTTAGCGTCTGGAAGCGGTGACATATCCACAATGACCATCTGTCGGAAACTTAATAAAACCCGAATTTGCAGAGAAAAACATCTTTTTTTTAAATTCATATTGTGAATTATTTTGCAGCCCATCAGGTATATCTGATAAATCCTTGATTTATGTCCAGGCTGTGACACATGCTTACAGTAGGTGGATGCAACCAATCAGTTTTCTTCTTTTAGGATTTACCCAGAATGCTCTGCTAGGATTGCTGGCCTGTTAGTTACAGGTTATGATGCTTTTGTAGGTATCACAAGTATGGGTGGAGTTTTAGCGTGCTTACCTTCCAGAAGAGGATGCTACAGTGTTTGCAGAAATGGAGCGTGTCACCGTACTGCTCCTTCACGGGATAGTGCTTCTGCAGCGTGAAGTACATCACCTTCCAGTCCACGGTGTCTGTCGTGGATAAGACCAGATTCCTACAGAACTGTTTGCGTGTACCCCCCCAACACACACACCAGGAAAAAAAAACAAAAAACAGATTAAACATACTTAAACAAGTAAAACATGGGAGAAGAATGTAATTATAAGTAGACCAAAGTGTAATTAATTTCCAAAGACCACCTAGAGAGAATTCCTAAGATACAAGTGAGATGGTGTGCATAGAGCAACTCTGCCCTCTAGTGGGCCCTCGGTAGAATACAGCACATCCTATCTTGACACCTCCTCTTTGCTCTTTACACAGCCTGTAATCTGAATGCAGTGTAAGGTGCAGAGCACAAAGGGGTTTTATTAAATTATGTAATCAGCCTGTTTAGGGTGAAACATGAATTCACCAATCAGAATGTCCTCTGTCATTCCCTTTAAGGGCTGGTCATGCTGCAACCTGGTGCACTGCTAATTAGCTGATGTGAGTGGTTTTCTGGTGAGGAAAGCTATACATGCAAAGCACACACACACTGTATGTAATTTACATGTAAATTGTGCAAGCAGTACTGAGAATGTCAGTCAACCACCGCAGCTCCCTGAGGTGACGCAGTTGAGCATCTCATTTCTGCAACACCTCCTCCTGTATGTCTGTTCACCTGATCTTCTGTATTCCAGAAGACAGATGAATATATACTGTTCCATTCATTTTTTTTTCAATTTTGCTGTAATATGACAAGTGCAAATGCACACCCCTGTGTGTAAGCAGAGTGTACAAGCATTGTGAACCCACCTATGTAAACCGTACCTGAATATTATAAACAGAAAACCTCTGCCTGAATTTAGACCAGGTTTTTGTTGGTCTGTGGCACAGTCACGTTCCCTGGTCTCATGACAGTAATAATCCACCAGCACTGCATCTGACCACACCTCATTTTCAGACCAACCACTAAAGCACTGATGAGTGCAAAAACTTTTGTGATTTAAACAATGTGGTTGCTGGAAGTGAAAATTACATCAGTTGCACTGCTTTGCACCAAGCAGCAGATAGTCAGTTTTAAGTTAAATATATTTTTGTACTCATCTCACCGGTTTGCCTGAGAAGTGAAAGTGACAAAGTCTCTTCCAGAGTCTTCTGTTCTCACTAAGGATGTGCAGAGTAGGCGTGGCTTGTCCCAGGTTAATAATGTCATATGCGTCGGATAATTTATAGAGGATCTTGTTCTGAGTGTGGAGCGGCAGATCAATCAGTGACTTCCCGCAGGATATTTGCTGAGGAGACAATGGACAGTGATGCATCAAAGCCGTGCCGTTATCCCATCAGACAATCACGAGGTTGTTGAAAATAGCTTCTAGATTCTTACCCCATGGCAGTTAAAAAAAAAAAAAGTCATGCTTGCACACACACAATAATTAAAACTACAACAGGCAATGACAGATGTTCACAAGTAATTATAAAAAGTCATGCTTGCACACACACAATAATTAAAACTACAACAGGCAATGACAGATGTTCACAAGTAATTATAACTTTTGCACTGAGATTAAGAGTACTGCATGTTTGTAGCTACATTTCTTACAATGCAGCAAATTCACCGACATCATCCAAACTTGTTAAGTGTCCTATGGAGTGCAGAATATAACAGAGCACATCAGCTGCTGACAGTTAAACTGTCTCTGTCGCCTTTAGTACAGCCCATCGTTTGTGACTGTGATAATCCAGAAAGTGACGATCACAGCTGCCAAAGAATGTGATCTCATGAGCAGTTTGATGATGTATGGTGCCAACAGACCTGCAAAGACAATATCTGTAAAACAACTTTAGTAAGAACCTTGATACTTCTGGAAAACCTCCTTGTAATCTATAAGAGTGGGTGAATTGTGTAATTTCAAACTGTCGTTTCTTGCAAAACGCTCAATACAAACATAAAAAAACAGATAAATGTCTCTCACACTCACACCTCCTACCGTGGGGATCTGCAGATTGTTGAGCTGCTGCTGCCAGTTCAGAATCATCTCCTGTCGACACATCCAGATGTTGACGTTTCCCACCAGGACTGACTTGCCAACATGAAAAGTCAGGCTGTCCAGCGTTGCAATGAGGTCCTGCAGTAGCTCCTTGACAAGGCGCGGATTGTAGTGGTCATCCAGGACTGGTACCCAAAGGAAATACCAACAAAACCCACAATAAAATATGAAAATGATTAGAAACAGTGTTACTGGAAACAATAAGCATTTGGAAAAAATATCCTCCAAGTACATTCAAGCTAAACTTTTTTTTTTTTTAAAGTTCATTGCACAACAGATGGGAACTTCATTCAGTTTATTAACCCTTAAGCGGCCAAGCTATTTAAACAACTAATATGACAGAGTGAGGTTATTTATGACCCCATTGACTTTATATTGGAATACTTCTATAAAAAAAAGATTGTTTTAGGGTTCTTCATATTTATTTCACTCTCTAATATCATCCTTTTCATCTTCACTTTGGCCACCAAGAATCAGTCTCAATGCTTGTGCAGCTGTAAATCTTGCTATTCTAGATCTGTTGGCTTCCCTGCAAAACAATAAAATATAATTATTACAGTTCACAAATTACAAAACCATCTGAAGCTATAATGTCAGAAATCTCATAGATCTTCCCAGGAGGTCATAAGTGATCCCACACAAATTTGGATTATACTTGCCACACGGATTGACTGATCCTTGCAAAATTCTATGAACAAATTCAGGACAAATAGATGGGCAGGAAACTTTCTTTCAGATTAACATTTGAAAAATGGTGCAACAAAATATATGCCGGGGTCATAAATGATAACCTGGTCTAAATGAGGCCTGATCTAAGATAAGATAAACTTTATTGATCTCACAGAGGAGAAATTCACGTTACATCAACTCTTAAAAAACACACAAGATGGGTGCAAAGTAGAGGAAAATGTTCATCAAACAGCGTGTGCAAGGATAAGCAATAATAGTAATAATACTTGTAACAGTACCGGACATAAGAAAATGAGGTAGAAATAGAAATAAAATATGTATTATTCATCGCAGCAACAGTGCAAGTAAAAACAAACAGTCTTGGAATTTTACTTTTTGTTTTACTAGATTCATGACGTCAGATCAAAAATTAAGGCTTTTGTGTATGACAGTTTTAAAATTTATGGTATTTTCACAAATCTCTTGAATGTGACCTACATAGTGACAGGTACGCTGTGAAGAGACTGTGTTGTAAATACAAAGTGACGACGCACTCTTAGGTCTCCTACCTTTTCGTACGATCTTCTCCAGTATATTGAAATAGTTTTTCTGGGCAGCTCCGCTCAGGGACGTCAGCTGAGACTTGGCTATAAGCTGGAAGAGCTGTCAAAGAGGACACAGTGTAAATGTCTGATTGTGCAGCAGCTCCAAACTAAGACGTGCGATTGTCATCCTCACTTTGGCCACGTAGTTGAATCGTCTCAAGTCCCGAACGGCGCTGGAAAAGTCCAGGCGGTTCAGGGCTTCACCAAGTGTGCAGTATCCATGCCGCTGCACATGAAGAGTTTATCACTGTGTTTTATAATGTTAACACCAACAATAAGACAAGTTTTAATATGAAGTCTGGTCTCACCTCTTTTGTGCTCCCTTTCTGTATGTAGATCCATTTATCCCTAAAAACAACTGGAGAAAGAATGAAAAACAAATCAGATTAAAAAAAAAAAAAGTGTAACAGGTGCACAACAGCAACCTGTGCAATCCAACAATCATACACATCGCACAGAAGGATCTTCAGAGTATGCCCAACCTGTCTAGACTAGAGCACATGGTTCCAAAACAATAATGTAACGGCGCTCTCCGTAAGGGCTTATTTAAGAGTAATTATTGTTTTATGTTAACGAAGAGCACAAAACTTTTACTTTTAAAAATAGTATCAGGTTTTCTATTTGTCACCAATATGAAGTCCTGAAACACTGTTTGGTGATGATGATGTCACTTTTATACACTTACACCATGTTTTCGTAAAATCTCTTTTTACCTCATAAATATGCACCTGCTGTTAAGTTTCCTGCGTCTGCCCTCCTGAGGATTTACCACAACATTTAATGAGATGAAACTCTCTAAATCATTATCAACTATCCTGTTTTAGAATAAATGTGCCACCAAATCTGCAGACTAAAGCATTACCTCCTAGGCGGAAGGAGTAATATGAACACACAACCTCAAACAATGGGCTTTTTGTTGATTTGCACCAGAATGTACATCCTTGGCCATCAACTGTAATGATAGCTTGTGCCTGCCAGTAATTTACGGTTAAGCTTTTTGTGCCTAAAAGACTCTTAATTTGGAAACCACATACTTAGGAATGAATGGTGTTGCTGACACTCACACTGAGATTTGGTCTTGTTGTTGTCCAAGTCTTTTTTCCTCTTTGTGCTGGTGAGTTCACACACATGTCCGACATACTGGTTTTCTTTGTTATTACTGCAGAGCCTGAAAAATGAGAAGGATTTTAATTCAAGGAAACAGATCAAATTGAGTCTCAAGTCTCCCATGTGCCTTCTGGCAAACTATAAATGAAAGTGCCTTTGTGAGAACATTTTTCTCTGTTCTAACTGTACTATTAAGCTGTGACTGGTGGTAACAGACAAAAGATTCACTACGCACTTACGCAGAGTTTCTCCAGCCACAGAGGTCTACAACTCCTTCAGAGTGATCATGGGTGTTTTCGTGGCTTCTTTCACTAGTTTTCTTCTTGTACAATCAGTTTTTGAGGACTGCCTAAACCAGACAGACTTACCCGACAGGACCACAACATTTCCATTTATGAATGATTGCTGTAAATGAAGTTGAAGAAATATTAAGCGACTTATAAGTGTTCACGTATAAAATTGCTTAAATGTAATTTCATTCCCATTTGTGCTCTGGAATCAAATACATAATCATGTGATGTAAGATTTACTGTGAGAGGTTGTGTCAAGCGTTACCTCTCTTACTGACCTGCCTGCTCTCAAAAACTGGTCTGTGTTTACATCAACATTTCAGGGATTGTTAGAAAGACAGAACATCTGGAAAGACTGGATTGCTTTAAACTGTGCTTTAATTGATAACACGTTGCTTGCCTATGTGAGCACCAAACTGGGATCAATGAGTTGTACAGTAATACCTCCTCTCTATGTATTAATCCTGGACCACAGGCAGGAATCTGTCACAGCTAATTCACGAGTCAAGAAAGCAATAACTTGGGATACACAAGTTATGTGCACAACATCAGCCTTTGCAGAGCCAATAAATAATGGCAGCAGAAAGCTTTGTAACACTTTGGCGGATATGCAATCACCTTCAAATTATTTATACAGCATCAAATCACAAAGCCTCAATCTTCCCCACCCCATGAGTAAGCATGCTGGCAACAGTAGTAAGGACACCCAAACTTGCTTCCTTGTCATTTTACAGGATGCACTGGAAGTCAACATAAAGTAAATGAGGCAGAAAATAGAACGTGGTTGACATCTAAGTATGTGGTGCTCAGCTGGTCTTCCTAGAATACACACATGTTCAGTCCCTCTGACCAGGGGTTAATGCTAATTCAAGGAAGCACATTGCAGATGCAACCTTCCAGGCACTACGTATCCATCTCCTGAAACATCAGCCTTACCAAGACTCTTGGGACTGTGCACAGATGCAAATTTGCACATTATAACTGAAGTTGATGCAACCTTATTCTCATGGATTTCTGCAGCAAATGGAGCCTTTCCTTGAAAATCTTGGCAAACTCAGAGATAGCAGCATGATAAACTGAAAATAATTTACATTCTCTCTGAAATTTCAGGGCCAGCCCAACATATTAGTGTGGCATCAGCAGCATAACAGCCCCAAAAGCCAGCCAGCATCTAAAATTGTTTTGTACTGTGAAAGCAAATACCATGTCACGTTAAATACAAGAAACCATACTTCATACAACCTATTGGCTTGGGTTTACAGCCGCAGAATGATATCTGCTGATTGTTTCCCCAAAGTTCTGTACCATTTATGGTTAAACATGAATCAATGGAGCCTTTTGCACTATAAAGCACATGGTAGGAAAGCAAACAGAGATTTAAATGATTTGACTTAACTTTCCAGCACCTCACTGCTATTTAAATCTCTGTAGCTAATGAATGTCAGATGTTCACCACCGATGTTGAAAACCCATGACCTAAGTGCTAATGTAACACTGTGTACCATGTGAGAGGCCACCATAATGCTTCCCTTTCTTTTCACAAATAGACAGTGTTGTTCTGACAATCGCACCTCCCCTGGTCTTCTGGAGTGAGGGTGTGTTTGGAGAGCTGATGTCACTGGTAATTGCACAACGCCATGTCTTGATTTTTATGATGAAAGACTGTGGCGTGGTGACAGGCTAAGACAGCACTGAATGACGGCTGGTTGATCAATAAAACATGAGACATTGTAAGCTGGTGGTGGAGATAATCACGACTTCATGCTGAGAATCTTTTTCGATCTGTGCCAAATACGAATGTCTATTAGACTTTTAGTAAACTCTGAAGAAAAGAAGAGTTGTGGAGCATGATGAGGACAGCTGTGTTCCACATCTGAAACTGAAGCGGGTTTTGCGATTGACATCGGCAGCCAAGAGCACTTAATCCTAGTATGAGGAGACTGACAAATTTGTATGTTTTCCATTTCTCCATGCTTTGCCAGCACTGATTATCCAAAACACCTGCATTCAGTCAATCAATGCTGGATGAAGCCGGCTCTTGATCAGTGCCTGGTGATTACGAGATAATGATGTGCAGGTAGAGGGGAAAAATATGGAAAATGTAAATAGAACTGGGTAGCCAAGACCTGGACCCTATTCTTTGTAAATCGCTTAAACAGCCAAGATAAAGGGGTCCTTTTAGGGGTTCACTATTACAACATTCATGTGTCTGCTGAACAAGTATCAGCACATCAAAGAACTGGGAACCGTTCAGAATAAAATCCAAAAGTATTAAAATGAATAAATCATCTTTCATCTGATCCCATAAGGGGTTACCACAGCAGAACATCTGTCTCCATTAAACTAATATATTCTTATTCCCTCCCAAAAACAGAACAATCATGAGTCAGAAAACTTAAAGGATCTTGACATCAATTCAATGGAATCCTCTAATTATCAACACACCAATTGTAACAGATGCCTTCTGTATGAAAGAATGGGCCGGTGGTTCAACGGGTTTCTGAGATTACACTTGTCCATCAGCTAATCCTGTTGATGGTGAATAGACCTGCTGCCAGTCAGGTTTACTATTCCACATATGTCACTGTGGGAACAAATCCAGCATTTGTTTCAAAGACCCGAGAAAAACGGGATCACCACCAAATTAATATAGTTAACACAGTAATCCACATGTAACAGTTTCAGACCGTCCACAGCAGGAGATGGAACAAAGACAAGACACAGTGAAATAATTCACCTTACTTGAGTTCATAAATAATTTTTCACCCAAACAAAAGTTTGAGGGTGCAACAATGTTAAAAAATATGTAATACTGCAATGGTAACAAGGAAACACTTTGCACAGAGTGTTCAGTGATGATATAAATCCCAAAATGTGAGTGGTTCTAGATTTTCAAACATGAGTTATGGTTCAGTTCTAAAATCAGTAAAAGATGAATATTTCTGTTTCTGACATTGGTTAAATAGAACAGCAAAGCAAAACAGAGTCATGGTCCGGTAAAGTGGTGTCTAAAAACCACATAAAACTAAATCTGAGGGAAATGATCTTGCTGCATGGACAGATAATTTTACTTGACAGTATGTCTTGAATTAAGATTGATAAATCTAAGCACTTAAAATAAAGAATTAACCCTTTTATCGTGGCACACTGCAAATTATTTGGTTCTCACCAAGATAAAAAACTATATTTAGAAGTGTTAGATAATTTATGTCCTATTTTAAGTGTTTGACATACTGTCAAGTGAAATTATCTGTCCATGCAGCAAGATCATTTCCCTCAGATTTAGTGTTGTTTTTTTGTTTGTTTTGCAGTGCAAGAAACAGAAAAGTGCAGACATGTGTGATGGAGGTAATTAGGATATGACCTTACTCATTTAGGTTCAGCTGGTTGTTGATGTCTGCCAAATCGTGAGCATAGAAGATGCTCCTCTTCCAGCCGTGCTCGGTCTTTGTCCAGCTCCATCCTGGAGATCTCCAGTCTTTGCCCAAGAAAGGCATTCTTCAGCTGGAGATCTGCGAAGGAGTCCAGAACACAATAAATAAAACACAGGAAGACAGAGAGTTTATTGTGTTTGGGAAACAAGAGTACTACACATGGCTCTGTCGTATGTTTTATTTCATACATGAAAGTGTAATGTTAATAAATACATCATTTTGAATGCGTTTATTTAATGATGGAATGGATGAAATTACAGGAGCATAAATAACACTACAGCAAAGCCCAATCAATTAATTACTTAAGACAACAACTGCAATAATAATAATAGTGACGTAAACAAATAATAACAGTAGCCAACGTCACGTATTCAAACAACACCAGCTTTTGTGTATGTGTACACATACCTTCTTAATAGCAAAAACAAGAAACCGCAAAACGTTGTCAAACACACCGAGGTATTTGCAGAAAAGCTTATATGACGAATAGTTTGTTCGTTTCCTCCACGGTGAAGCTGCAAATATTGACGGAAGTAAACAGTGTACACGGCCGCTTTTGGCCACGCCCCATAGCGCTTTGTGATTGGACTGAATTCCAGAATTGATCCTGTTGCTAACCTGTATTGCGTCGTGGATTGGCTGAACAGAGCTGTCAATCACCAGGTTGTTTTTTTTAATCCTCTGTTTTTGCTGGGGATCAATTCGACACGTGACAGCGGGATCTGCGCACGTGTATTTATGTTTTCATTGTGAGATTGGCGCAAAGGGATCGAACCATCGAGCCACTCGGGATATCAGATACATAAGTATTTGAATGGTGACACTTTTTGTAATTTTGCCTCTGGAGGTGAAATGAAACAATTAAAATGGGCTTGTAGTGTCGAATTTTACCTTTAATTTTACCTTTAAATCAAGGAGGTTAGAAATTACAACCCATAAAATTCGACACTACAAGCCCATTTTATATATATATATATATATATATATATATATATATATATATATATATATATATATACAGTCATCTGTTACAGCTTCATGTTGAAGTAGAAGAGAGGATTTTCTCAAGATTACACAATAATAATATTGGATTTTTTTTTTGTTAATGCTTCCTGACTGGTTCTCCATTCATCCAGGCCCAAAGCAAATATATATATAATTTTTTTTCACTAAATAAATATAAGGATTATTTTTAATACAAATCATGACTTTTGCATCCAGTTTTCAAAAGTCAGAGGATGGATATGTGAACATTTTAAAGTCCCTGTCTTGGACTTCATTTATAATAAGTACACAGAGTATGGTACTGTATGGTGAATCTGTGTCAAGTAGGCAGCTTTCAAAAAGTGACCATGCAAGAAACAGATTATTGAGGAAACCACTCTGAAGATGTTAAAAAGCTTCTGTGGTTGTTCTTGGAGAAACTGCGCATTGTGCAGCTGTTGTCTGTTGCATCATCTGTTACAGCTTCATGTTGAAGTATAAAAGAGGATTTTCTCAAGATTACACAATAATAATATTGGATTATGTTTTTGTTAATGCTTCCTGACTGGTTCTCAGTTCATCCAGGACCAAAGTAAAATAAATTGGTGCCTATTCAAGGTAATTTCCAACATTTTCAGCAGGTTTCATGAACATATTTTCTGATAATGTACCTTAGTTTGCAGTTTTTCCAGTGGTCATCCCCTTATGTGGATTCACTTCAAAACGGTTGTGCCAATAAGAAGAAGGATTCTAGGGGCCCATGATTGACAGTGGCCCAGCGAGGCCCCTAATACAATTATAATACTGACAAAATAATATGGGGGGTGGGTGGCTCAGTAAGATTTCTTTTCATGGGGCCCAAAATCCCTGACGGCACCCCTGCCTCAAAGCATAATATTCGTAATCCAAACAGTTCCTTCATGTTTACCTATCCATGGCTCCAGGGGGTGACAGACCAAGTGGGTTTGGTCCCAGACTGCTGTTATTGAAGTGCCCTTGAGGAAGACTCTAACGTTGTCCCTTTGACTCCACAGAAAAACGTGATGAAGTTGTAGAGAAAGAATAAGCTCTGCCTGTCTTAACCATAGACTGTGTGGTATTGATCCAGCCCTCTGTGGAGATCCAGCAAGAAAAAAACCCCCAACAGTTTTCATATAAATTGACAGTTTTTTCTTTTTTCAAATGAGAAATCCTACCCCACTCCCCCCCCCCCCCCAAAAAAAAACAAGTAAACTACAAAAAAGAGAATAAAAGCACATTTTATTACATGCACTTTGCAGATTTTCATCTGAAAACATGCAGAAAATTCTCTGTGGCAAACACCTGGAGAGAGCAGGATGTGACTTGTCTGTGAGTGCAAGAGTCGCTCTCAAAGGTGTGTCTGCAGCATGCTGTCTGCTCATGCACTCAGATATGACAGCTTTCTGTATGAGTGCCAGACATGAACCAAATAATTCCTTTCCTTATATCTTCCCAATTATCTTATGGCTTCTACACTTTGATCAGAATTATAATGAAACTAACAAAGGAAGAGAAAGTGGGCAACAAAGTTCAAACAGTCTAAAATACAGATACAACAGGTCACTGGATTTAAACCTTTAAAAGAAGATTATATGTATTCTTGCTTCACTGGACAGAACACAGTAGAATCAAACCATTTTGTTTGCAGTTATGGAATTAGAAACCAAACAATATTGGCTAGTTAATTTCTGTTGCATGGTAATTCCACGTGACACTGTACACATAAGAAACACATGACATTATCAACATTATTCATACATATATATATAAACATTTTGCAGACATCTCAGACACTTGTGGCATTGTGGATACTTTCAAAAATAATGCTATGAAAAGACATGAATGATCAATGAATAATGTGTAAAAACAAAAAATGAAATAGAAACGCAAAGTTGACTCCATATTTGGTGTGTCCACTCTTTGCCATTGAAATAGTAAAATAGGATTGATTCTCCTCTGAAGCTGTGTGCACAGTTACAGATTTTTAAAATAAAAAAACAAATAAATGCTTACACTGGTCTCCAGTCTTTCAGTCACACAGCAATGTTCACTTATTGTAAACCTAATATTAGACTGTCAACCTGTCCAACATGCACTGAAAAAAAATATTATTTTTTACTTTGTATCAAATGTTTCCTATATCTTAAAAATACATAAAAGTCAATAAAATTACAAAAACATACAAATGTATGTCTCAAAATGTAAAATAGCATGGAAAAAAACCTGTAACTTGATAGTTATTTTCTGTAACTTTGCAGTATTTGTATGGCACCCTAGCTGCCACAATATGAACACACTTTTTTCCCAGTGCGACCCAGTAAACATGAGAATGAGTTATTATTCACAAGTAAGCTAAAAAAAAAAAAAAAATCTGTTTCTTAACCAGCGACATGATAACTACGAAAGGTAAGCTACTGAAATAGCAATGAATCTTTGGACCAAATAACCATGCTTGTCCTTGAATGTCAGAATTGGCTCAGGGTGAGTCAAGGTCATATCTGGACAACCTCAAGCCCAGCTTCCAAATAAGTTCAGTATTTTGCCACCTTTTGCAAAGTTACACAGAATTCTATTGAAACATATAGAAATTTGTTCAGAAATGTTCTGGCCAAACTGCTTCTGTGTTGGTGGCATCAAGCACACACAAAGAAACACAAACATCTGTTGAGCATCTCAGTTAAGGTCTCTCAACTTTTTCCCAGTTTCTTTAGCATTTTTGCAACTGTACAGCCATTTGATTATCCGTGCATTACGCTCAATAACTGAAGTACCCTGATGTATATTTTCATGAAGTTCTTCTTCCAGTAGCCCAGCGCTGTCATGACTGTTGTGGGAAAAGCCGCCGTCTGAAGTAGAAATGCTGACACTTCGGATTTTCATGGCAAGTTCATCAGAGCGTGCTGAGAAGTTCTCCCTCCCAAGACTTTCAATAACTTCACCGTCCAGGCCGCAGTACTTGAAAAAAGCATCAAAATCCGCAAAGTGTTTTGAGTACCGCGAGCTGATATCAGAGTGAGAACGACTGACACCTCTGCCAGTCTTCCTTTGGAATTCCGTAACCGTTGGGTGATCAGGTTTCTTCGCAGCGACACCTGCCACCTTTGTTGGGGAAGGACTCTCTTCTGCTCCGAGTTGGTCTGCTTCTCCACTCTGTGGCTTCATTTGCAAAGGTGACTTCTCACTTTGAGAAGTTACTTCATTTGCACTACATTCCTTTTCCTCCAGTGCTGTGATTTTCTCCTCATCGCCATCAGGCACACATTCCTTTTCCGTGACCTCAGAGAGTGGATTGTCCTTATGCACAGAACTGACCGGCAGCCTACGTTTTGTGTTGCGTTTCCTATAATTTGTTGATCTTTTCAGTAACTCACATTTCTGCCTGTAAAGTAGAAGAGAGTCTGGTCGTTTTTTGGAACTGGACCCATTTATCTGTCCATTTTCAGGGCTCTGGGTCATGGTTGAAGCCTCTGCTGAGGTATTTGGTGTGACAGGCCTGCACGAGTTCTCCTTTGAAGACCCCGTGCTGCTCACCGATGCTGATCCTAAACTGATCACTGGCTCCTGAACAGAGTTCACCACTTGTTGGCTCTTCACATATTTTGGTTTGCTCGCCGCGAGCCTCTCCACTGCACTCAAGCTTCCTTTCGTCTCGCTCTCCAGTTCCATTTGCTTTCGAAGGTATTCTGGTCCCTTCTCCAAAAATTTTGAGGCACCACTTGCTGTTTCCATCCTGGATTAGACCAGCAGTCAAATCCGTCCTTTGGGTTCGGCTGGTAATCTGTTTTGTGAATTTTCTCTTCGGTGTTAGAGGCAACAGATTCCATTCAAGCCAGTTTCGTGCCTGTGCATGTATCCCAGTGGGAGACTTCACCTTTTTTACCCCACCCATCCTGTGCAAAGCTCATTTGAACCAAACACAAGCCTGTTCAAAGTACACCTGATATGTCACATGTGAGAACAGTGAAATTTGATACTGCTGCAGTGTTTTTTTTTTGTATTTGCTGAAGAAAATGTATAGTTTGAGCCTTATTACTATTAAAGCTGGAAATTTTTACAGAGTTGCTTCTTAACAAACAAATACTTATGAAATACTTGCTAGAAGGATTCATGAAAGCACTTCCCAGAATAAGTGACTCATAAAACGTGTGCTCACTGCAGTGAGAATGTTGTGCAATAAATGTTGATCAATACCATCTAAATCCATACATTCCTTACTTGGACAGATAGATGCTCATGAATTCATTCATATTTGTCAGGTCATCAATGCAGATTGTGTAATTCTCCAAAAATCAAAAGTGGACACACATTTTATTAGGGTTTGCATCACACTCCTGTTTTGGCACATTAAATATGTGAAAGGTTTTTTTTTTCACGGTTCATACAGTTTGCTGTACCAACATGCTTTTTATTTTATTTTTTTTTTGCAACTGGTTGGCAAAGAAAAAACGTCAAAGTACATTAGGGTTTACCAGCGCGACAAGAGACTCTGTATAAAGTTCACAATAGGGTTTGTGTCTCTTTAATATCTGTTGCTGATGTTTTTCAACTGTGTCTGTAATCAGAATCTTAATAGAGAATGTTTTGTTTGATACAATGCAGTTAAAACTAGAAGACCTGTCAGTTATCTCCTATTGACTGTTTCTGATTTATTAGAAAAACAGTTTGGCAATCCAGCTACAGAAAGAAAGAAAACAATTAGACTGCATCATCTGCTAATTTTCTTTTAATTGAGTCATTCACAATAATTACCATTTATCCTCGAGACATGAGTGTCAAACTCAACTAAAAAAAGATCTGCAAATGAAGTAATGTAATTGCTGCAGGCATCTTTACTTTCCGTTGTTGGTTGATGATTATATAAATGAATAATATAATTAGTAATTATGCATGCAGTGTTAATTACTGGAGGATCCACTCTCGCAGTTTGCTGCACTGTTTTTTGTTTTCACATCCCATCATTCATTCATTTTAATGCCACTTAGTCGGGTGCAATGACTCTATGTCTGTCATTAAACATGAACTGGTAAAGAGTTTTACATGCAAAGTAGACCATTATTATTAATAAACACATTTTCACAAAACTGATGAAAATGTCTTGGCCTTCAAGTGATACCACAATATTTCTGGAGGTAGATCTGGACAGAAAACCTGCAGACAGAAGATAAAACAAGTTTTGAATAATTTGGACAGAATTATATAATGTCGAGCAGGAACATCATTTTAGACTTCTCCATCATGTTTGATCCCTTAGCTCTACTGAAATTCAAGAATTGAATTGAGCTCATTTTCAGTTCAGTGTATTAAATTATTGTAGAGCCTGGAATTTTCATTTTTATTTATTTCTTTTAGAGCATTAACATATGTATTTTTATGGATGCAATTCTAGTTTATTCTGGAGAAACACAGTGTATTTATTTCTAATAATTATGTATTTTAAATTATCTCAATAATAATGATGATAATTTTTGGACGAACTGGCAGGTCATTGTCAGCGGTTAGATATTTTACATTCGTATGAAGAAAGGCGTTTCATATTTTTTTTTAATTGATGTCATTCATAAATTACTGTAATTTTTGCTGTTTTTTTAGTTTTTTCTTTATTGTTTATTTGATGAGGACAATGCACATTAATGAACACTTTAGCTAAAAGCTACTTTCCATCTGTAGTCCTCAGACACACAACAACAAACAATAATTACAATAAATAAATAAATACAATACAAGATATTATGTACAGTACATCTCACCTGTGTTGACAGGTTTGATTGTTTTTGATCCATTTTTAAGCTTATTTTTAAGTTTTGTAATTTTATTCAGGCAGCAGTGGACCGCCTCACAGAGTCAGGACCCCTCAAGAGAAACTCACAGGTTGAGTCGCAGGACAAACCATTCGGAGGATGGGGGTGTCACGGATAAACGTACTCATATAGGGCTCTGTCAGCATTATAACCGCAACGAGCGGACGTGTTGGTTTAAGGCGTGCTGGTTAAAAATGTTTTTCGCTGACACCCCCGTCCTCCAAATGGTTTGAGCTGCACACTGCAGACTCAACCCCCGTGAGTTAGTCTCACCTGGTCTCTCCCAGGATAAACATGGCGACCTCTCACTCTGTTTTATTCGTTTGTTTGGGTAAGAAGAGATTTTATTAAACTTATAAAATGATCTAAATGTTTCAAACAGCGTGTTTGTGTAAATCTAGTACTATATACTAATGGAGATTGCTCGTGAATATATTTTCACTCCGTCAGTGAATGTAAAAATAACAGCTTGTTTACTCGAGTTTTAACGAGTTCAAAATTCACTGTCCGTGACCTTTGTCCCCTCTCAAGCGCTTTTCGCCCATCAATCCCACCGAAATAGGGAGTTACTACAATATACAGAGAGAACCCCGTTCAGCATGTCCGCCTGGTCCAACCGGTGTCACCGACCTAACGGTCCTCCTAAAAATCGGTCCCCCCTGATGTCGCGGTTCACGGATTAACTCCTCGTTTCTGCTTCAAACTGCACACCAGTCATCATTTATCTCAGCCACAGATATCTGAAGCTTTTGTACAACAATCATTTCCACATAAATTCAGCATTATTTCATCATAAAAGGCAGCGGGATCAATCAGAGCAACTAAACCAGCTGCTAGCTGATGCGTTCACTGCGCATCGGACAATTCAAAGCATCACGGAATCTTTCCTCGTTTCTGCATAAAACGGCTTTGTTTCTGCTTATAAGTGACTTTAGAATGATTTAACAGGTTTTACCTTTGATCATCTGATGGTTAATAATCCCATTAATCCATTTGATTGCTTTAGTGAAGAGAGTCCGTCTTAGACGTGCTGCTGTGGTCCGAAATGACACGTACAGATGCAAAAGGTGGACCGATTTTTTGGGACGGACCGTTCGGTCTGCGACATGGGGTCAAATGAATTTTGTGTTGCTCGGCAGAACAAAAGCACAAACCACAACAATGATGAGTCCATGAAACCATTTTACATTCTGGGAATGCACATGCACGACTTAGTTGGCTCAAAGGTTGAGAGGTGTAAAAACTTGTCTCGTATAGCCAATACCGAAGTATGGGAATATTTTATGTCCCTACATGGACAAAAAACAGTGAGCTAATTGAGAAAATCCTGAAAAGAGCAACAAAACTGAAGGGCCTGTTGTATGAGGACGGGTTGCAATGCCTTAAAATCCAAAGTATGTGCTGTAGGCAGGTGAAGACATCAAGCCATTGAGAATGAGGCTGACACCAGAACATGTGGCTGCTCCCTGAGGTTTAAGGAGTAGTACTCAAGATCTGCAACAAAGTGGTGTTTTATCCAGGAACATCAACTGCTTCAGATCTTGTTTCAATGCATATGGGTCAATTGTCACCCACATACTGAATTTACTCAAAACCCCATCACATTTCTTTAACTGTTTATGGGTTTCCAACAGGAAATATCTGCAGATCCCCAATAGCTGAGGCCGTTTTCAGGAAGATGGTGATGGATGCTGGTGTTGTTGATAAGGTAACAGGATTGTTTATTTCTTCTGTACGGATGAGTGATGTGGGTGGGATGTTTTAAAGTCATGCTGACAAGCCTGAAATTCATAGAATGTTGTGAAATGGGTGGACCTAACATGGAACAGATTTGCGGTGGATACGGATTAAAGGCTGGAGCAGGGATGCTGTCATTGTCAATGCAGACATGAAACAAAACTGAGGGAAAATGTTTTATCTATTTCACTTTTCAGTTTGGTGCTGGTCTGTAAAATGAGTAAATTTACAATAATTGTCAAATAGTCTTTGTAAATAGAACCCATTTTGACAATATTGGATAAAGTATTGATTAGGTATCATGACAATTTTGAAAAGATTTTTTTTTTTTAAATGGGCGTAACCAAGACTTTATAAAAGCTGTTATAACATTTAATCATGTTCTGTTTTGGACCTGGTGTACAGGTAACCTATAATGACTGACCTTGTTAAATACATTATCTTGGTGAGGAATATTAAATTGGTGCTAATATTGTTTTATCACAGATGTCTAATTAACAGTTTTATTTATTTTCTTCTTATAAGATTATCAAGATTATGAAGACCTGGCTGACCAGGAGCTGCAGCCATTAACAATTACAAATGAGTAAATGTTTTTCACATTAATTTTAAATTTAAATTCTATCCTCCAGAGTATCATTGTCGTGGAAACGCTGTGCTGCCGTCCTTTCGTGTGAGACTGTGTGTGAGCGTATGAATGATTTATTTGTTTTTATTTTGTTATTGCTTTGTTCCCCACTTTCTGCTCTGCCCAGTGGAGGATAGACAGTGCTGCCACCTCCACCCATGAAATAGGAAACCCTCCAGATGACCGTGGTCAAGCCTGCATGAAGAGGCATGACGTGCCCATGAGGCATGTCGCCAGGCAGGTATAAACTCCTGTCTCTGCACTGCTGTTAGACGTAGTTAGCGCCCCCTTTGTGTTGTCTGTTGTTGCAGTGGGTCATAGACAGTGGTGCCACGTCTGACTGGAATGTAGGCAGCTCACCCCATGCCAAAGGCCTGGCCTGCCTAAGGAAGCATGGCATTGAGACGAACCACAGGGCACGGCAGGTACAGCCAGACGTCTTGTCCAGGGCTCCTCCTACTTTATCACTAACGATAAAAAAAAAAAAAAATCACTTGGAAAAGGGAAGTACATGTATGTATGAGAACTGATGCTCGAAGCACTTAGCAACCATGTCTCATATTCATCTGTTCCAACACACCGTAAGCAGTCTGGGAATGAAGGATTTTGCTTAAGGGCATGTTACTGGTGGTAATTCACAGCCAGTATTTATCTGCTCCAACAACTGATTGAACCAATGTCCCTCTGTCCATAAGATACTTCACACAGGACAGCAAATAATATCTAACAGTTCTCAATAATAAAAAAATGCAATTCAATATTTAGCCTGTAAAATATCAAATGACAGCGTAAAAAAATACTATGGACACAAAGTGCATTAGCAGTGTGTCAAAAATTCTTTGCATAGAACAGTTTAAAATTAGATGATCTCTAACTGAACCAGATAAACAGCCTGTTGGAAATGACATAATGCTCTTCACGTTTCAGTTAATGCTTTAGAAAAGTTTTTTTACATGCATCATTTAAAGGCATTTTGTATTTTTTTTTTTTATCAAAAATGGCCGTCAGTGCATTTCTACAGAAACTGGTATCATAGAATGACCATCCTATAAAATGCTAAGTGCAAAGTCATATTTTTTGTTCTCCTGATTAGAATCAGTAATCAGCCATCAGATAGTCTGCTGTTAGTCTCCTTTGTTGTTTGTAAGATTATCAGTGATCCGCCAGAGTCCAGCAGTGGTTCTGTCAAACACTGTGTGTGCAGAAACTACGTAATGTTTGCATTTGTGTGAGCTTTTAGTGCACGTCACTTGTTTTGCTTTCTGAGTGAAACTGGTTTATGCACACCATCTGGCATCTTGTCGGCTTCTTCTTCTGCAAACTCGGTCGTTCATACAGCCTTCTAATCTAACGGCATCAGCGGCAAGGCTCATGTCTTAAACGTCAGTCCACACAACCAACTTTCACAAAAACCAAGTCTTTCCTTGTTCCTTCTTCTTCATTTTTCTCACTGGGGTTTGCTCCCTCATTTTGTTTTTTCTTCCCCGAACTGCTGCTGTTGCCAACATCTGAGCTGATGAGCCATCTGGGAGATTTTTTTGGGGGCCTGAGTGACCACACATAAAAGAATATATGTGTATTTCATCAATAAAATACTCTCCAAAGTGCTCAACAAAGGTTTGCTTGTTTGCATCTGTTTGATTTATGACAGTTGAAGCCTCATCAATATGTTATCACTGAGTCAACATTGAAGGAATGAACATCACTTCATGCCAAAATACCAACATCCTGCTGTCATGACAACTTTAATCTGTCATCATCATGTTTGGATTCAGCACAACTATCTTTCTTTTTAGTTTTTGGATTCCAAAACTTTCCCATCATATTTGTTTTTAAGAAATTTAATGTTTTTTTAAGTGGTTTGTAGAATCTGAACCCCTTGAGGTATTGTAGATGGATTCATTTGCGTTAGAACAAATAAGATTCCACGCCGCCTGATTTATAGAGAAGCTGAGGGGACCAAACCTTAGTAGCAGTGCTGGAGGTCCATCCTGGTACTATGATGTGTAAATTGGGCTTGTCCAAAGACTTATTTTTTTTTAAATCTTCTAATTTGGGGCATCTCTAATCTGAGTTTTTGTAACCTTGTTGAACTTGGACTCTGCCTGGTGCATCTCCCTGCTCATTCCTGTCTTATAGTAGCAGCCTCCCTCTCATCTTGTCCTCAGCCAGATGTTTCACAAATCACTCTTTGGTTGGCCTTCAGAGACCCATGAGGCTTTTTGATAAGAAAATAGGAGCCTCTGTGTGAACGGTGTCGACAGGAGCTAAGAATGAGCGCAACAACATCAACACTCATCGCCAGAGATTAACACCCCCCCCCCCCCCCCCCCCAAAAAAAAAGAAAAAACATGAAAAGATGTCGAGCAGTTAAAAGGGAAACCCAGTGGTGGGAAACGAGCTACTGCAACCAGACACTGTAAGCATGCATGTTTGGATTTGTACCAGCTTACAAATATCGATGTACAAATTATAGACATCTGTATTTTTGTTTCTGGAAAACTATATCATGATTTCTCATCACTCACTTATCTTCAACCACTTCTTCCAGTTAAGGGTCGTGAAGGGGGGGACTGGAGCCTATCGCAGCAGTCATAGGACGTGAGGTGGGGTGGGGTTCACCCTGGACAGGACGCCAGTCTGTCTGAGTTCCTTTGAACAGATTTTGACTGACAGATGTGCAGCTAATGCTCTGTTCAGAACTTTGTCAGTGCTTCTTTCTGTCACCACTCATCAGACATCCACAATGTCTTTATAAATATTCATGATATCTCCACAATAACAAAGTCACCTAAATTTTAATAGGCATTAGTCAAATGATGTATCATAAGTATTTGGACAGTGACTTTTTCCCCTGCACATCACTGCAGAGGAGTAGAAATGAGGCACTCAAGATCTACATGTGTAGATTTTTAACTTTAATTGAAGTATTTCAATCCTTCAACATATAAACATTTAGGAATCTGTGGAGTCCGTAGGTTCCAGTCTTTATTCATTGACTTCAAAGGATTTTTATCCAAGTAAGGACAATGTTGTCTTTCTACTGTTCCTGTTTTTTTTTTTTTTGTTTGTTTTGTTTTTTTAATAAGGTCACCACAATGGATCCAGCACAGATCCGGAGTGGAATTTGGCACAAGTTTTGTACACTGAATTTATAAATGGTTGTTTATGTTAAATCATTTCACTTTCAATTCAACTCCATTGTGATCTCCATCCAAAGGCATATGAACCTGACTGAGTGTTAAAAAAATATCTTTGATCTTTGCAACTATTTACACTTACAGTACTGACATTGAATTTCAATTATTGTACTTAGTGTTTAAATAGAAATATGTGCGACTCACACTTCAGATCAAGCTGGAATGTCGGTAACTTCAACTAGATTGTCCTTGTTAATCTTATTTAACTTGTCACGGCGTAATTGAAGAGAGAAATTTATAGTTTCTTTAGTTATGATGTTTAGATGTCTGATTTAAATTGTGTGTACTAATAAGTGTTAACATAAGTTGCCTTATAGAAGATGAATCAGACGGGCTCAGCACGTCGTAATGTACCAGAACTGAAAAGTGTTCTGTGTCTTCACTTCTAGGTGACCAGAGAGGACTTCACCAGCTTTGACTACATGCTCTGCATGGATGACAGTAATCTGAGGTACACTTATTGTGCATTAGTGTTTCTGTGTGAATATGAATCACATTTGCATGAAGACTCACTTAAAATAATTTTTTCTCCAACAACGGGCTGACTGCGCTCTTCCATCTCTACTTCAAAGAGATGGAACCTGTAGGTGAATGTCTACTCTTAATGAGCACTATCTCTTCTTAATCTCTGGCCTGTGGTCATTTGGACGGATATTTTTTGCTGCTTTGAGCGTTTGGGGACGATTATGAGATCACATGCTTACGGCAGATCTGATCTGTAAGCAGCTTACTGAGTTCTTTGGATGCCTTTTCTTTGCACTTGGGGCAGCGTTTTCCATTTTCCTTTTCCCACTCAAGTCTGAGTGAAAAAAAAATCATGTCAAAACAAAAGCGAACTGTGTTCATGAAGAACTTCTTTTGTAAGAATGTTGTTACTTTGTAGTTTTTAGGAGTTCTTTGAGCTGATTATGTGGATTTAATGTGGGGATTTGGGTTGTTCTTGTCTGAATGCAGATAAATAATGTCACTCACAGGAATGTCTTTTCCTTCTATATTCTTGGAGTTAAATATTGTATTTTGTGTCTGCAGTGACTTGAAAAGAAAAGCGAAATCTGTGGGAAACGTACGTGCAAAAATCGAGCTTCTTGGTTCTTACGACCCTCTGAAGCAGCTGATCATCAAAGACCCCTATTATGTACGTCATAAATATTGTTTAAGATTATTAGTTCTTACATTTGCAAAGATCGTCTTGCCTTATTAAAAAAAAATTAAAAGCTACTTTTCCTTTTTTTTATTATTATTATTTTTTTAGGGATATGACAAAGACTTTGAAACTGTGTATCAACAGTGTGTCAGATGCTGCAAAGCATTTCTGGAGGCCAACTCCTAACGGACTTTGACCTGAAACCACCCGGGTCCACTGGATGAACATCAGTGTGTGTGCTTTCCCTGCGTTACTTCAGCTTCACTCACACACACAAGACTAACATGTTGTGAATGTTGTCTGAACCAAGCTGCAAGTTTAAAGCAATGCTGTTTCTTGTTACTTAATTTAGGTGATTAAATAAATGAGTTGCACAGTTAAGGTTTCCCACAGATCATCTTTATGAGTGACTGAGGTATTGATATAAACACTCAGACATCCTGCAAGTGGACACATTAGGATTTAAAGTGTTTTGGAAAATGTAGCAGGTTAACATAAAATGCTTCTTTATTAGCTCATTGCTGATCTCTGATAAAAAATTACACCACAAAAGGTCAAAGGGTAAGACTGGGGTCAAAGGTGATAGTAGCCTGTTCTGCTCTTAGATATTTTTCAGACTCAGATGATTGTGTAAACACTCCAAACGTGTGATGGTTCCACGACCCACAGAGCGGCACAGCACTAAAATGCTGCATTTGATTAAAAGCACTACGGTTTCAATCCAAGTCGGCGCACGTTTCCACAAAACTTTGTCGGGGTTACTACACAATCCTACTGAGTGCTGAACTGCCTCTGAGCAAGACACTGAACCTCGACACAGGCCAGATATCTATTCCTGCTGCTGGATAAACAAATATAGAAATCAGGCATCCTTTAGCCTTGCCCACCACTGCTGTGATTGACCTGTTTGTGTGTGAGCTGGATTGTGATTGATCAGTTTATTGTTACTGTGTTGTGAATATGAAATATGCGTGTAGCTTTAACAGGAAGAAAAACACCTTAGAGTGAAAACACTGCGCCAAAAAGACCATTTACATCTGTACCAACTTTATAATTTATTTAAATATCTCATTTTTTAAATATATGCCTCTAGCCATTTGATCCGACAGTTTAAAGTCAGCGTCAGTCTATAGCTGTGGCTTCTTCCAGGCAAACCCTCGCATGTGGATTCTTTTGCAGTTCTTGATGAGTGCACGTGTGGCCGTCAGCTTTTTGTCCTCTGATGGGTAATAGTGGAACAGGTGGTCTCACATCACAACACCAAAAACAAAGATCCTGCCTCGTCGTGCAGACACTGGAGAATCCCTTTGGTTTTAGCATCACGTCTTGGATGCCTTGTGGGTGTTTTTTTTTTTTAAACTTTATTTGTTTTTGTGGCCACTTTTCCATTGTCATGTCCTCAAGTTTTCCCCACTTCCAGTCCTCCACGTCGACCGTGGTCCAGATTTGAGGCCTGGTTGCTCCCACGTGATGGCGTGCAGTAGAAATCCACCACGCCCTCTCTGAAGGACGATACGCTGCCATACGGCGGGGATAGTCAAAGGATTTTAGGCTTCGCTCTCACTGTCCAAAATATATTTTCTCAAAGTTTAAAAAAAAAATGTGAATGTGCCGTTTGCTGTTTCAACCTGCACCAATGAAGGAAAACAAAAGAGATCGTCAGAACTGAAAATGCACCAAAAGCTTATTAACCACATGAACTCTGCTGCTCATGACATGTAGCTTCCATGTTTATGAACATCAACATTTTGAAGATGAGTGTGAGAGAGATGACATTAGTCCTGCTCAGTCAGGATGGGGGCGTGGCTAATGAGGTAAATCTAGTTTTTATTAAGATGTAGTTACCTGTATTAGTCTTGTGATAAGAGCAACAATATAACTAAGGAAACATTTCGAGTCATGGTAATCAACTTGTGGCTTATACCTTTTATGTGCACTGCGGGCTGCCGGCTAATCGTGTCAGAAGCCGTGCACATCTTTTGAAGTCTGAAGAGAAGTTGAAGAAACATGTGAACAGATATATATATATATTTAGATGGGACCTTGACTTTGGTCTACAGAGAGGTGCATTAATCATAACGACAGCTTACATGCGGGAATCGTGCAGTCTCTGGTCTGGTGGTATAATCTGTACATGTGCTTCATGCACTTTGGACTGAAGTAGAGCGGACCTGAAAGAGAGCAGACTTGATTTAAAACAAACACCTTCGCGGACCACAGGTGGTGACATCTAGTTTCCAGCTGTTACCCACGACCTCCATCAGCCACTTTTTTTTTAACATTTGGTCTCATCAGCCATCTTAACACCAAAGGACAAAGTGTCTCAGTCCCACTTTTGTCTGATTTTCTCAGTTGGCCACAGACACTTAGAACTCTGGAAATGACAGATGCCTCACCTGCAATGTGAATGAGGAATGTCTCTTTCTTTCTGAGATCTCTGTGGAAAGTCTCTACTGAAAGGATGAGAAAGTAGACTCAGTTATCAAGGAACATTGAGAATTATTAAACCAATGATGCATTTAAAATAAAGAGCACTCAGAGTGCATACTTCTACCAATGCCTGAAACTGACAGAATTCCTGCATTAAAATGTCTTGCCTCGCCCTCTTTGTAGATTTGCCATGAAATTTGTTAGTTCCTATTTCAGGTAAGATGCAACATTTTCCCTGTGTTTGATGAGAATGGGTTCTTATAACCTCCAGTGGTTTATAATTTGCAATTCTCACATCTCCTGGCTACACGACTTTGTGTTTCTGCCTCTTAACACAATGGCACTTTATTCCAGATCAACCTTCTCCTCACTATTCCTTCAAATTAGAGAAGGTCATCTTTCACTTTAATTTTTTCCTTTCAGTAATTTTCTTGCACCGCCTCTTTGTGCAGGTTCACCATTGCAGGAAAGACCAAACCTTTGAGTAAATACACTGTATTGACAGTAACTAACCGTTGCAGTTTGGGTCTTCATTAACTGGTAAATGCTTTAAAATGAGCAACAACAGCTCTACTTTTCTGAAATGATGGATTTTAGGCAGATTAAAGGCCAACACTGTTAGTCATCTGAAAAGGTTCTGGCAAGGCCAGGGGTCAAAACAGTACTAACCCATAGTCTGATCTCTGTCTGGTTTCGTGGTGCGTACCACCCTCACTGGCACTGCAGACACTTTATTTGGGACTATTGTTACTGTGCTGAGCCGAACCCGGTTCTCCGCCATGTGTTTTATGATACCCATCCTCCTGAAGTCGTGCACGCCACTGTCAGGCCCCGCTGGGTCCGGTGTGGGTGCACACTGGCACGAGTGGCTCGTGAGCGTGTATGTGAGCAGCACCAGCGCAATGGTGAAGGGTGTGTAGAGTGCAGCCATTGCTCCAGTGGAGAACCAAAGTGGAATGTCTTCTCCTGGTCAAAGTTTATGCAACAGGAGGCACCTGAAGGGGTGGAGACACAACCTGTCAGTCAAATGTGTGTGTGCGTGTGTGTAGGAAGATTTTATCAACATGACACCTTACTAAGTCATGATGGTAGTTTTGAGATGGTAAGTTGTAAAGGAAAAACTTAAATCATTATGACTTCAGACCTAATAAGCATCACTAATTATGTCATAATTATGACTTACTAAGTCATAAGGACATAATTTGATAAATATGACAAACTGTCTTGTAATTATGACTTAGTATATTTATATATTCATCATTTCTCATTTGGAGTTGGTACCTAATAATTAGGACTTATTACATAATCAAGTATTTGAAAATTTTTGACATTGTAGCTCCAAATTACAATCCCCGAAATACCTTTTAGATTTATCTTGGAAACCAACATTTTATAACTTAATACCTATATGATAGTATCACAATTAGGGTGATACATGTCCAAATTATGTGGCAACAGCATCAAGTAATAACTAACTGAATATCTGATAATAACAAGATTAACACAATTACAACTCAGCAGCCAACAATTACAGCTTTTTCAAAGTTATGTCAATGTGTTTATTGTCATTATTTGTAGTATAACTTAGTAAAAATACGGAAGTTCCATAGAAACCCCAAAACGAGAAAAAAGTGTAGACTAAATTTAGGTTATTGACCCACATTGGAATAAAAGTAATATCTGCTCACTGGCTTGGTTTTTACTTTGAATAAATCTAAAGTCACATGCAGCATCGTGCACAGAACCACGGTGAATATTTGTGCAGCAACAGGAACAACTTCATGTTTTTACCTGTTAGTTTGGAACGCGTCCTGTGCGTCCAACACGGATGAAAATGGAATAAAAAGGAGTTCTTAATAAGTTCCGTACTGGTTAGATTCTCTCCCGACTTGGTGAAAAGCTGCTGCAGACGTGAACGCGTATCCGTGCTGGCGGAGCGCTGAAGCAGCCGTGGAACAGTCCGGTGCGCCGCGCGCCTCCAGTGCCGTTCGTTGGCTGCCTTTTATTGCAGCTCACAGACAGGCTGATCTGTGCCATGTGGTTTCCCCGCCACCGTGGGCACTCCTGAAGCGGTCAGTCCTCTTAGTTTACAGTCTCAAGTTTTCTGCTCCCCCTCCCGTTCCGTCCAGTCGTCAGCGTGACGCGCGTTAACAGGATGCTGCTTTTCCAACCAATTTCCAGAGAGCTCTGCGCGCATCGCGGACAGACAGCTGAGGAAATGTCATCATTTTTCTCTGTCAAGTCTCAGTTCAAATCCTTTGAGCGCATTTTACTCACACAGGAGACAATACACCCCAATTACGCACCCAGAAGGAAGTCGCTTGGATAATAATTACGCACGGCAGGTTTCTGGGCAGCCCAGCTCCGGCGCGGCACATTTAGGATTTACTGCGTAATTCAGACGAATCTGTAGCTTATTGTAACACTGTGGTGAAGACTACATGTTCTTTGAAATCACAGATTCACAGATTTGAGGAAAACAGTACTACACTTTATGGTAATAGAAATAAATCAAGTATAGGTCACAAAAAAAAAAAAAAAAAAAATCCTGGTTTTGTGGAATAAGCACTTGCCAAACATTTTTTAGATGATGATTTTCCAGGTGATTCTTGATGGAGTTGGTTTGATAGTGCCACATGCGTTTGCAAATATAATAAATAAATAATGTATTTTCTTAAAAAGATGTGAATTTCAGTCACAGGTGTGTGACTCAAGCCAGGCTTTGATCCGTTGTATTCTATGACAATCCTTCTCTGTACCATACAAAGCGCTTTGCACACTTTCCCCAATAAGATATTATAACAGAATCCTGAAACTTCTCCATTTGGTGGCTTCCCTCACAGTCTCCTCCTTGCACGGTCACTCAGGTTTTGCAAACTGCCTGCTACTGCTTGTGTATGTTAAGGCTCATTAGCAGGCTTTTAACAAGCCTTTCATTGGATTCAGATCTGTTGGAGCAGGGAGACAACTAAGAGTGCCAGGAAGGTAGATCTCGAGGACCGAACTTGGGCACCCCTGTTCCCTGAACATTTCTCCAACATATCTGCATATTTCTTCATGCTGAAGCAATCTAGAGGAGGTGGTACATCCAGTCAAGCCTGTAATGTTGGTCAGCAGAGGGCAACAGAGCAGTCATGCCATACTAGTGGAGGTGACGTAGCGGTAGTGGAACTCAACTCTTGCTGGCATTTCAGCATGAACGTCAAAGATTTTAAGCATGTTGAAAAGTTTTCCGGGAACACAGCAGACATCAGCGTTGCTGGACTGATGTTGACTTAGCTCCTGCGGAGTCTGGGAGACCTTGGCGTTGATCAATACTAAGCAACTTTTTACTCTCCGTCGGCAAACGGCAGGTTAATTGTCAGAGTGTTAATGAGCCATTAAAGACCTATGTGCACTTGAATATGGTGGATTGATATCTAGAGGAAATATATGATATATGATATCTAGGGAAAGGAAGATGTTTTCTGGCAAGGAAAGGAATCGGCACGCTAAGCATCAAAGCATGTGAGTGGGAGTAGCACTACACAACAGCTCCATCCACTGTAGTCCCGTGGCCTGTAGCCCCACCTTGGTTCTCCACTGCCTGCACACCTGGGGTGGAAGAAAGAAATAATAAGTCTGATATTGGCCCTGGGGTGTGTCAGGAGATTCCATAGTGTGAAGCGGACGAGAGTCTGTGATTCCACCTGGATGGAACACCAAGACAACCCAGGTTTTTTTCCCCAGCCAAGGTATTATCCCATTCCACCCATTTACATCTGGACAGACTGAGATGATGCAGATAAAGTGTCTTTTCCAAGGATACAGACAGATAACATGACTGGAATCAAATCCATGTTGATATATTTGCAGAGCAGGTACTCATTGAATGACAAGGTTACCAGTATGGGTTTGAATCCCGCTCATGCTACCAATCTGTGTCCTGGGACAAGACACTTAATCTACTATAGTTGGGTTCATTATATATATATATATATACACATATATATACAAGGTCTATTAGAAAAGTATCCAACCTTATTATTTTTTTCAAAAACCATATGGATTTGAATCACGTGTGATTACATCAGACATGCTTGAACCCTCGTGGGCATGCAAGAGTTTTTTCACGCCTGTCGGTTACGTCATTCGCCTGTGGGCAGTCTTTGAGTGAGGAGTCGCCCACCCTCTCGTCGATTTTTTTCATTGTTTAGGAATGGCTCAGAGACTGCTGCTTTGTTTGATCAAAATTTTTTCAAAACTGTAAGGCACAACTGAGTGGACACCATTCGATAAATTCAGCTGGTTTTCGGTAAAAATTTTAACGGCTGATGAGAGATTTTGGTCTGTAACTGTCGCTTTAAGGACGGCCCATGGCGCCTGACGGCGATCTGCGCTTTGAGGCGGCAGCGTCTCGCCGTTTCAAGTTGAAAACTTCCACATTTCAGGCTCTGTTGACCCAGGAAGTCGTCAGAGAACAGAGAACTTTCAGAAGAAGTCGGCATGAGGAGTTTATTCGGACATTCCATTGTTAACGGACATTTTGTAATGAAAGAACGTGCGGGCAGAGTCGCATGTCGGGCCGGACCCGACCGCGGGGGGGTCGCCACAGGAAAAACACCTCCGTTGGAAACCTTAACGGACAAGTTGGAACATGCCCAAGCTGTTAAACAATTTCTCAGTTACTCACTTGTTGAAAGCCATCAAAAGCCGCCTGAATTTTCCAAATGGTTTTCAACACGGAGGTGTTTTTCCTGTTGCGACGCACACATATTCACCGAGTCGTCACGGAAACGACTCGGTGAATTTGCGCGCACGTCTTTTCATTACAAAATGTCCTTAAACAGTGGAATGTCCGCATAAAGTCCTCATGCCGGCCTCTTCTGAATCTTCTCTGTTCTCTCACGACATCCTGGGTGAATTAAGCCTTAAATTAGGATGTTTTCAGGTCAAAACAGGCCGACGACGGCGCCTGGAAGCGCTGCGCGACATCCCACCCCGTGGGAAGTCCTTACACCGACAGAAACACCCCATAATCTCTCATCAGCCGTTAAACTTTTCACCGAAAACCAGCTTAATTTCTCGAATAGTGTCCACTCAGATATTCCTCACAGGTCCAGAAAAAATTTTGATAAAGCAACGCGCCGTCTCGAGCAGCGTGTGAAACAAAGGAATTCAGCCGAGAGGGCGGGACCACATCTCACTCAAGGCCTGCCCACAGGGAAATGATGTCACCGACACGCGTGAAAAAACTCACGCATGCGCACGAGGGTTCAAGCATGATTGGTGTAATCGCACGTCATTCAAATCCATATAGTTAAAAAAAAAATAAAAGTGTCGGTTTACTATCTAAGAGACCTCGTATATACATCCATCCATCCATCCATTTTCTTCTGCTTTATCCGGAGTCGGGTCAGCTCAAGCAAAGCCGCCCAGACCTCCCGATCCACACACACCTCCCCCAGCTCCTCCGGGGGAACCCCAAGGCGTTCCCAAGCCAGCCGAGAGATGTAGTCCCTCCAGTGTGTCCTGGGTCTTTCCCGGGGCCTCCTCCCAGTGGGACGTGCCCGGAACACCTCTCCAGTGAGGCGTCCAAGGGGCATCCGGAAAAGATGCCCGCGCCACCTCAACTGACTCCTTTTGACGTGGAGGAGCAGCGGCTCGACTCTGAGCTCCTCCTGAGTGACCGAGCTCCTCACCCTATCTCTAAGGGAGCGCCCAGCCACCCTGCGGAGGAAACTCATCTTGGCCGCTTGTACTCGTGATCTCGTTCTTTCGGTCATGAGCCAAATCTCATGACCATAGGTGAGGATTGGAACGTAGATCGATCGGTAAATCGAGAGCTTTGCCCCCCACTCAGCTCTCTCTTCACCACGGTGGTCCGATACAGCGACCGTATCACTGCAGATGCTGATGCTGTGATTATATATATATATATATATATATATATATAAAACCTTTCTATAAAAGGTCAGCAGTGCAAAGACGACTGATGACTGCACATCTGCATGTTCACTGAAGTAAAACCGTGCAAAGTACTCGAACTCTAGGGAATATTTTATTGAAATGAAATAAAATTCATACTGCAATTTTGAGACTAAAATGTGCAAGTGTCCAAAGTCAGTTCAGCTGTATGGCCTTTATTGTCATTGTACATACAATGAAATTTGTCCTCTGCATTTAACCCATCCTAATTACAGTTAGACACAATCAATCCACTAGGGGCAGTGGGCAGTCACAGTCCAGCACCCGGGACCAACTCCAGATGGAGCAGACCCTAAATAAGCATGTTTTTGATTGTGGGAGGAAACACACATAGACACGGAGAGAACACGCAAACTCTACACAGAAAGAACCAGGCGGGAAGCGATCCCAAGACCTTCTTTCTGTGTGGTAACAGTACTAACCACTAATCCACCATGCCACATGTGTTTAAGAAGGTCAGAGTGGTTACCTGACCACTTTGTTTTAGTTGTTCATCATTCCTGCGCCATTATGTCTGTGTTTTAAGACTATTACCTTGTGTTTGGACAGGATATTGGGACTGCTTTCATTTCACTGATTTTCTCAGAGCTCTTTATCATTCAGTTCCAACATTTTAAAGTGTAGTGTCTTTATTCAACACCAACACATAAGTACAAGCAGACGCTGCCGTCTCTTTGAGTCATTAATGTCTTCAAACAAAATATTTCTGATTGTGTTTCAGTATTTTTACCAACATTAACTTGTCAGTACAATTAAACGACGTCCAAGATCCTAACATGCCAGACAGACATATGATATTTTAGAGACCGAGGCTCTGAGAACATCACATATGTGAAAAAGAAATGCACTGGGGCATACTGTAATTTATCAAAATCAAAAACACCTAAAACAGTCTGTGTGTGTGTGTGTGTGTGTGTGAGAGTATGAGTGAGTGAGCCCTTTTGTAACATTCCACAGGTGTGACTGTATCAATGTGTAAAACGTATTTTGCAAACTGTTCGGTGAATCACTGAAAATATTTGTGAATAAGTTGTCACAACTTAGGATGTGTTCCGATGTGAAAGCTGCATGAAAATGAGCACATTTATTCTGTTCTCTGGAAGAAATTATTCCCCATTCATCCATCTGTGTGTCCGCAGCCAAAACCCTGCAAACACTCTGTGCATTTTCCTTTAGTATCATGTTCTTCATACCAAACACTTGCCGCCTCACATCTGACATATCAGGATTTGATCAATAGCATGAGGCTAATTTTATGGGCAGAAAAATGATTATTGCTCAACAGCTGTTTGGTGTGTTTCCTTAGTTTTCAATATGCAGTAAATTGTAAATTAACTCTGCACTGAATGCATATGGTCCCATCATAGCAATAACAAATTTCAAAGTGCTTTAACAAAGTTAAAATGTCAAAAGGTTAAAAAAAAAAAGATGAACACTAAAAAAAGGCAAAAATTGAAAGCACCAAAATATGCAGATTTTAAAAACAAACAAAATAAAGTAAACCAGATGCTTTTATAAGCATCAGAAAACATATTTCTGCTGGTTTTAGAGGTTTCAATGGAATTTGAATTTCTAACATCAACCACCAAAAGATCTACATCATGAAACCTTCTGCCTCTTTAAACCACAGGACATAACATGGTACATAAGGCTCAGTAAATCTCAGGAGATACAAGGGTGCACAACCACTCAGAATTTGTAACTCAACAACGTTATAATCTGCTCTCATATTCAGCCAAACCCAATGACTGGAGACCAATACGAGTGTGATGTGATTTAATCTCCTGGTAACCATCTGAACACTTCTCGTACTCTTATGTAGAAAAACAGGATATAATTGATTAAAACACCCAATTCTGGAGAACACACATATATGAATCGGTGTTTCGGCATCCGTCCCAGAGAGGACAGGTTGAAAACGGGCGGTTTGAGCCGTCTCACCAATATGTACACCAAAAGATACAGCTGGATCAAATAAATAAATAATCCACCCAAAGATTTTTAACTCTTCACTGTGATGAATTACAAAGTGATTGTGTTAATTGATGATAAAGATGTCTGTGCCTGGCAGTGCCAACTCTATTACAGCGTTAAATCAAGTTGATCAGCACATAGAGTTAATTCACACCATGATAGTTGACTGAACATTAGTTCACATGGGGCCATACTGTGTATGATGTTGACACCTATCCCGGCTGTGATGTGCAGCATAATTTACCCATTCTGGAACAAGGAACACAGACAATTAATGCCTATATATCAATCACATCATCCACTAAATTTTGAAAATTACTGCCCCCTACTGACTGTATAAAGACTATGATATTTAGCAGCCCTTGGTGGTTGTTAGAGGCACCCAGTGGGTGATGCCAGTCAGAGCAGTTTCCATTTTTTTTTTAAATCTCTCATGTTGAAAAGCCATACTGTCTATATTTTATTTTTTTTCAGGTTCTTCAATGATGGCTGTCATGGAGACAGGATGTCAAATTATCAAGTGGGAATAGATATTAACATTAATACAGGTTGTTCTGTGTTGCAGTTTCTTCAGTATAGACTGATCACTCAGAAACCCCAAAACAAAATAAAAAAACCCTGAATTGACATTGTCCATATGGAATTCTGCTTTGTATTGTTACTTAGGAGCCTTTTTTTCATTTGATCATCTCTTTTGATCATTTCATGCCAGTTTTCTTAACTCATTGTGTGTTAGTAATTATAAGATTAGACTGCAATATTGAAGGCCTTTGTAGTAAAGTTGTTTTCAGGCTGCACAGCTGGGGATTCATTTACCAGATTCTGTGTAAAATCATGACTAAAACTGTATGCACACATGAGAACAGAAGTGCATCATTCTCACAAGTTACAAAGTTGTGTGTTGCTTTATGAATCTCAAACATCATGAAAGTTCATGCATATGCATGGGCCTGCTGTCTATACCTATCTTTAGCCATGAACGGATGCAGACACTCTCTCAAATAATCATTTCCATATGAACCCACGTGTGTCTGGGACTCTGAAGATGGACCTGTTTTCAGGTCAGAAGAAGTGCAATTATACACCAAATGAGAAACAGACAATTAGCAAAGAGGTGCAGGAAACATGCTTAATTGGGTGGTTAATAAAAAGTAATGGAAATTATCAACTCTCACGTAACATAAGACTGCAATTATTTTGTAGCAACTTAACAAAAGTATATAAAAAAGGCCCCTGGATTCCACAGTCCTGCAAGTATGGTATGACTGATAAAATCTTCGGATTACGCTGAGAGAAACCACGTGATTGCAGCATACCATTACATCTGTACATTTACCACAATCTCCAAGGTCATTAGGCTCAAACTAACTAAATGTGGCACATGTGGTGTCCCAGTGGGGGAAGTGATCACTGTGGCAACAGTGGACTGAGTGGAGGATTTGCCAGTTCATAGTTCATGGGCCAAGCAGGTCTTCGGTACCACTTAAGGTGACGAAACGACACTTAGTGTACCATGGCCTACACAAAAATGTATGATAGCCATCCCAGGGTGGTAGTTATAGCCAGGTAGGGGTCAATGAAGAATTACACAGAGGTCAAAATGTAAAAATGCTCCAATCATGTTCAAAATTATACCACATTATTAGTCTGATCATAACAATTCCAAAAAGGTATAGTTTGGACTATCTATGATGGAATGTTATGGAGTTATAGGATAAAGACAGCAAAAATGGTGACAAAGGTCAGTTTCAGTTTGTACAGGGGTCAAAAGTTAAAGTTGTTCCAATTTCATTTAAAAAAAATGATGCAAGTTATTGTTTGGGTTAATAGGGTTCTAAAAAGGAAAAGTTTACACCATCTGTCATGCTTTGTTATGTTACAGGGTAACATATGTCACAAGTCATAGAATCCAATGTACATCAACCTTGTTTGACCTTTAGTTTGGAGACCAAGTATTCAACACAGTCAAAACTATTTCATTTATTAATCATTTTATTTCAGCCACAACACAGTTTTCCCGCGAAGCCCAGTTGCTCAACATCCGCAACATCACATCTAAAAGGTTGGTCATGAAACACAGAACAAAATCTGGAGACAGATCTCAGCTCAGTGTTCGTCACTGTCGCAGAGGGAGATTTTTAAGGAGAATAAACTGTTTTGGATTACAATGGAAGAGTGTGTCTTCCTGTCTGCATCCTTCTCCAGACCACAGCGGAAGTGGAAGTCAAAATGTTTATGATGAAGGAGCCATTTCCGAAGAGATGAAAAATGCCTTCCTTCACATTCCAAAAATATCTACATCCAGGATCTTTACTAATACATTTCGTATGAAGCCTACGTTACTAATTCTGAGTGAAACGCGTGTTTGACAAGAGTGTATTCTGCAGAAAAAGCCGCAGCATTACTGTAGAGAAAATGCACTCAGGCACGGATCAGTTACTGTAGCTACTGCCATCAACTCAGAATCAGTTCCTTGGAAGAATTGTCCTAATTATACCATTATCTATAACCACATCATTCCTACTCAGGACTGCATTATTTGTATTTCACATGCCCATCACATCACGGCCAATCTGTAATGGTGACGTGGTTATGATCAGAAACAGGTATCTGCCCTCAGTGAAACAACAGCTGCTCAAAAAGCATCATTTCTCACATTACTTGTATTTAATACACCTGACAAGATGAAGGCCCCTTGTGGCCATGCAAGGGAAGTTTTTCCACTTGAACAAGCTTGTTACAGATGTCAAAGAGAATCTCCTAAGAACAAATTAGCCTATGTTAAATTTCTACTGCAGCAGTCTGAATTTAAACACGACATAACCGTTAACACCTGGTACATAGAAAATCAAACAAGCTTATGCAGGTTTGCTTTTTACATCATTTCAAAGTGAACGACAGCCACATGAAGCAAGTCCTTCCGGGTAAAATTTGGCCTGTAAATGTAGTTTACTGGACAACTACTGCTCTGCTACAGCAACTTATGAAGGAGAACCTGAGAAAACGTGAGGCAAATGAAAACCCGGAGACAGCAGCTCCATAACGTTTCTCTTAATACAGACTACATGTGAACACTGCCAGAGTTTACATCATTTACAAACTTCTCAGATGTGAGGACATTGGGGAACCTATTGATATCATCCGGTTATATGTGAAATGGCGAAACACACATTTTCCATCATCCACGTTTGTATAAATACCATTCCTGCCCGTCACATGACCCAGATGGATTTCATTCCCGGTGCATCAGCTCACACCGGTGACAGTGCAGGACAAACTGACTTCACAGAAGGAACAAGATACAGGCTGTGACATGATGAATGCTCACAGGCATGCACATTATTGTCCTCTGTAAGAGGTAAAAGCTTCACAGCTTTATTTCAAAAGATATATTCAGTTAGCACTCAATAACATTGCCCACTGCAAAGGAGAAACCATAAAAATTTAATAAAAAATGTTCCTGACAGTTTATGTTGTTTTCACCCAACAATTATTTAATGCAAAAAAAAAAGGGGGGGGGGCTACAAAAATTGCAACACACTGATTTTTCTGGATTTCAAGGTATTAAGTGGGAAACAAATCAAGGGTGCAATTTAGAACTAGAAATTGGTGGGGGAGACAAAGTGCGAGGCCCACAAGGCCGAAGCCCATAGGCCGGGGGTCTGGGGGCCGGTTTAGGCCCCCAGAAGCCAACGGTTTCTAGATAAGCTCAGATGCATTCTGAGCATCCAGAACAGTAATTTTAATGTTTTGAGAAGACCATAAAGTGGACACCATTTAACTTATGCAATTTGAAACTGTGGATATAAGTACTTTATTCTGAGAATAGCCAGCATTGATTTTATTAACATCCTGGTGTAAATAAGGTATCACCACATGTGTAGAACTCAAAAAGAATGATAGGATGAGTTTTGATTTAAAAAAACAACAACTGCAATGTGGTAAAATGTATTCAGAAATATGAAAGAACAGGCTCTTAATAATTATTAACTATTGCATACTGTACTCGTATTTTTTTTCTCAAGATTTGTTTTTGCATAAGTTTGAAAAAACAACAGATCATAAGTTTAGGATAAATTACTTATCATGAATTTCATTTTCGAAGTGGCACTAATGACAACACTCATACTGAACATAATTTCGCTTGCTTAGACTGATTTTGGAGATCAAGCAATAATTGCAGATGGGCTTTCTGAGGTCCCAGATAGATTTTCTGATTTCCTTTTCTAACTTTCAGAATTTAGTAAATTAGCATATGGTCCATTGATACTTATGTGCAGACACTAGTCCCTAGAGGCAACTATTTTTGGTTTCATATCTGGGCAAATGCAGTCCCAGAAAATTCTGAATGTGACAAACAAGAAACAGGTGTTGGAAACAAGTCAATGCTGCTAAAAATACAAACGTGCAGAAACAAAGATACTATTCTGACATGGTTTTGCACATAAGACTGACATAGCATGTTTCAAGTACACACATATATGTCAGAAGGTGGGGGGGGACATACCATATTCTGTCCCCCCTGGTCAAAAAGGTGGGGGTGGACATGTCCCCCCTTATCCCCCACCAAATTGCACCCATGAAACAAATTAAGAAATGACATTCTGCAGGCTTCTGTGACCCAAATTTGAAAAAGATACAAGTCACGTACCATTTGCACAGAAGAGTTTTGGGTGTGTATTCCCTTGATATTTTACTTTATTCCTGCAAAACCTCATCGTTATTGAAGAAGACAAGGATGGTCAAATAGCCCATATGTCACAAAGAATTATAATTGAATTTTAAAAAAAATAAAAAAATGGATTCACAGTATGAACATGTTTAATTCAAGTGCACAACGTGTTTAAATCAGAGATCAGACTGTAAAAATGATCTCAGAGTACATACAGGATTTTTTTTTTTTTTTTTTTTTTTTGTATTTTGGTACCCAATTTCAAGAAATATACAACTCAATATAACTGGTCAATGAGGAACAGCTGAGGGCATCAACAATTTAGGCATGTGTGAGATGACACAGACTCATTTTGTGGTGGAAACCAGTCTACTGGGCCGATTCCTTGTGAGTATTGTATCTTTGAACTGGGACCCAGACAAACATGGCTGTCAGAAATCGTGCAAGGGACACCCCACTAAATGAGCTGCAGACCAGGAGGCTTCACACAACAAATGATCTCATTTCAGTTTATCACGAAAAGTACCACCAGTTTGCCAAAACAAGTCCATCTTTCATACATAGAATTGGGACCATAAGTATTTGGGCATCAAGTTATGCCTCTGTGCACCACCACAATGGAACTGAAATGAAACAATCAATATGTGCTTGTAGTCTAGCTTTTTACACACAGTCCCTCATATTTCAGAGGCCTTAAATACGAACTAAATACAAGAATTATTTTTAATACAAATCAACTTTTATGGGAAGCTATATTAAGAAAGTCAGATTTACCATAAAGTACCACACTGTTTGTACGTTTAATTGACTGATGCCAACTAAGTTCTGAAAGCATTCAGTGATGTGGAAATGTTCATGTATTCATCCCCTGACTGATAGCTGTCATTCCGACGTGATTAATGCAGCATTTCTGTTTAAAGGTGAAAGTCTAAACAACAAAAACGTCTCGATTGTGTCTTTCATCTCCACTGTGGTGGTGTAAAGTACAAAATTGCAAAGTTGTAAAGTTGCACCCCATTGTACACTGCATGCACGCACACACACATACACATACACATACATACACAGAGTCATAAAAAAAAACCATTAGTTGTTTCTCTGGTGTTTGTCTTAATGAAAATGGCAGCATTTGCAGGTTTTTGGTTTCTGGCTGGATCTCACAGATTCTGAAATGATCCAGATCCACATCCACATAAAATTTAATTTATTGACTAAAAGGTTTTATCCACATCAAGAGTGTTAGTGACCACTGCCAAAGAAGTTGTGATTCCACCCACATTTGTAGCTTGGCCTGTTTGTTGAGAGAATTAAGGAAAGGGTTTTTAGCCAACTTCACTACAGCATGAAGAAATCACTAAAGTGTCGTAATATTCTGGATTATTTATTGACTTTAGCATTTTTTGTATCATTTCAGCTTTGATGAACATAAGTTTTCTGGTAAGGGGATACACTAATTAGGCGGGCACATGTACTGGGCCACGCCACCAAATCCACTGCATAGACACAACAATGACCCATAGACGGAGCGCAAAATAAAGGCCATTTTTTTTTATTTACACGACAGTGCATCAAGAAAGTATTCACAGCACTTCATTTTTTCCACATTTTTTTATGTTCCAGCCTTATTCCAAAATGGATGAAATTCATTTTTCCTCAAAATTCTACACACAATACCTCTCTTCCTAGAGCTGGCTACTCGTCTAAACTGAGCAATCGGGGGAGAAGGGCCTTAGTCAGGGAGGTGACCAAGAACCTGATGGTCACTCTGTCAGAGCTCCAGCATTCCTCTGTGGAGAGAGGAGAACCTTCCAGAAGGACAACCATCTCTGCAACAATCCACCAATCAGGCCTGTAGGGTAGAGTGGGCAGATGGCAGCTACTCCTTAGTAAAAGATACATGGCAGCCCACCTGTAGTTTGACAAAAGGCACCAACAAAATTCTCTAATCTGATGAGACAAAGATTGAAATCTTTGGCGTGAATGCCAGGTGTCATGTTTGGAGGAAACAAGGCACCATCCCTACAGTGACGCATGGTGGTGGCAGCATCATACTGTGGGGATGATTTTCAGTTGCAGGAACTGGGAGACTAGTCAGGATTGAGGGGAAAGATGAATGCAGCAATGTACAGAGACATCCTGGATGAAAACCTGCTCCAGAGTGCTCTTCACCTCAGACTGGGGCGACGGTTCATCTTTCACCAGGACAATGACCCTAAGCACACAGCCAAGATATCAAAGGAGTGGCTTCAGGACAACTCCGTGAATGTCCTTGAGTGACCCAGCCAGAGCCCAGACCTGAATCTGACTGAACATCTCTGGAGAGATCTGAAAATGGCTGTGCACCGACGCTCCCCATCCAACCTGATGGAGCTTGAGAGATACTGTGAAGAGGAATGGACCAAACGGAATGAATGTTCTCCCTTTTGAAATAAGGCTGGAACATAACAAAATGTGGAAAAAGTGAAGTTCAATGAATACTTCCTGAATGCACTGTATATCTGATGCATTTACTGGAGCATTGAATTGCAAATATTACAAAGTAACCTTACAAGTACATGATTATGATGATGTGTTTCCTTTCGAGTCCACAGATGAGAAGGCAACAGGCTAATGGTTATGAGTCCTCACGTGAGAACAGAGGCCCATCCTCAAGGCAGAACATTTCTTACCTGTATAACTTTGGTATAGTGCCTTGTTGCACCAAGATCTACTACATGCCACACGCAACAACTACAGGAGTGTCACACTTTAGGGGACGCAACTCTTAGTGTGGCAGATATTTGAAATGATTGTGCATTTTATGTTGATAGCACCAAATTTTTACACAGACATGATTTGATACATCTTTTAAGAAAATAGGTATCACGCCAAGCTCAGTTTTTTAATTAAAAAAGAGAGAGAGAGAAAAAAAAGTGTGGTTGGAATGGATTCAGTGTGTAAGAAAACATAGAAAGTGACACTTTATATGTCATACAGACACAACTGAATTCGGCATGATATCTGATTTTTTTTTTATTATTATTATACAATAAGAAAAGTCACAAGATTTGTTGCCTTTAGCATAAAATTCACAATCATAGTGATATTTTACACATATCTCCCTCACTGTGTTGTCTGTTTCTTCACTAGTCACAGCTTCACAAAGAATTTGTTCAAAAGAAGACATGAAATGTCACCGTATCAGTTTGAAAAACACTGTTGTGATCCCATCAGAGCCCAAAACCCCACAGGTGGAAGCTCAATAGTGGAGCAGATAACTGTAACAATTGTTCATTTCTGGAAACAAGCACCAAAATTGGAACACATACTCCGTAAACATTACTCTTTTGAAAAAACTGAGTATCCACTTGAATTTTCAGTAGGCGGCCAGGTAGGGGTCAATTGAAGAATTACACAGGGGTCAAAATTTAAAAATGATCGAATCATATTGAAAGCTATACCACATTATTTGTCTGATCACAACAATACCAAAAAGGTATAGTTTGGACTATCTATGACTGAATGTTATGGAGTTATGGGGTAAAAACAACAAGAATGGTGACAAAGGTCAATTTCAGTTTGTACAGGGGTTAGAAGTTAAAGTCACTCCAATTTTGGTAAAAGGTGGTGCAAATTATTGGTTGAACTAATAGGATTAATAAATGAAATAGTTTTGACTGTGTTGAATGCTTGGTCTGCAAGGTCAAGGTAGAGCAATGTCGACGTCCATAGGATTCTATGACATGTGACATATGTTACCCTGTAACATGATAACTAAGCGTGCCACATAGTGCAAACTATTCATTTTTAAAACCCTATTAACTCAACCAATAATTTGCATCACATTTTACAATATTTAGAGCAACTTTAACATCTGACCCCTGTACTGTACCCCTGTAATGCTGACCTTTGTCACCATTCTTGTTGTTTTTACCCCATAACGCCATAACATTCAGTCATAGATATTCCAAACTATACCTTTTTGGTATTGTTGTGATCAGACAAATAATGTGGTATAGCTTTCAATATGATTGAAACATTTTTAAATTTTGACCCCTGTGTAATTCTTCAATTGACCCCTACCTGGCCGCCTACTGAAAATTCAAGTGGATAGTTTTTTTTCAAAAGAGTAATGTCTAAGGAGTATTTGTGCCAACTTTGGTGCTTCTTTCCAGATTTGAAGGATTCCTCTGCAAATATTCTGTTATCTGCTGCACTATCAAGAGGTGCCTGGCTTTCTTCCGGTGCCGGAGGAACAGGGAGGGATTTTGATTAAAGCAGCAGATCGTCACCAGGCGCTGATGAAAAACCGTCATTTAAAAGTGTGGACAAAGTGTTTATAAATGTCGTCCTGCAGGAAGAAGTGTGAAGGGTACGCAGGGTGCACAGAGGGGGAGGATTCCTCACTAGCCTTCAAGAGATTTCTCAAGTCACACCATAAATTTATAACGCCTCACAGCCTTGTCTCATATCAAAGGACAACACTGTGGTGTGGTCCACTTTGGACTTAAAAGACAGAATCAAGACAAAAAATCACACGAGGGAGTTGAGCAAAGATGTGCTGGAATGTTTAGGGAGTGACATACACTTCATTTCTGCTTTGAAACAAAGACATCTCCAGTCTGTAACGTGAGCATTCTCCACACTCCCAGAGCTTCATGTTCATGCAAGTAAATAATAATCATGAGTGATGTTAAAGTTTATTTCTCCTGGAATGATTAACATTGAGTGAGAAGTGAACATGACAGTTGTTGGTCCTTAGAGTGAGTTTGTGTGAACTCTGGCTGTCTACTGTGTACAACAGCACCAATCACAATAGCACTTTTACCATGTGTAACATCCACTTTGAATTAGATTTTATTATTTCTGTCCTGCTGCTCTGAAAAGAGGAAAGAAAGTTCAGTTGAACTGAAAATATGTGTTTGTGTAAGTTATCTGGCCTTTGCATAATTAGTGGATTGATAAGTGTGTGATAAGGCATCACATGACTCGACCATCTCATCCAACTTCAGCCGCACGTAGATTCTGCATATTTATTTATTTAGTTTTCATCTCCACCCTGGTTTAATTATGAACATACACTTCTGATCATTTCAACAGCTGCATCGTATTTGTGATGGAGGTGACGACATTTTTATGAGAAGGTTTTGGAGATGGTTTCAGCAAAGATTATAGGAGTGTAATTTGTTAAATCAGTCTGTTACCAAACTTAAAATCTAAACTGTCACGTAGACCTCAAAACAGCAGGAAATTTATTACATCCGACAAGGACGTAATAAAATCATTGGCATTTATTTATTTATCTGTTTGTCTGTCTGTCTGTTAGCAGGATTACGTGAAAACTACTGCACGGATTTTGATGAAATTTTCACCACAGATACATATTAGGGCATGGAAGACACCATTGAAATTTGGAGATGATCTGGATTGCTGGACGTCAGAAATCTGAGCTTCATTTTGTGACTCATTCTGGTCTACATTCAGCCCAAGTTAAGGACATCTTAAAATTAAAATGGAGCATTATTCAAAGTGATCCTACTTTATGTGATGTGCTTTTAGCCTTCTCATACGGTCGAGCAGCTACTCTTAAAGACACCTTAGTACACAGTAACCTCACTTCCTTACCCAAGACTTTCTGGCTTCCAAAACCTGCAGATAGTCCCCCATCACATTGAAAAATCCAGACAGTTGGACTGAGAATGTAACGGATAAAAATGCAAACATACCACCAGCAGTTGCACTGAATTGATGATTTTATTTATTCTGCAGATCAGATCTGAAGTGTTTTCATGCAGGTTTGATGTGTCTTAAAACACACCGAGTTACATGCTTAAATTTCTTTTTGCATGTTTTTTAATTTTCTTCCACATATCTGTCTCAACAGGTCCATCATTTAGAAAAAAAAAGCACCCCTCCCTCTGGAGAAACTCTTGAGTCACACAGAGAACATCCATCAGAGACAGACGATGGGCAGGCAGGACAAAGACAGCGTCTTGTCCCAAAGACGAGCCAGCTGCTCCCTCATAATCCCACCAACAGCGGCATCCATCACACACTTCACAGCCACGGTAATAAACTATTACCTTATTTCAAAGGTACGCTCGTTTCTTCAGATTTCATGAGATAAACAGAAGACAAATGAAATAAAGCAGAGACGAGGCCAAGGACAGGATCTCAACTGCTCTGTGGAGGACTATTAGAAGATGACTGATCAAAGCCAGCACCTTAACCTTAATCTTTCTTTTACTGACTGATTTCAATCAATAAAATCCACAATTATTCCAATTACTGATATGACATTGAAATGCTACTAACAAGCCGGCAAAATAAATTCAGGCACTGGTTATAGTGAGCATGAAACATCTGTTTATGTATTCTTATGTCATCAACATGACTTGTAATTATGTTTGACAAGAGTTAAAAAAGAAAGAAAATAATTTTAGAAATGTTATTTTGGTTAAAATGGTGAAGTGCTGCCCACTGTGTGCAGAAACATCGTGGGTCTTTAATATAACGGTTTAACAGTTCATGAGGAACATTGTGCTCATCAAACTTTATGCACTTTTTAATCAATCAGCAATTGTTATCTGATGCACAAAAAAGCTAGTCTCTTTAAACAAATTAAAAAACTTGCATTGAGGGTAATTACACTTCTGTTTTGCAGCTCACGTGTTGCTGTGAACTAAATTCCTGCATTATAAGGGAACGCAGCATAAAAAGTGTTATTACACAGTAATGCATGCAGGTAATAAACAACACAGATGAGCATGTGGAAGGTGTAGTGATACGCTTGCACATAGATTTTTCTGTAAATAACACTGTATGTAGCTGTTGTTTTAGTTCAGTTTTCCTTACAGCTAAGATGATGGTTTTAGAGGTAGGGATGGACCTGTTGTCAGTGTGGGTGGTTGCCATCCAGATCCCAAATTGGTTCCATAGTGTGCTGGTTCTGTGGCGGCTCCCACGCCTGACCTGATGGTTCATGTTAGCTTTAGAGACAAGTCTTTCTACCAGCACGAGGGACGAGTACAGTGACACCAAGCGGCTGTGACGAAGCTTCACTATTTGACAATTTGTGAGACAATTTCACGCTTCTGTTTTTTGATGTACATTTTTAGCTGAAATGCCACAAGAAAAGTTGTTAATACTGTTCACAGCTGTAAGTTGAGCTTGTCAGGAGGAATTCTGTCTGTCTAGCAAACTCAAGAACCGTAAAACTCTCAAAATCTAAATTTTTCTACATTAATATTGAGAGGACAAAGTTCTGCATGCCAAAAATCATGCATTTGTGACATTTATAAATGCCTTTTCTTTTTTTGTTACTGATTTTTGTGTTTTAAGTAGGAAATGTACAAGCCCTGAAGTCCTCATGTTGCTTGCTAGATGGCAACAAATCTGCTCAAATGTGCAGCAAGGTCTCAACTGTTTATTCACTTGCAAAGTTAACTTTTGGTGAAAATAAAATGGACTGACAGCCAAAAATCAACACGCAGTTGTGTCCCTGCCCTTATGGGCAACTTACTTGTATTAAAAATGAAATAGAGAATAAAAAAAAAAAAAAAAAAAAATAGACAAAAAAAATAAAAATAAATAAATAATAAAAAATAATGCACAGCCAAAATAGGTAAACTCCTCTATTTCACTTATTTGAGATTAGAAGATGACGTATTCCTCACTTCCTCTTGGCCTTTTCCATTCCTGCTGATGCCTTGTTGTGAATCTCTTCCTACATTCGAGATGACTTTTCATTTTATTCCAGATCTGAGTCGTCATTTGTTGTCACAGGTCTCACAGCATTAAGGTTCATCCCATTAGCAGTGACATCATCACTGTTGCGCTCATTCATCTGACTTTTGGAACAAAGTTGAGGTTTCCATTTTGCCCAAAATGCAATTATCTTGTAAATTCTATTTTTGTATCACGGTCGATAGGCACACTAGCAATTTTTTTCCTTTATTTGAAAAGAGCACCGGGTGCGTCTCACAAGTCATGTGCTCATGACTGTCATCAGTCACGTATACAGTGAATCACAAAAGTATTCACAGCACTACACTTTTTCCACATTTTATGTTACAGTCTTATTGCAAAATGGAGTAAATTCATTTTTTCCCTCAAAATTCTACTCACAACACCCCATAATGACAACATTTTATTTTATTTTTTTTGCAAAATTATTAAAAGTAAAAAGCTAAGGAATCACACCTGTGTTCTGTGCATTATATGTTGTGGCTGATGCTCCGGTGGAGGGTTGTTCTTTTAGTATACCTTCTCGTCGTGAAAAACTTGACATTGCCATTATGGCTTATTGAGTGCAGAACTATGAGGAAAATAATTAAGTTCATCCATTTTGGAATAAGGCTGTAACATACAAAATGTGGAAAAAGTGAAGCGTTGTGAACACTTTCTGGATGCACTGTACCTGTTCCGTGCTGCTGTTTGCTTCCTGTGGCTGGTGTTTGTATTTGACTTCTCAGCATCCCTCTCTTGGCTATTCTTTCATCTTCGCTCCACAAGGTGTAAACCCTTTCTGCTTCCAGGGGGTGAAGTTTTTTATTTTTTTTGGGGGGGGGGGGGGGGGGGGGGGGGGGGGGGATTTGCTTTTGGCTGTTTGCAGTCGGACTTGTAGTGGGAAATTACCCTGCTTTCTGAGAAAACATCAGGAAGAGAAAGTCTCTGACTGTCAGACGGAACCCTCAGCAAACAGCGCAGATGACGCGGAGCAGCATCAGGACAGGGCAGGAAAGGTCATCAAGATTCTGATTGAAGTTGACTCAGACACAAGTAAACCCAAAAGAAAATCACTCAGGACGGGAGATTAAAAATAACGTATGAAACAATGACACCAAGAAGGTAAACATGGTTGATCAGGGTTAATGCTGTTACCTGCAGAGGTCCTAGATGGAGCTCACATACCCCAATATGCAAACATCCAAGTCTGGGGAAGCCCATTACTGCACGTGGAAATAAATAAATAAACAAAAAACTGTATTACCTTATTTTTCTAACTCACAGTTCTGAAATTCTAAGTTGGCAGTGTTAGCTACTGAATCATAACAAATCTCAATTATGAGCGACTAAGTCATAATTCTGAGATACTACTGCAAATCATTAGGCTATGTTGATGTCATAATTATGATGCAATAAATGTAAATTATGAAATACTCTCATAATTATGACATACTAAAATTTTGAAGTCAACAAGGAGACAGAAATGCAATAACATGAGGTACCAAGGCATAATTAAAAGATTATAAATCTAAATTATGAGCTGGATGGTCACAATTATCAGATGCAAAGTTTGTCATACAGTAACTGTGATGCTCAAAAACATTAGCATGAGATACAAACACATAATTAAGACAAGAAATTTTAAATATTAGCTACTATTAGCCTATATGTCTTATGTCTTAGTATGAGATACTGAGACCCATAAGACATAACAAATTAGAATTATGAGACTGACATAATTATGAGCCACTGAGTCATCAGTTTGAGGTACTGAGACATACAATATAATAAATGGTAAATGATAAATGGACTGCATTTATATAGCGCTTTTCCATCTGAATCAGACGCTCAAAGCACTTTACAATTATGCCTCACATTCACCCCGATGTCAGGGTGCTACCATACAAGGCGCTCACTACACACCAGGAGCAAAAGGGGATTAAAGGCCTTGCCCAAGGACCCTTAGTGATTTTCCAGTCAGGTGGGGATTTGAACCCATGATCTTGTGGACTCAAGCCCAACACCTTAGCCACTAGACCATCACCTCCCATAATAATAATATATAATAATAATAATAATAAATTTGAATAATGAGATAGACATAACTACAACCCCTGGCAAAAATTATGGAATCACCAGCCTCGGAGGATGTTCATTCAGTTGTTTAATTTTGTAGAAAAAAAGCAGATCACAGACATGACACAAAACTAAAGTCATTTCAAATGGCAACTTTCTGGCTTTAAAAAAACACTATACGAAATCAAGAAAAAAAATTGTGGCAGTCAGTAACGGTTACTTTTTTAGACCAAGCAGAGGGAAAAAAATATGGACTCACTCAATTCTGAGGAATAAATTATGGAATCACCCTGTAAATTTTCATCCCCAAAACTAACACCTGCATCAAATCAGATCTGCTCGTTAGTCTGCATCTAAAAAGGAGTGATCACACCTTGGAGAGCTGTTGCACCAAGTGGACTGACATGAATCATGGCTCCAACACGAGAGATGTCAATTAAAACAAAGGAGAGGATTATCAAACTCTTAAAAGAGGGTAAATCATCACGCAATGTTGCAAAAGATATTGGTTGTTCACAGTCAGCTGTGTCTAAACTCTGGACCAAATACAAACAACATGGGAAGGTTGTTAAAGGCAAACATACTGGTAGACCAAGGAAGACATCAAAGCGTCAAGACAGAAAACTTAAAGCCATGTGTCTCAAAAATGGAAAATGCATAACAAAACAAATGAGGAACGAATGGGATGAAACTGGAGTCAACGTCTGTGACCGAACTGTAAGAAACCGCCTAAAGGAAATGGGATTTACATACAAAAAAGCTAAACGAAAGCCATCATTAACACCTAAACAGAAAAAAACAAGGTTACAATGGGCTAAGGAAAAACAATCATGGACTGTGGATGACTGGATGAAAGTCATATTCGGTGATGAATCTCGAATCTGCATTGGGCAAGGTGATGATGCTGGAACTTTTGTTTGGTGCCGTTCCAATGAGATTTATAAAGATGACTGCCTGAAGAGAACATGTAAATTTCCACAGTCATTGATGATATGGGGCTGCATGTCAGGTAAAGGCACTGGGGAGATGGCTGTCATTACATCATCAATAAATGCACAAGTTTATGTTGATATTTTGGACACTTTTCTTATCCCATCAATTGAAAGGATGTTTGGGGATGATGAAATCATTTTTCAAGATGATAAGGCATCTTGCCATAGAGCAAAAACTGTGAAAACATTCCTTGCAAAATGACACATAGGGTCAATGTCATGGCCTACAAATAGTGCAGATCTTAATCCAATTGAAATCTTTGGTGGAAGTTGAAGAAAATGGTCCATGACAAGGCTACAACCTGCAAAGCTGATCTGGAAACAGCAATCAGAGAAAGTTGGAGCCAGATTGATGAAGAGTACTGTTTGTCACTCATTAAGTCCATGTCTCAGACACTGCAAGCTGTTAGAAAAGCCAGAGGTGGTGCAATAAAATACTAGTGATGTGTTGGAGCGTTCTTTTGTTTTTCATGATTCCATAATTTTTTCCTCAGAATTGAGTGATTCCATAATTTTTGCCAGGGGTTGTATGAGCTATTAAGTCATCAGTGTGGGGTGCTAAGGGATAAGATATAACAAATTAGAATTATGAGAGACATAACTATGAGCTGCTGAGACACAATTAACATATAAATCTAAATGATGATATGCATGGTCATAATTATGAGACAGTAAATCTATTAAGCTACGATTATGAGATAATACAATACATATCTGCTGTGGCAGCCCATAAGGAATAATGGGAAAAGCTAAAAAGAAATTTATTGGCTGTACGTCTAGAGTATGAGATGTGACGACAATGGTCCTCAAACGTGGAGCTCAAAAGATGAAGAATCAAGTTATACTGAAAGTGGGAGATTCCAACTATTATAAAAGACAGTATGTTAGAATTATTACACCAAGTCATGATAACGAGATACTGAGTCATAACAATGAGTTACTAAGTTATAATTAAGACAAAGCTTCTAAAAATGATGATGTATGTGAAACCACTTCATCTATGGCGTCACAATGAAATATACAATAATATAATTAGAAACATTTTGTTCATCTCATAGAGAAATGTGTTCTTTGCACTGAGCCCACTGCAGTCACACTAGCCGCATGAAGCAGCGGTGAGCCACAGAGCACCACGTGGAGAACAGCGCCAATCATCTAAAGAAATTATTACTTGTACAAAAGGTTTGTTTTTTGACATTTTCCAGCCAGGCTGTAACCCCACAGCTTTGTTCAGCTCCCTGTCTGTGTTCCATTACATCCTAATATCCTGTTTCAACATAAAACCCGTCATGGTACTGTATGATGAGTACAGTACCACGGTGAGTAAACTCTCATTTTAATAGAGTCTTCAAGCTTTCAGTGACTGGAGAACTTCACATCAGAACACGCAAAACATCTGTGGATGATGATCCACAGCAGCCAAGCTGCCAGCTGCACTAACAAACTCCGCATGGAGAGTACCCCATTCATGTGGTTCCAGGGATGAGGTTCGCATTTTGTAGGAAGAGAGACCATCCAAGCTCCATTGTCAAAACCACCAAGGCTGTGTTTTGCAACTGAGGATTTTGATTTCTTGGCACAAATGCTCAAAACTGAAGGAGCTAAATGTTTCCCTTTCATCAAGGCTGGTGCAAGACTTGATGATATATGATATACAACACATTTTAGGGTGACAAATCAAACTCCAGGATTGCTCACCCCCGCAACAAACATTTGACAAAGGTAACGAAGCAGCAAACATTACCCTCCACTTCCAAAATGACGTGTTCAGGGGCAAACAAAATGTCACCAGAGGTGTACAGTATGGACAGATTCACACAACGTAATGTGATGTGAGAATCTGCCGGTCAGAGCCCAATGTGACACCAAGATGAAGATGATGACTCATCAGAGAAGACAAGATATTTCACTATTAGGAGAGCAAAGAACAAAGGGCTCCTGAAGACAAATGTCAGCATTTTAATAGAAAATAATAATAAAACATTAATGACTTCAACCATGACCAACACCCCCCCCCCCCCACACACACACACACACCCACCACCATCTTCATCTTCCATTTTAGCCAGATGTTCTTCTTTACAGTGTAACCCTTTCTTTTCAAAGTGTTCATTATGTCACTGTCAGTTGGTGTGTTCTTTGGCTTGAGCTACACACAAAAGCAGTTTAACTGCATTTGAATAATGGTGGAACAATTATGGGAACATAAGAATGCACAATGAAAGCAGCCATTCTGCTCTGCGTCTTCAGGATCTCAGAAGTCAAGCAGAGTTATTCTGGGAGACCGCTTGTGAAGATGAGGGGCTGTGCACTTTTCTCCATCTACAAGTGGAGTTGCATCAGGAGAGGGATCGGTGTCTAACATGTGGCATACATACAAGGAGAGATGACAGTGATCCATAAAACGGGTGATGTGGCAACTGCTGGACTACTTGTGTACGGTTGCTTAGCTGCAACATTTCTGTCTTTGTATGTGCTTTGTTTTGTTATCTTTAGTCTGACCAAAACATGAATCTGATCTGCTTGAGGTTTCTTCCTATAATAAAAAAACACCTGAGGCAGTTTATCTTACCACTCTTGCCAATGTGCTTTCTCAGGGGGTGGATGAGATTAGACCTTACTTGTTTGAAGCACCCTGGGGTACACTACCAATCAAATATTTGGACTTATTCAACTAGATAAATAAGTAATCAATAGATGAAAACAAGGAGGTGGGCTGGTACCACAGTCCCAAAGGAGATGCTCTCTACATACCTGGTACAGTGCACAGTGTCGAACAACTGGCCATTTATAATACGATGAGTAAGATTCCGTTTAAAGGATGACAGCACTGCCTCTTTGGAATGGATCAATACGAGTTCCAGAACAACAAGTGAAGCAAGTCTCTAAAGTAGACAGAAATGATGACACACAAAAGTAATCAATTAAAAGTCTCTGTCAGCAGAGACGGCTGAGTTTCTAACAAACCAACATTTACCACCACAAACACTGCACATGATTATGTATGTGGAACTTGATTTGCATTAAAAAGCACATGGATTCTGTTTGAGCTAGCATCATTTTGTAAATTTAAAAAGAGGCCTTTCTCTTTTGGATACTCTTGATGTGGCAGACAGAGCTGCACCATGCCCTGTATAACACCAGCATCAAAATACAGCATTAATCAGTTTAATTCAGGATTTGTGTTTTTGCGTAACTGTTTACTTTTACTTCATTTGTAATTTTTACTTTTAATTTAGGTTCATAGTGATCTGACGCACCAGTGCACATCCCTGTGTGCACATGCCATGAGTCCACCTGTATAAAGTGTATTTGAATACTATGCAGTAAATGCAGAAAAACTCTACACTCAACTCTAGAGCAGGGTTTTGTTGGATCCATGGTTGCATTCTGCTTCCTCACAACAGCATTGCACCAACACTACACCTAACACCACCTCATTTTAAGACCAACACCTCTATGGATACACAGATGGGGACAATTAGACTTGCAGTTTAAACGGCATGGGTGCTGGATGTGAAAATTCCAACTACATCAGGTGTAAATGAGTAAGAACATTTGAGCTAGAATTCTGTTTCAGCTGAAAGTGCAACTGAAGGTTGTAGAGTTGATTGTTTGAATGTCTCCACTTAGACTGGCCCACCAAGACAGCTAAGTCACACCAACAAAATGAGTGTTCTCACTCTGACAAATTTATCACAGTAATGGACTATGATTCATGCCTTTGAGCTCGGAGGTCTAAATTAGCACAAGCATCAATTGAGACACCGTCCCTGGAGTGTACATGCCGTCCAGACAGACGGTTATACATCACAATGGAGATTAATAAGCATATTTCATTCAGCAGATACGCCAATCACCGCTCACTTTTTATGTATTCTGCTCTCGTTGGGTTGATGCTTTGGGATTTGCACTGGATACACACTGTACTATCAACGCCCTCGCGGTGGAAACACCCAATGCAACAACTGTCAATGGTTTGACAACTTATTTACCAAATCTCAACTTCTTCTTATATGTTGCATTCCCATTGTCATTCTGTCATCAGTATTTCTTTATGACTAAAATGAATGCACACTTGCAAGCAACACAGACCAGCCTGACTCACAAAGTCTATTCTCACAAAGTTGACGACACCAATAAACACTGTTTATAATATGAAACACTTCATATACATGTCCTCAGTCTGCTCAGTGGGTTCTGACCTCATGGGTAATGTGCAATGAATTAGGAGCAGGTACTCACATGCACACACAGACACCAGAGATGGGCCGCACTGGCCTGGAAAAGATTTACTAAATTTTGTTGATGAAAAACACTTCTGCTAACTAGGGGGATTTTAATTAGCCAGCTGCTAGTAGGTTCACAGTTGAAGAAACACCAGTGGAAGTAGTGAGTACAACTGACTGCACGATACCTCGGCATAGCTTTAAGGGTCACATGCTGGTCCTCAACCAACTGCAATAACGGTGGTGACAGATGATTGTTTTTATGGTCATAGTGCACCAGAAAAAGTGATTGCAGTACATGTTTCTACTCTGGAGACCCTCCAACTTTACAGAATGTGCCCTTTAACACCTGAGAGATTCTTTTAAAAAAGATAAAAGGTTCGAATGAAAAGCAAGAATTAATAATGTCTTTACCACTGTTTTATTTTAGCTGCTCCAAAAGCTGATAAAAGAAATTGATCATCGTCTTAACTGGCCTTGGAAGAAGAGACAGATGTTGACAGTTGACTCATTGAATGTGAGACTGAGACACATAGTTATGAGGTTTTTGTGCTTTTTAGATTCTATCCTGAAGATACACACACGCTGATACAGAACCCTCTTATGTTAATCAAGGCAAAATGTGTAATTATAAATTATGAGTATAGTGACTGCATCCAGTAAAACTATATGTACATGATTCTGTGGATCACAGTGAGTCATTCTCACACTGACTGAGTCATCTGTCACTCTTCATCAGTGACTAATGTCTGTCTTTTTTTTCTTGATGGTATTACGGCGCGAGCTCGGTCGCAGCCTGACTCAGCCAGCAGTGACATGTAGCCGCTGTTTTCACTGGACATCATCACCAGGCTTCCCCCAGCACTCCCACACGTTTGCATGCTCAAAGATACGGGACAATAAAGTATGTCACCTTCCAGTGTCAGATTGGTTTGTGGTCACAGGGAGGTCATATAACATGTGTAACCTTGAGGCTGTTTTTTGGAGACAGCCAACCTGGAGGATACGCAGAGTTGGACCCACTACACAGGAGAGGGATCACATATCCCATCTGGTCTTGGAACAACTTAGCTGAAGGATGTTGTTGGGATACCTTACTGCTAGCTGGCCACTAACCAAAAGGTCAGTGGGTCAATTCCCTTGTGAGGCTGAATGTTCAAGTGCCCTTGAGCAAAACATTGAGCCCCTAATCTAATTAAGTCTGAAATCCATTTGTGTCCAAATGGAACAAAGCCAACAGGCCTGCATGCTGGTGTGATGTCATGATGTCACAGCAGCGCTTTACAATAATGTCTCACATTCACCCCATCCTGCCATACAGGAGCAACTAGGGGATTAAGGACCTTGCCCAAGGGCCTTTAGTATTTTCTGGTCAGGCTTGGATTTGAGGTGAGGATCCTCTGGTCTCAATTAACCACTAGACCATCACCTACCCCCAAGGAACTATTGGAATTAATACGACACAGGCAGCACAGATGGCCAAAAATGCAGAAAAACGCCACCTGCACCTATGACATCACTTCCATTTTACTGCAGTGATCAGTGGACATCATAAAAAAAATGGAATCTGCAAAAGCTGGTTTACAAAGCCAACTGATTTTATTGCACCACAACAGCAAGCTTACAATTATAAAAACTGACAAACACAATTACTTCTTTTCAGAACATCTGTATTTGCAATGGACTGCTGCAAACTACACTAAATATGAGTGGATCACGTCAATAAAGATCATGCAATGGTGTGCTGGAAGATTTGCTCAGGATCGTTTTTCTTTGACATTTCTGGAGAACAATAAAACAGAAAAACTATATCAGGAGACTCAGGTGTTATTAATCAGTGAGGTTTTACACATGTGATCATTTTATCATTCCGATTATCCTTATGGAAATATTTGACAGCTCTGACACACTTCTCGCTTTGAGATCGTTGACAAATTTGTGCCACTTAACTTTTATCAGATGTGATTTTTTTTTTTAATAAGCTTAGAGGAAACATTTTTAATTTCTTGTGAAACATTCTTAAAGATGTCTTGTTGATACTTGAACGATTTTTTTACTTTGAAAATTTGGCTACGTTAGAATAAAAGTGTGCATTTCCTTTAAGTATAAAATTAACCTCTCAAAATGTTTGGATGCTGCACTTTCCTAAATGCTATTGCATTTAAACCCCGTCTCACACTTCACTACAAACACAGTCCGGTTTCCCTCAGGTATTCTCCAATCAAGGAGACAGATCAATCACTCATATCCAATCAGCAGATCCTGACAGACACTGGCAGTATTTATGCAACTGGGAAAATATTAAACAACAATTGCATTATGGATTGGGCAAGGAGTCTCCCTGTGGAGTTTATACGTTTTAAAATAAAATACGTGAGAGTTGAGATCACAATTTCCCACAGACATACCTCAAAGAGAGCAGGCTCATAGTCAACACTGCCCTTTAGTGGTGCAAATCCAAGACGATTGCACAATTAAAGCCATCTTTTTGATCTCAGTGTGGTGGATATCAGATTGGCAACTGATATATGATGAATAAGAGAAAAGTCATTCTAAAAAACCAGTACTATTTTTCAGTTCATACATTTTCAAACATTTTGGTCCTTTAAAAAATATTAAAAAGAACATGACACATTACTGTGTTTTAATAAACGTTTTATATTCCATTCCAAGTTGTATTGTTCCATCCCACAGCAGGTACCAGAAAAAGACATCCAGCTCTGACTTCAACCCACAAACGGTGCCACCTTCTCCTGAATTCAGGCCATGGGTGGACACATGGATTGTAAATTTGTCCCACTGAAGCTGATTTACAGACACGTACATTATCAGTTATTCTTCTGTCTGTTCTCTCTGGAGATCTTTCTCTTGAGCTGGAGTGTCTTTAGCTGGGACATTGTGGAAAACGTCCTCCAGACCCAAACAATCTGTGAAATAGAACGCACACAAACGTGAACAGTGTCTCCTATGAGACAGTCACCGCCACATGTGGACACATTTTGCTAGAATAAAACTTACCACAATGATGACTGTGTTGAACAGCAGAGGGATCGAGTAGACCAAAGATATGAACATCCCATTGGAGTCAAAGTACTGGAAATTAGAGAAAGACCTGATAAAGAAAATGAGACTTATTGAGCACTTCAACTTCAACATGTCAAAAATTCTCAGATGACGTCAATGTTTCTACTAAAACAGTCTTACCGCCAATTCCTGGCTGCCAGCTCATTTAGATATTCAGCAGCGTACACCAGACCAACTGTGGAATGATGTAACATTTCATGAAAATGTGAGGATTAGGATCTCTTTGTAACAGCAGTTAAATTTCCTTATTTTCAACAAAAAGGGACAAGTCCATAAGCATGTACACATTTACCGTTACAAAACAGATATAGCTTCTGTACAAGACCTACCCCATACACAACTCTAACAATAGCAAACTCATCATTACCACCAAGATATGGCCACCACCATGGACAATACCCATTTAAGACACTCTTTATCATTCTTCCCTCCCTGACACTCAGCACATACTGAAAATGTTCAAACTAATTGTCTTGAAGAATGTTCAATTAAATTCAGTTCAATCTATTTCATTCATATAGCGCCAAATCACAACAAAGCTGCCCCAAGGCGCTTCACACAAGTAAGGTCTAACCTTACAAACCCCCAGAGCAAGCACACAGGTGACAGTGGTAAAGAAAACCTCCCTCTGATGATTTCAGGAAGAAACCTCAAGCAGACCAGACTCAAAGGGGTGACCCTCTAATTGTCTTATGGGTGTTCTGATTGTCTTTTTTTTTTTTTTGCCCTCTGGGTATCAGAGGTGGAGGAAATATAAGGGAGGAGACCAGATACTATTCTCTTAAAACATGTATTAACGGTGTTTTTCCCCTCAAATGGAAATTTGTTTTCATGGAAATGTGTTCCTTGTCTTTAATGCCTTTAAAAAGCAATACATCTTTGTGAAGAACTCAGAAAAGCCTTTGTGTCAAATGATCCCATAGAAGTCTTTCTTCGTATTATTATAACACAAGACTTACCCATAAGCACGAAGAGACAGATCTGCGCTCTGTAGTAACTGCAGGTCACCGCAGTGAGGAAAAGGCACACTAGATGAAACACTATCAACCCAATCAGCCAGGGCTCCGACCATTGCACCTGCAAACACATCATCACAATACCAATATGAACGTGTTGAATTTTAAGGCTACAAATAATTATTATTATACTTAAGACAAGGAGATTATGGGTTCAGTGCATCTGTTGGTTGGTTTGTTGCCAGGATTATGCAATTAATGGACTGACTTTCATGACACTTGGTGGAGGAGCAGGGTATGTGCCAAGGGAGAGCCCCTCACATTTTGATATTGATCCACATTCAAGAGCAGATTCGCAGCTGGACCTTGGACTTAACGACCACCATCTGCTGACCCAGTTATTTCCCTTGGAGATATATAAGGAGATGACAAAACTGCCTCCCCACATCATCAACCCAAAACTCAGGTCTTACTGTGTGCAATCTATAACAGGAGTATGACACCTGCTCCTGGAGAGCACCTGTTCTACTCACAAATGATTAATTAACTTTGGTGTTGACTGGCAAAGTACACCTGCGAAAACCAGCACATACTTTATTTTAGTACCTAAATTATTTTATTTCAATACACCTCATTACAGCACTATTTCAGGTTTGATATATGGGTTGCCGCGGACTGTACACTGAGCGCCCTCTGGTGGCCATTTTTGGCCGATGAAAACATCGCCGAGCTCAATACAAATACATGTAATTTGCTCGTTTTTCAAAGGGGTCAGACTCATTAATAAAGTCAATTTAATGTACAATGGTTCATTTCAGGTCAGCTTGGTATACAAATCTCATCGTTCCAGGCAGTGAGAGCCGTCAGCTGGCTGTAAGAAGCAAGCTAGAGGCAAAACAAAACCAATGCAGCCCGAGCTTGTTTTCATTGGGCGGCCAGGTGCGGAGGTACGAATTCTCGCCTTCGGATTGGCCACTTCGCCGGAGGTGATGTGGCTCCACAGCTTACAACTGTGCTTTACAAAGTTTTGACAACAATCAGTACAAAAAAAAAAAAAAAAAAAAAAACAGTTTTAAAAATGTGTTTTAAAAACGCCACCACGGGTCCAAATGTTCAATTCGCAGTAAAACTGTTAATGTACCCGTTCACGACCGAGTGACTAAGGTTAATGCAGTCTAACCTGAGGATTCGACACATAGCTTCGAAACATCAATCACATATTGCAATGCAGAAACAGAGCACTTTTGTGGTTTAATTTAATTTAGAATAGCTGCACTAATGGATTCCTGCTGTAGGCTGTGTAAATTTAAGCTAATTTTTTGAAAAGTTTCAAAGCTGTTTTAGCTAGCTAGCGACGCTTTAAAATCGAAAATGGGGACTTACAGACATAAGAAAGGCCCATATAGACGTTATTCTTAAATTGCTGAACCCGTCGATTGGGACTGACTTTATATCCTCTGCTGATTCCTCGGTCATTATTTCAGAAAACACAAAACCTGTCACCACTGTTAGCTTAGCAAACGTTTCATGAGTTCATGTAAACAGCGATTTGGCAGCAGGAAATTACGTCACATATCTACTTCCGCTTTCACAAAAAAATTATAGAATTCCAGTTTCATATCTCAAGGGATGAAACGTTATAGCCCATTATAAATATTTTGGGATCAGAAAGTGTTTAAGATCGTGTGTAGACAGAAAACAAAAGAAAAGCAACACAACTTCATAATCACGTGACCTGGTGCCTGTCAGTTCGTCTTCTTCTGTCGAGTATATTGGCGGTTTACAAACCGACACGGTGCATTACCGCCACTAACTGTTTGGGTGTTGGGCAAATGGAGAGATGAGGGAGGGGAAGAAAAAGTATATTCTATTTAATAACCCAGTACCCTTTAAAATGCAATTACAAGCAGGTGGTGTAAGTGTAGAAAAGGAAAGTAATCCCTGAAGTGTTAAATTGTTCTTCTTTGTCTGTTATGTTTGTCTCTCCAGTATCACAAGCTCCACCGTCTCCCATCTGCTGCATCTCAAACACTGACCGGTTTCATGTTTTCCAGTGATGTTCATAGTCTGATTTAAAGCTGTGTGACCTACACATAGCCGTGTGTTTACTTCTTCCATGTGACTCCATCTCCTTGATACAACCCGTCTCTGAATTTTATGTAAAAACCGACCCTTAGATTCCCTGTCCCACTGCTTTTTCCAGGCTTTGTGCATTTCTGTCTTGGTTGTTTTGACTTCAGATTTACTAAGTGGAATGTTGATCTGTGTTTCTGATTTCAGAGCTGCTTTTGTCAGCTGATGTACTGCTTCATTGGCTTCAATTCCAGAATGAGATGGGACACACATGAGACATACTGAAATATTCTGTTGTGTAGTTTAATAAGCTTTTAAGACTCTCACTGATCAGGTCTGGCCTGTAAACAGATTTACCATTAGAAATGTTGAATAACACTGTTATTGAATCTGTACAGATGACATGGTGACTGAACTTCACTTCCTCTACCCGCCACAGGGCAGCAAAATCACCAGCAGCTCCACAGAAAAGACAGTTAACTGATCTGACAGTCTTTTTAGAACTGATTCATGAAACAGTTTTCAAAATTAACCGTAAACTCATCACAATGGTTTGTAAAAGCTGCTCATTAGTAAATTTTTATTTCTTACTCCAACTCTTGCATTCCACATAGAGGTGGGAGAAAATAAAGAGAAAGAATTCTCCCAACATTCAGGAAAACAGAGGACAGGCGGTGGTTTGAGACAGTGGACACTTACACACTCAGAGGACAATGATATCTGCATCACAAGCAATAATGCTTTTATTGTGTTAATTTCATTCTCTTCAAATTATTAGGCCAATGACAATTGTTTTTACTAATTTGCAGCTTTCAAAAATAGAAACCTGCATCTTGTTTATTTCTTTTCATGTAAAATGAGCAGGAAAACAAACACAGTGATGGCTAAAGTTGGAACGGAGTTAAAGTGTCCAACACTGAGTATAGAGCAAAAGCAGAACAGACACGTCTACTGCACACCAGCATCCTTCAGAGCCAGAAACCTCTTCAGTTTGAACTCAAAGTCAAAGGGACGTTCACTAGGAGGTTTGTAGTTCCCCTTCATATTTGAGCTCAAGTAAGGAATGAGAGCACAGTTCTCCTCAAACAGGGCCAGTTTCTTTTTGTACTTCTTGCAAATGTAGTCTGGATTTCTATGGTTGAAGGCTGTAAAAAAAAAAAAAAAAAATCAGGAAACTTTATTGTGACATTGATAAAACTTTCAAATTTTCTAATAATAATAATAATTTTATTTATGTATTTTCACACCCTACAGACTGATTGCTTCATGATATCAAATGCAATGAAAGAACAAAGTCACCATAAATCGTGCTCACACACACACACACACACACACACACACACACACACACACACACACACACACACACACACACACACACACACACACACACACACACACACACACACACACACACACAATAAAGTGACTTAATAATTAAATACTTAAAGAAATCAAAGCAAACACTGAAACACATCAAAAGCATTATAAACTTTATGTTTTGAGTCTCATGATATCTTTGCTTCTTGAGCAAATTATTCATCTGCCAAAGATGCAAACATCCAAAATGCTCCATCTGGTAACAAGAAAACAGCCTCCTGGAGAACTGGGCCCAGCTTAGGGGTAGGGTTAGCCCCAGGCCCAGTTCACACTGGACGGAGTTCTCTTGTATCCATACCACAGATATATCATCCTCACTTTCAGAATGAAGGAAACAATGTTGTCTACCTTTTAGATAGAAGGCCACATAGAGGAGAGCTGATCTCTGTACGCTGAGGAAGGGATACTTTGGTTTCAAGCATCCAACGGCCGTCATTGCCTTTATGATTGGCACTGAAACACCCTAAGAAAAATGGCAGGTTAAACCTGCACACAGTACTACTGTACATACTGTAATGTACTGTACTGTAATACTGTACATACTATAATATTACTACTATTAATACTGTACATACTATAATAGTACATACTGTAATACTGTACAGTATCTTAGAGAGATATACTGTATGTACTAAACAACTGTTTTGACAGTGTGAGCCACCTGTTCCAAGTAGCCCAGTGCTGGGAGGGAGGTGAGGGGTAGAGGCTCACACAGAGGAGGGGTTTTAATGGGCAGCTTCTGGTCCCAGTAGACTTCAGGAGTCCTTGATAAATATTGTTGAACTGTTATTTATCAGGGTCAAATACTCACACAATGTCTTCATTCAAAGTAGGAGGAAGATTCCTGCTTAAAAATGAAATTATTTGCACACCTCAGAAATTTCTCCTGCTTCTCCTTTGACTCAAAAATATAGATCCGTCTTTGGTATTCCACAGCAAATTCCACTTTTCCTTGAATGAGGGTTTCATACCTACAGCAAGCAAACTTTCCATCAATCCAGACAAATGACTGACCATTATTTGATTCTGATTAAAGTTTCTATCGGTGTGACACAACTTTCTGTGCATGTTTATGATGTGATACGTGTGACACAATGGAGCCTGAGTGGCTATCAGAAGGAATATCTTGGAAAATCTAAAGCATATTTCAGATCAGAGGTTAAACCATTTTCCCAAAATTGAGATTTTTTTTTTTTTTTTTTTGGTGGGGGGGTCCTCAAGATTTTTGTACATGAGAGAGTTGACTGAAAAGTTATTATTGTGAAATGCATACCTCTGCTTTCCATCCAGATAACTGACAGGACAGAAGCCCTTCATCTCCACCTGCTGTGGGAAGCTGTTCTTCACCTGAGTTTCAGTTAGTTTCCGTGGGAGCAGATCAGGTTCAGGGAGAGCGTTTGGACAGCCAGGGATCACAAACTTATCAGGAGAGGACAGGAACAGCTGTGGTGGATCAGTCAACAGGAGAAAGTTGAGGAGAAAGATTTTTATGAGTAATACGTACCAAAAATAATATCTTAAATTTGAGAAAATATGAAAAACAACATGACATTAATAATTCAGCATGTCCACATGTGTGTATAAGTGTCTACATTGACCTGTAAATGGTCAACGCTGCACATGTTGTAATAGCGTCTGCTGTACTTTGCCGAGTACACCAGGTACTTGACATCACAACAGTCCACCAGGTGGTCAAATGAAGCCAGACAGACGGGACAATAATGACCAAACTCTCCAAGATGATCCTGCAGCTCTTTGGGTGTGATGCACATCCTGTTGATGCAGGCTGCTTGGCCTGAAAAATCAACCAGCTAAATCAGCAAATTTTGAATTTAATGTGGATTTTAATTTTTATTTTACATTATTTTAACATCTCAGGCCATATTCGTTGTTTGGAATCATACAAAACCAAATCAACGTCTCCAGTCTCCAGTTTTGTTTGTTACCTTTGCTGATTCTTTCCACGTAGCTCTGGATGGATTTAATGCTTACGCGAAGCTCCTCCACAATCTTATTCCAGAGCCACCATGTGTTCTTTAATGCATCAAGCACAATCCAGTTCCTGTATTGCTGCTGGAAATGTTGTCTCACATGATCCACCTCCTGCTTGTAGCACGTGTTACGAATGTAGTGGATCTCTCTGCTGTCATGCATGAGGTAAGGTCTACAGTCAGAGGAGGCACAACAGGTCACACTTTAGACAAACATCTGTCCCTCAGTCAGTGTATTTGTATCAAATGGTGATTCCCAAATACATAAAACATGTTTGTATAAGTTGTGTGCATGCATGTGCATGTATGTTCACTGACTTGTTGGGTTTCTTCTTGTCCGCCAAACCTCTTTTCAGAATCTCCACTGTGTCCAGCTCCAGCTCCACAACAATCATGGGGAGGATGCACAGAGTCGCCATCACCTGCGCTTGCTTCAGTGTCATTGGAAAGCCATCCAGAACGTATCTGGAAGGTGCAAGTAGTGTCTCCATAAATGTTGACTCAAAGGCCAAATATCAGGCACCATGAATTCATGACTTTATAGCTTTTCTATTAAATTGTAACTTATTTTTATAACAGTTTAGGGAACAGATGTTGATATTTAGATTTAGGAGACGGCTTTATTTATACTATGAGTGTGCTTGTGATAATTGGTGTGATATACCACGATATAAGTGCATCCTGCAAAATACAGCAGTTCAAAATCTGATCCTGAGTGTGTCCAGCGTTTGTTGTGTCACCAGTTATACAGCGTCACGGTGGAGTACAGCAGAGAAGGATTTTTCTTTAAAGTTAGGCATGGAATTTTACTTAGTTTTCCAGAAGCCACATGGAAGACTCTTAGGCCTCGATCTGATCTGTTATCTTGTATGAAAGCAGTATCTTGTATGTGCCACTCCATAATGAACCGGCATGACGGGGTCATTTTCAATATTCTGACCACAAGCTCCAAAGATAGTTCTTCAAATGAAGGTGTTACCTTCATGGAAGTAAATTAAACTATTGTGGTGTCATGTTTCCCAGAAAAGTGTAATTATAAGATTTCTTTTAAACTGAAAAATGACATTTCCTTATTCATTTATGAAATCAAAACCTTTTAACTGAGGATGGGGCAGTACTTAAGAGCCTTTCAGACAACATGCTTCTTTGCTTGCCTCCTCCTTTCCTTAGTGACTTGATTGAGGAGGTATGCAAGGAAAAGAGAAAACATTTCAAAGGAATAATGTAGCAGCTCACCCGTCCTCACAAACGGGATGAAAGGAGCATGAAAGAAGACAAGAAGAACACAGCTGCTGTCTTACCCTCTCGTGCTGCAGACTGAGTTCAAAAGCACCACTGCCACACACTGAATGGCCAGTTCATCAGGTACTGACAGACCCTGGGAGAGGTGCGTTTTCATCTGCACAGCCAGAGCTGTGTGCTCCTGAGTGTCAAGCACCCAACGTATAGCATCACCAATGGACAGCCGCACCAAGCCATACTTCTTAGCAAACAGCTGGGTCACTGATGAGGTTCAGCATGGAAAGAGCAATGAGTGAATGGTCCATTCTCACGGCTCTCACGGCTAATCAACGACAACAAATGGATAGTTTTCTTGCTTACCAGTTGTCTTTCCAGATTTGGGTGGTCCAACAACAGCAAACATGATAGGGAAGGAAGAAGCAGGTCTGGGCTGCTTCAGGTATTTCAAAGGGTTCAGCATAAACCTCTGGCAGTTCTCTTTTGAGACAAAGAAGTAGATGTGCTGGTGGAAGAGCAATGGGTATGTCATACAGATTGGCCACTGCTGTGGTTGGATCAACTCTCCCTCTTCATACTGCAAGAGAAGGATTTATTTATTTATTTAAACTGAGCATTAAACTTTTCACCTGTACAGACAAAGGTTGTTGCATTTGTAATGTTCTAGAGTTCTGTTTAACAATTTTTAAAAATAATTTCAGATTCCATAAAGAGAAGGTTTTTATTACTCCTGAGTCATTCCCACCTTGATTGGATCCCAGCAGCCAAAGGCGCTGTAGAACTTGTAAGAGGAGGACAGGAGTTTATGTGCCAGGTGGTTTGAAATGATATGGCATTGTTGGAAGAGTGACTCCCTGTTGGTCCTGAGTGCCTGAAGTTTTTTGAACAGTTGACACTGAACGAATCGCGGCTTGTGGGAAGCACTGACTGACACCTTCGGTACGTTATGTTCACTTAGGAGCTCCTGATAATAGCAGATGGAAAATATCAATGTGTAAACAGACAGATTAAATGTCAGAACTCAGCCAGAGTTAAATGTCGGTGTTGTGAGATTTTGTTGAGTCACCTTGATTATTTTCCCACAGGAGACATTTTTCACAGATAAACAATTTCAAGTCAGCAAACACAGGGATCAATTTCATCACAGTGAACCAAATGCATGAGCACATTAGGTGAACGATACCGTTATAGTCAGACGTTTACATACAGCTATCATGGACCTGAATATCACTTCACTACTGACCACAACTGTAGGTCACCATAATAACGCGGCCAACAACAAAATGTTCATATCAGTGTTGGTAGCATTAATGTTTGTACTTCCACAAAATAACAGCCTTAAAACTTATAAGGTGTGTATTTGTACCATCACAATGATGAGTTCGTTTTTGTCTGCCTCAAA